>NC_060071.1:53898484-54201514 GCF_922984935.1 Meles meles
GGTGGGGCAGGAGTAAAAGAAGGAGAAAGACTCTTACCTTAAGGATGAGGTCCCTGGCATCCATGAGAAGGCAGTGCCCAGCTTTTGTTCCATTCTCTACCAATACCTGTTCACAAAAAAGGAAAATAAGCATAAGCCCTGAATTACATGAAAACATAAACGCTAGTAGCTCTGTAAGAACATTAACAGATGCAGCAGAGGGCCCTAAAGGAAAGGGCCATCCCCACATAAGATGGGAATGGAGAGCATAAAAGAGGGACAAAGGGATCTATGCATGAGAAAAATGGTCAAGAATGAACACAAGTTTTGGGACGCCTAGGTGGCTCAGTTGGTTAAGCATTTGCCTTCAGCTCAGGTCATGATCCCAAGGTCCTGGGATGGAGCCCCACCCCCGGCTCTCTGCTCAGTGGGAAGCCTGCTTCTCCCTCTGCCTGCCCTTCACCCGGCTTGTGTTCTCTCTCTTTGACAAATAAACATAAAATATTTAAAAACAAAACAAAAAAACATACTTAAAAAAAAAGAAATGAATGCAAGCTTCGATGGAGGCAAGGAAATGCATGAAACCCATGACGCTGCTTTAAAACTTGAAGGGAAAAAGGAATTTCAGCTCACCAGAAAATGACTTGTCTTACGCCATAGGCTTTGGACTAGTTCAGTGCGGTCAGCCTTGCCGGGAAGCTCACTTAAGGAGAAGGCTGATACCACCACATCGAATTGTACCTGAGAATCAAAATAAGGAATGTGACAGATCTGACATCCCCCCTCCCGACCCTCCTTCCAAGAACCTAACAAACTTCTATCCCCTTATATTTCTTCTGTTTTATCTTCTAACACTCAAGGCTGGGTTGCAAAGCTGAAGCCAGGGTTTTCCATCTGCCAAATTCCACATTTAACACTCTAAACATTGTCACTTGCCTTGGGTGATACAGGTAGAAACTGTCTGAAGAAGACACCTGGAACATAAGGCTCCCCAGATTCTGAACCACCTGTGGAGTAAAGCAGAGGCGCAGTAACTACGAGTGTACAGGTATAAACTGAAGTGATCTCTCGATAAGAAACAGGGTCCCAAGGCTAAAGAAAACCATCAGGTGGGGCACCTGGGTGGCTCAGGTGCTTAAGTGCCCATCTTTGACTCAGGTTATGATCCCAGGGTCCTGGGATTGAGCTCTGTGCCCTGCATCAGGCTCCGTGGTCGGGCTCCCTGCTCAGTGGGGAGTCAGTTTCTCCTTCTGCCCTTACCCTGGCTCATATTCTCTCTCTCTCTCAAATAAATAAAATCTTAAAAACAAAAACAAAGAGCAGGGAAACACTGGGTTGCCTGTCCTGTTTATCTTACCCAATGCCCCCCTCCCCCCGCCCCCAGTCCAGCAAAGGCCTCTACAACCCTCTGCTTGACCACAACACTGGAAAGAAATCAGATTCATCTTTAACTTTCAGTCCTCCTCTACTCCTCAATAAAACAACTTTTTCATTCTCTGCTTAACTCCTTCAACTTTGAAGAAACCCTTCCTTATCCTTTGTCCTCACCTTTCAGTAACTTTTCTGCCAAAACCAACATAGCAGCTGAGCTGTCCACACACAAATATTCACGTAGGCTCTGGCCCCAAGCACTATGAGCAGCCCTAAGATGGCAAAATATAAATCACCATTTCTCATGACAAAGAGTCATCCCTACAAGAGATCCCTCTGCCCCCAACCCCACCCTGGGAAACAGAATGTTATCTTAAAATGGTTGGAAAAACTAACAGTGTTATTTTCTTACTTCATTTACTACTCCTTAAAAAAAGGGCAGACTCAAAAAAACTATTTGTAGGTAAAAAAAATCTTGGTGCTACGCCCTAGGCTAAATTCCTTTCCTTTTTTATCCTTCTAAACATGGGTCTTTTTTCACTTGAAGTTGCTTTAAGTTCTGGCCCTAATCCATATACTTTCTTATGCCTTACCTAATCTGAGTGAAGAAACATTCTAGTTCCCAAATTTCCTATTCTCCCTCTGGTTCCCTAGTCTCTTGGAGTGTTATACACATGGCTCTGTAGAGCTAGAACTGATAGAGACAGAAAGATACTTACCAAGTGACAGAACCAGTACCCGAGCCAAAATCCATTAAGGTTTGAGGCTGGAACTCTGGAACTCGAGCCTGGATCTGAAGAAATATGTAACACTCCACAGTAGGGGAAGCAGACCCTTATTTAGGGCCACTATGAATTAGGGGACCATGACAGAGCAGATGGGATGCAAATGTTTTTTGAGATTCAATGTAAATACTTTATAGACTGGGAACTTCCTAAAACAATGATTTTAAACATTTCTTGGGTCATGAAACCCTTTCAGAGGATAAAGAGAGCCTCTCAAAAAAAAAAAAAAAAAAAAAAAAAAAAAAAAGACATGCAATTTCCCAAGAACCGTACCCCAGGAGACTACTTTATGGATAAGGGAACTGATGGTAACAGGTTGGAAGCTGAGGGGCTTTCACCTCATGGAATGCCCTGGAGACTGCTGCAAAGCCACCATCCAGTCTTGCTGCCATATATACCAGGCTCAGGCTCTCATTGTAGCTGCCAGAAAAACCAGAGAGTCACACCCACCAGGAATAACCTCCACCCCATAGTTAACCTTCTATATTTTTAGGAATGAAATCTTTGGAAAGGGCTCCTCCAGCTCAGTACTTTCACTCCTTAAAAGAGAGAAGTCCTGAGTTACAAACCAGGTAGGCTTTTCAAACAGGAATTGTGTAACATTACTTCCCCAGTCTCCTCCTAGAGACAAGATTTTTTTTTTTTTTTGCAGACTTTCTAGCCCCCCTTACCTCAGTTCTTGCCAATGGTATGTAGTTTTGCGCAGGGCTCGCAGCACAGCTTCACGAAGCTTCTCCTCCACTTGACCTAAGTCTGTGGTGAGAACAAGAACTGAGTGAGGACCTAGGAAGACCAGGGCTCAGATCCAGTATCTGAATATGCTGCTTGCCCATTCCTCTGCAATTTCCAACCTTGGCAAAATCTCAAAGCTTAAGAAAAAGCCAAATCTAGAGAAAAATTTTGGGTAAGAATAACAGCAACCACTACCATTACCACCAGAATGCATGAGACAGTATTTTATCTCTACCAGCAATTTATTCAACAAGATCAAAACCATCCCACAGGCTTTGCTCTCTTTTAAAGGGAAGTTCTCAAAGATTTAAAAGGATAGGATAAGGACAATATTTTGTGGATTTCCTCAGGTCCCCCTAAACTTTAGTACGTGACATCTCCAATGTTCCTAGAGGGAAGAAAGGGGTTTGAAAAAGCTCATCTCAGGATTGTGTTCAACTCAGTACTATTTTATCTATTGAGCACCTATGAACCAGGTACTGTGGGAAGTGCAGGGAACACAAGATGAATAAAAGGCAGGTCTGTAGTATTAAGGAGCTCACATTCATGAAAATAACTTGATGAGTTATACTCATTCTCCTATCCCTGAAGAGTGTTTCAATACTGGACAGGGAGCCATACAGGGATTTTATTTCACTTTAATAAAAACTTAGACCGTCCTAATCCAATGGATTTGCAGGAAAAAAAACCCGAAGACCTAGATTTTGACAGGATATTGAAGTACCTTGCTGATCTTTACCAAAGTCCCAAGAGCAATCTCGGAAACTATTCGGTTTTAGCAAGGCATCTGTAACAAGCAGCTCTGGCCAGAAAATCAAACAGGAAACCGCAGTATCTACTTGTCATAGATACTCAAACAGATCTGTAAAATTATTCCTTGCTCTTAATTTCCCACCGGTATTTCAATTGGGCCTACTCTTTATTCTCAGGCCCTACCTGGGTTTTCCAGGAATTTCTTCTCAAGATGTACAGCCCGTCTTTGCAACTCCTGGGGCTCTACAGGTAAACGCCGGCTCCACAGATAATTGGTCAGTGCTTGCACCTGCTTCTCCACATTGGGCATCGAGCTCTCTATGGGCCAAAGATGAAACGCGACATCACTTAATGCAGACCCAGTTTTCGCTTCTCGGGTTTCCGCTTCCCACCGTTACTCACCGAGCAGCAGGAACTGCGCAGCGGCAGCCAGTGCTGGCGGTACCTCTATGCATGGCAGCTGCAAGATGCCGGGGTGCCGGCGATGGGGCCTCTTTCCCAGAAAATCGGAATTGTTATCGACCTGGGATATGCCCGGAACGACGGCAGCGAGCGTCTGCAGGCCGGGAAAGAAAAGCTGATTGCGGGGCAGAGGGAAGGCTCTGACGTTCGCTAAGGAAGGGGCTATTCCTGAGATCCAGAGTTTCTCCGAGAGCAGGGAAAGCAGACACTCACGCGAGACTGGGGAGCTTCTGCACCGCCGCGGCGCCACCTGCTACATACCAGCAGATGCCTCAGTCCCCTCACGGTCGCCATGGCACCGGCGGCGAGCAGGAAACGGAAATGATGAGACCCGTGACGCGCACGGAGCAGTGTCAGCCAATGAGAAGAGCGAGTGCTTCTAGTAGCCAATAAGCAACCGATATGTAAATCACCTCGAAGGGTAACGGTACGCGGGTGGGGTCAGGCACTGGGTTCCTGCGTAGCAGTCGACTGCCAAGTGGCATCAAGGTTGTGTGGGTTTTGGTGTCGATGTTCCGAGGTCGAGGGGCGGGGTGGGGACGTGCCCTTTTCTGGGCTCTCTAGAGAAGCGCCATAGACAGGAAAAGACTATTTCTGGATGTATTACCTACCTGTGTTCCTTGCTTCTCTCTCTGGAGAACCTCTGAAGTCTTGGGATTTTTTGTCCCTGTGTGTGAGAATGGGAGAATTCAGTAACGGAAAGATAAGAAAAACCCAAATTTAAGCAACCCAAGATAACAGAAATTAATAGTTAATAGATACAAAAATTTTTTTGTTTTGTTTTGACATATTGTTCTCCATATTAAACTGTCCTCTTAGGGGGTGCCTGGGTGGCTTAGATTCAGCTCAGGTCATGGTCCCAGGGTTCTGGGATTGAACCCTGCATCCAGCTCTCTGCTCAGCAGGGAGCCTGCTTCCCCCTCTCTCTCTGCCTGCCTCTCTGCCTACTTGTGATCTCTGTCTCTGTCAAATAAATAAATTAATAAAAATCTTAAAAAAAAAATAAACTGCTACATGTCAGCAGATGCCTGACATGTAGATCTAAGATGTCTCTTAGATAAGTAGCTAACACTTAGAACATACCTGATACAGTGGGCAAGCGCATTTACATATTACCACATTTAGTCCCTGCTATCTGTGAGATACATTCTGTTAACATGATTTTGCAGTTGAAAAAAGTGAGTATTCAAATGGTTAAATATCATGCCCAAGATCACAAACCTTGTTAGATGACAATTAGATCAAAACTTGGGCAGTTTAGGGGCCCCTGAGTGGCTAGGTTGGTTGAGGCAGGGACTCCTGATTTCAGCTCAAGTCGTCATCCCAGCGTTGTGAGATTGGGTTCCCTGTTTAGCGGGGAATCTGCTTGAGATTCTCTCCTTCCCTCTGCCTCTTCCCCCACTCACGTGCTATATAGATAGATAAATAAATCTTTTTTAAAAATAAAAATAAAAGAATAAACGGGCAGTTTAAAGTCTGAGCTTCACCTTTAAGCTTATACTCGACCGGATATTGTTGGCCCTTGGACTGTAATTTAGCAAGTTAACTGGGAACAATATGCTACATGTCCTGAAGTGTTAAATTAACATGTAGCATTAAAATGAACTCACTGGGCTGTGTGCCCTCTTGATTCTGTTAGCAAACACATTGGTCAACTATGGAATATGTTAACGTTTTGGTATCTGCTGATTGGATGGGTGAAAGTATTGTCTTTGCTGCAACTGCAAGAGTCCAAATATAATAATTATGAGGTAAAATATGGGGAACTATATCCATTGGAGAGTTAAGTGTCTGGTTTGCATTTAGGTTAGTAAGCTTCGATTCTAATAAAGGAGACTTTGGCTTTATAATCTGAGTGCTCTGGAAGGAGTCTTGTGAGGGGGGAAAGGAAGAGGAAACCAGAGGAGGCAAGAAGAACTGTTAGAGTGGGAATCAAGTTTGAGCTCTGTGAAAGAGGGCGAGAAGTAAAACAGATTGGATACGCACAGTTCTAAAAGAGTTTCAGCCAGGCCACTGGAGAATCTTTGAGCCCAACATTGAGGTTAGAGGCATCCCACTTTGGGCAGAGACAGGGATGACTTAGTATCCCTGCTGCACTGATTTTTTGAGGACAGCCCATGGGAAGTGTAGCAGATTCAGTGTGGCAATTGGGGCCATTGTCAATTATGATCCCCATGGCAGGAGATCTGAGGAGTGCGTTTTCATAGCTGCCTAGAGCCACACAGATCTACGTTTCCAGACGGGTTGAAGGGACAATTCCTTTAACCTTCATACGGGCCTCTGTTCCTAAAGAGAAACTTAGAAGAAGGAGGTTAATGGGGCAAATTATAGCCACTATCACTGCAGTCGATCTCAGGGCTGCAACTGGCCCGCATCCATTCCCTCCTTTACTATGCATTCTAATTTCCCCTCACTTTCCACTACATGTCCTCAGGTTTTAGTGGCTTACCTGGTATTATGACTCAAACCTTCATTCCTGAGGAGTCCAAACCCTTGACAGTCATATCTTTCTCTGGCTGAGATTGCTGAACACACATATTCACAGTTACAGTGGAGCATGGGAATTCTAGGAAGCACCCAAATAGATCGCTTGGGTTCTACACGAAATCCTGTCCAGCCTCATTGTGTAAAAGCAGCCCTATATCCTTCCTCTTGCTAATAAGGACTACTTATCCCTGACAGTCTGCTAACTCCATCTTTCTTTTTTTTTTTTAAAGACTTTATTTATTTATTTTACAGAGAGAGAGAGGGCACAAGCAGGGGGAGCATCACGGGGAGGGAGAAGCATGTCCCCTGCTGAGCAGCCCCTGCATGGGGCTGGATCTCAGGACGCTGAGATCATGATCTGAGCTGAAGGCAGACACTTAACCAACTGAGCCACTCAGGTGCTCCTCCACATTTTTTAAAAAGATTTTTTTAAAGATTAAGGGTTCATCTGCTCTGGGACCTGGACCTTTGGCCCCGCAGAGCCCAGAGTTACAGAGAAGAAAGTACAAAATTTCCCAGTTGGTCAGTGGGTGTGGTAAGTGGAGCCACTTCTGCTTCTGCTCTTTGGTTGCTGGAACTGTGTATTTTTCCTATTTGGGACACAGTATCATTTAGAGCTCTCTTGTTCAATAAGCACACTGGATCCTGAAGAATGGTACCCATGCCTCTGAGATGTTGCTTTAGCTGTGCATTTAGAAAGCCAGCCTTTCCCCTCCTTCTGCCCTCCCTCCTTTCTCTTCCTCTCTCTCGCACTCTCTTTCTCTTGCCCTCTTTCTTTTTCTCCCTTTTGTCCCCCTCCACCTCTCTCCCTTGGAGCTGGAGTGTGCTGTGTCTTTTCTTTTGTTCTGAAGTAAACACCAGTCATCTCTTCTCATTAGTCCTCTACTGTCTTCCAGAGGTAAGTGATATTACTGAAGTATCTTCAGCAGCAATTAGGGGAGTTGTTCTGAACTGTGATTAAAAAGAACGTCATAGTTTAGCTAATTCTTGGTTATACCTCTCTGTGACTTTGATTTTATTTATCAGTCTAGCAGAGCCATCTGGTGATGATCTGCACTACCTTTTCGTCTTTGATGTTTGTTTTTTCTCTTTCCCAGATTTGATAAATGATTTGTCCTCACTTGATCTACTGATCCAGGATACAGAAGAGGTCCCACGCCATAGTCTTGATGACAAATGTGCAATGTCCCCGGTTATGATGGACTCTTACTGAAGGTAATGAACTGCTGAGATAGAAAGATTTTCTCTTCTTAGTTCAAATACACCCATCTGAGCTAGTTTGGGAAATACCCATTCCTCATTTCTAAGGCACATGGATACTGATGTTACTGGTTATCACTTGGATAAATAGGCAACATCCTCTTTTAAGCCTTTCTCCACAGATTTACAGCTCAGTATTTGACATATACTTCATAATTATTATCATAAGCAAAGTATGTGGGGAGAGGATTTGTAAAATGCAGGCACATGTCTATTTTCTTCACCACTGTATACATGGCACTTAGCATAGTGCTTGCCACATCAAGGGCACTCAGAAATGTCACTTAAATAAATATTAATGATCTAAAAGTATATCTCTGTTGTCTTTATATAAGAATAAAATATGAGAAAAAAGGATCAAATATCCCTTGTTTCTTGGTGTCCATAGGGTAGTTTTTATTTTTTCAGTGAAATTTCACAGACTACTGTTATCTGTATTCCTCTCTGGTGGTCCTCTTTTCTATTTAAGAACTTCCAGAATGCCTTCTCTTTTGTTGCGTTTTAGAAATTTTTCAGAAGGCAATGTTTTTGTATTACGTCTGCTTATGATGGGACTCTATGATCTCTATTTCTACAATTAGCTCCCCACCTTCTGCCAAAGAATGTTTCTTCTATTTTTGGTTATTGATTCTGTGTCTTGTGTTTTATGTTCATTTTTGGAATCTCAGTGTACTTTAGGTTGATTGAGAATCAACTCAGAGGCCTTATCCTCCCAATCACCACCCCCCATAATTAAGGGGAAAATGTCATTATCAATGAGTTACCAAATTCATTCTAATGTAAGATGTATAGGTTCCTGTCACTTGACTGAGCTTTCTAAACTATACTTGGCGCAGTGTAGAAATGGGGAGGTAATAGAGATACTAATATATTCCAAAATAGGAATTTAGGTTAATAGGTCCTGTTAATAATTTTGGGAACCAAGTTACATATTTAGCAAGTAGACTTTGTGCATTTCAACCGGCTGAACTACTTAGTTGTTGGAATGCAATTCAACATGACCCTGGTTGGGTGCCTGGGTGGCTCAGTCAGTTAAGCATTTGCCTTCGGCTCAAGTCATGCCTGGGATCAAGCCCTGTGTTGGGTTGCCTATCAGTGGGGAGCTTGCTTCTCCCTCTCCCTCTGTTGCTCTCCTCACCCCACCCCCTGTGCCCTCTCACTCTCTCTCAAATAAATAAATAAATAAAATCTTAAAAAAAATTACCCTGGTCTCAGGGTGATGGTTGTCCAAGAGAGGAGGACGAGGCTAGGAATTCTCTTAGAGTGACAGAGACTCATTAGATTGGCCAAGTTGAAAATAGGTTGCTATATATTTCTCTTATGCTTTTCAAGGATTCAGCAGGCCAAGAACTACAAAAAGAAGGATATGTGTTTTATTTTGAGTAGTAACTCAAGGTTACATGCAAAACTCTTAGGTTCGGGATTTCAAAATGCAGGCAATACTGAGAGAAAATATTTATGACATATGCCCACACATTTGATAAATACAACATTTACATTTATACCTGTCAGTGAGCTAAGCAGGGAGCAAGTGAATGTGTGGGGTAGGACAGTAGGGAGCTACACCAACTTAACAGGAACAATCAGTGTTTCAGTGCCAGGCTGCTGTTGTTGCCAGCCACCTGCAAGGTTTTCTTCCTCATTTTTGCCCAAGGAGGCTGGAGTTGCCTCAAAGACTGGGGGTCATGGTCTGCAAAAACCTGATGTAAGTTCTCCCATTAGAAGTACAAAAAAGTGTAAAAAAGAAAAAAAAAACTTAAAAAAAAAGAGAGAAGGGCAAGAGACTGGTGCTTGATGCTCCGTGTTCAGTGATAGTATGGCTGCACAGGTGTTTACACTAGAACTCTTACCAAGGACTGGGGGTTACTGCACCAAGGGGTCTGGCCCTAGACTCTCATCTATTCTTCCACAGCCTTCCTCTCAAAAATAACATGTACACATTACTCAATTTCAGATATGAACATGTTTTCTTAAAAAAAAATTCTCAAGGGTCAGCTGGCTGGCTCAGCAGGAAGTGCATGGAACTTTTAATCTTGGGGTTGTGGGTTTGAGCCCTCTGTTGGGTGTAGAGATTACTAAAAAAGTAAAATAAAATAAATAATTTCTCTTAAAAAAGACAAGTTTTAAAACAAGATTACATAAACGTGGAGGTCGAACTCATGACCCCAAGATCAAGAGTCACATGCTCCACTGAATGAGCCAGCCAGGCACCCCTGTGATGTGGGAAGCAAAGGCAGAAGAAAAATATTAAATTTCCTTACTACCTACAGCTCACTGACAAGTACTTGAAACAGGCAGAGTGACATTCCTCTAAGGACTCAACTGCCTTGCTGTTGATACTTTGCTAAGGGCAAAAGGCAGTCTTAACCCAACCCCCAGGATCGTGTAAGTCTAATTTAACCTATAAAATTTCCTTTGGGAACTTCCTTTATCTCTACCCCCCAAGATACATGTTGGCAATTATCCCCCAAACACATATCAACTGATATACATCCGAAGGGTCTCATGACTAAGGTTTTATTGGACAGTAATAAATGACCTTTCCCCAACAATAGCTAGCCCCCTTAAGGTCCTGGAAACCTTGCTTCCAAAATTCCTTAGAGACTTTCGCTATTCTTGACCCCCTCCCAGCTTGAAAGTATATAATGGGCCACTCCTCATGACCCCAGTGCAGTTCTTTCTGCCCAGAGGTCCTGTCCCTATTCTTTAATAAAACCACATTTTTGCACCAAAGAATTCTTTCTTGGCCGTCAGCTTTGAACCCTAATGTCTTTCCCACATCACCCTTTTTATGAGATTTCTTAAGAACAATAGAATTTTATAATTTACAAGGTGAGGTAAAAACCATCTGTCAAAACAAGCTCATTTCAGTGGGGAATGAGGCATCTTTTAAAAATACTTAAAAACAATTCACATGATTTATAATATGTGTCCAATATTAGTTGAGTGATGTCCTTCTGATTCATTTCTGTGTATCTTAGAGCTATTCACAGTCTTTTCTTCTTACTCACTTTCCATTGTTGAAGAAAAAAAGTTCAACTGAGTAAAATAGAAGATCTAATTAAGACAGGGAAACTGAAGGGGCCCAATAAAAACTGTTTCCCCCCCTCCTTTTCCTATCTTACAAATGCCTTAGTGTATGTCCTCCTTGTAAGGGACAAAGAGTTAATTTCTTTGGAGCCTTCCAGCACAATAGATAAAATCTAGGGAGCCATGGGGCTAGAGTAACTGGGCGAGGCCACATGTGTGTATTCGACCACTGGTGCTGGAAATCTGGATGCCAAGACCCCCTGGATCCAGGGAATAAGTAATTTAATAGTTTCAATCTATTCAATGAATGCCATCTTTTAACAGTCAATATGAAATTTCCTGATCAGCACTAGTGCAGTAATATACATGATAAAAACCCTGTAGTTCCCCCTACCCCAACATGTCCAGGCTTGATACAATCCTCTCTTTTCCTTTGCTAATAACTTCTTGTCCTACCCTCTTTCTTATAGAAACCCTTCATCTTGACAATTCCTAGGAGCTCGCCTCTACTTACTAGATGGGATGCTTTCTGATTCATGCATTGATTAATAAAGTTAATTAGATATTCAGATTTACTCCATGGAGTTCTGTCTTATAACAGCATTCTAAACTGAAACAAAGAACAAGAACTTCCAGGAGAACAGGTCCCCACCCTGGTGATCACACACACTTGAAACAGCTCGAGGGGAAAGGCCACCAGCACTGAGGCAAAACTTCAGACACGTTTATCAGCTGTCAGGCTGCTTTCCTGCATGGACAGAATAACCGAATCACTCAGCAATAAGAGAAAGGATAAGTAAGTGATGGAAATCTAGGATGGAGAACAATGCTGCCACTATAAAATACACCCCCTGAGAAAGCTTATGGGGAGGGGAAAACATTCTCTTGTAATTGGAAAGGGGGGGAATAAAGAAGCAGAACATATAATACTGTGTTTCCTATCACACATTTTAGTTTTAAATACAATCAGAAAAAATGTTGGTTGGAAATTTGTGAATATGTTTATCTTTGGCTGGTGAGATTACAGCTGACTTGTTTTTGTTTTTTGTTTTTCTTTAAGATTTGTGATTTTTCCAAATTTCCTAATGTTTCCGTACTGAATATGTGTTACTTCTCTAATAAGAAAAAAATGGAGATGTTATTTAAAATGTTGGCTTCTTAAATCAGACATTCTGAGGTCCTTTCCAGACTCATCAAACCCTCTTCTTGCGGCAGTGGGGACCACACACTCACCTAGACTTTTGGACTCCTCCTCCAGGTGGGTAATACCGATAGAGGAATGTTTGGAATCCCAGGGTTGCTCAGAGAATTCTTAACTGATTTTTATGAGTTTCTTTCTCCCTGAGAACACTGCAAGAAAAATGCTTCACCCTCTGGATAATTGCAGTTTTCTCTCTGTTGTTTTTCAGAAGGCTGACTGATCACACACTATCCAGGGAACCGTACAGAACGTTTTTCTCCAAGATGAACCATAATTGACTTCTGTCTTGATCTCCTGTCATTCTTTCTTATGAAGGCAAAGTTTGGCATCAGGAAGATATGAACTCAGGTTGAGGACAGATAGGATATCATCAAAAGCTCTGATTTTTAAAAAAATTGAATATATTTGACATATAACGTTGTGTAAGCTCAAGATGTACAATGTGCTACCTTGATGTATTTATATGTTGTAATATGACTGCCTTTGTAGCTATATTTAGCACCTTTATCAGATTACCTAATTATCCATTCCTTTTAGTCTTTGGGATAATTACATTTTAGTTTCTTAGTAAGTTTGACAAAATAGTCTAGTATTTTGTTATCTATATTCATTATACTGTGAGTTAGATCTCTATGACTTATTTACTACTCATTGTAAGTTTATATTCTTAAACTACATCAGTCTTATTCCCTCACCCTCTATCCCCTGGTGTTACAGGATTTTTTTTCTCAGTGTCCGAGGTTCTTGGTCATGCAGCTTCGAAGACTAAAGAGGTAGGCCAGACAGAGTGTGGGCAGCAGAGCAAGGTTTGCTGAGGGATAGCTAAATGACAGTACCAACCTCCCGACGAGCGAGGGGACCTGAGAGGGTTGCCACCAGAATTTCTAAGTCTCAAGACTTTTGTGAGCTGGTTGGCAGCTGTTTTAATCTGATTAAACTTCCCTGAGCCTGTCACCCAATCAGGTTTTTGTCACGTGGGAAAGGGTGGCGGCCTCCTTCCAGGGGGGTGTAAAATCCTTTTAAGAGTGGTAGCCCCTGAGGTACGGGCCCTTAGCCCTGTCTGCCTGCTTTCCAACTCTCTCCATCACTGGTAACCACCATTTTACTCTGTTTTTTTTTTTTTTTTTTTTTTTTTTTTTTTAAGTTTGACTCTTTTAGATTCCACTTGTAAGTGGTATCATCTAATATTTGCCTTTTTTGTGTCTGACTTATCTCACTTAGCATGATGGGCTCAAGGTCCATCCGTGTTGTTGCAAATGTCAGGATATCGTTCTTCCTCATGGCTGAATAATCCACTGTGTGGTTTTGTTTTTTTTTTAACCTATTCACCCATATATGGGCATTTAGGCTACTTTTATATCTTAAAGCCCTGATATTTCTAAGCTGAGGCAAAACACGAGGAAAAGGTAAAGAACTCCAAAGAGCATCAGTCCTGACCAGCAAGAAGTGTTGTTGTGAGGGGCACTTGGCTGGTTCAGTCCATAGATCTTGAGACTTTTGTTCTCAGTGTTACAAGTTCAAGCCCCATATTGTATGTGGAGCCTAGTGAAGAAAACAAAAACAGAGGTGTTGCTGTGCATTATGGAAGGAAAGGCAGGTCTTCTCAGCACATTGCCTATACAGCTATTAGCAAGTAATCTTCAGAATTGGGAGGAAATGATATTTACATGTTTACCCATGAAAGTGTGTGTGTATCTGCTGGGAGTTGGTGTGTGAAGTGGGTGATGACTGTGTGTCTCTCTCCTATAGATGTGTCAACACAAGAAACCCAAGAGTTAGGAAGAGGAGAGGTGCTCTCTGTGGGGAGCAAGGCAGAGGGGGTTTGCTGTCCTTGATTGACCTCTTTACTGTGTTGGTCCCAGGCAGTCCCGGCAAGCCCACGGGGGTGCAGCGCCCTCCTGTGGTTCTCATGGTTCTTCCTAACTTTCTCCAGGTCCTGCTTCCCTTCCTAAGTTACTCCTGACTCTGGCTTCCAGTTGCCATGGCCCAGCCACCCTTAGCTCTTGCTCCTGTCCTTGGCTCTCATGCCCATTCTCATTCCATCCTTCTCACTGCAGACTCACTTGAAGTCACATTCATCTGCTCCCTTATAGCCCTCTCAGACTCCTGGCTGGGGATTCAGAGCTTTGGAAAATGCTCTGATTGGTCCTTTTTAAATTTGATCCTGATTTTTAAAAATTTTATTTATGGATTTGAAAGAGAGAGACAGAGGGAAAGCATGAGCAGGGGGGAGGAGTAGAAGGAGGGGGAGAAGCAGGCTCTCCACTGAGCAGGGAGCCCCACCCCAGGACCCTGTGATCAGGACGCGAGCCAAAGGCAGACGCTTAACCAACTGAGCCACTCAGGCGCCCTGATCCTGAGGTTCTAAGGAGCCATTCTCTAGCTTTATCCCCGCTCTTGCAACGATATGGTTCGAACTGAAGATGGTTCCTGTTGGGGTTGGTAAGTTGTTGGGAGAGGAAAGGAAGTGCTCATGGGAAGGAGAGAAAGCACTGATGGCTGAAAGCAGAGGTGGCTGAAGGCAAATGTAAGGGCTCCTGGGATGGGAGGAGGCAAAAAGTGCATGACTCACCCGTGCTGGAAATCTCCCACACTCTGCTCATTTCCCTCTGATGCTGATAGTGTAGGTGACCCAGAAACATCTGAAGAGCCCCAGAGTCTGATGTCCTTCTCCTCAAGTCTCCTTTCTGTAGTCCTACAAATCCTCTGTCCCTGGAATAGCTAATGTCCGTATAATTGTATCCCTTCCAATTCACCCCCCCAAAGTGCTGGGGAGACCACTGCGGTGGACGGCAGCAGAGAGTGGATGGCATGCGGGATGTCTTCTGTTTGAAGGAAGGAAGGCAGACAAATTGGCCTTCTAAAGGCAGAGCTGAAAATTCATTTTTTGCCTTTGTTTCAGCAAAATCACTGTTGCCACAGTCTAGGTTTTTACAGTTTATATTCTTCTTATGATGGCAATGGATATGTCAAAGTAGCTAATTTTTCTTGGATCATTGTAAGTTATTAATTTTTAAAAATTAATTTCCATTTGAAGATTTTTTTTTTCTGTTAAAAGGTTATGGGAATGTATTATCAGTACTGTTCTTAGAGCAATATTCGGGGCACCTATGTGGCTCAGTTGGTTAAGCATTGAACTCTTGATTTGGGCTCAGGTCATGATCTCAGGGTCATGAGACTGAGCCCTACGTTGGGCTCTGTGGTCAGCATGGAGCCTGCTAAGATTCTCTCTCCCCACCTCACTCTCCCTCTCCCCTGTGCCCCTCCCACTGCATGCTTGCTTTCTTTCTCTCTCCTCAAATAAATAAACCTTTGAAAGAAAATAAAACAGGGGCACCTCGGTGACTCAGTGGGTTAAGCCTCTGCCTTTGGCTCAGGTCATGATCTCAGGGTCCTGGGATTGAGCCCCGCATCAGGCTCTCTGCTCAGAGGGGAGCCTGCTTCCCTCTCTCTCTCTGCCTGCCTCTCTGCCTACTTGTGATCTCTCTCTCTGTCAAATAAATAAATCTTAAAAAAAGGAAAGAAAATAAAACAATATTTAGATTTAGAAATGAGTTGTGAGTTTTACATATCATGTTGCAACACTGAAATGGGGTTGCATATGTTTAAGATTATCACAGTAAATGTTATGGATTATTTTCATTTTATTATATAAAGTTCTGTAACTTCTATTGCTATTTTTGCCACTTCTTAAAACAATATCTGGATATACAGAGTTTTGTAAAGAATTAGTACGAAGTGTCACACTACATATGTACAAATTTAAGGGTAAAGAAATAGAATATTGCAAAACATGCTTCAGCTGCCATGTACATCTGTGGGGGGGGGATTGTGCTAATTTGTGAGTACTTTCAGAACTGTGCATTGGAACATGAAGGGAAAGAAGGAAAGAGATGCTTGGTATTGTGATACATCACAATATAAAAATGCACTGCAGTCATGCCATCTGAAAGGAAGAATTTGACAAGTCAGCCTTTTGTTTTACTGGCGGGCTTCAGTGGCTCAGATCCTTCCAGTACTTGGAAGCAGGCCTGTCTCCTCTCCTGGCAGAGGCACAATCTATAAGCGGTATCATCACTCAGGCATAGTTCCCTTTTAAGGCTGTTGGGCAAGAGCTGTGGAGAACAATTTCCCTTGGATCAGAGCTGTGTCAGGCATGAAAGCAGAGGTTTAGGATTCTTGGTCGCCCTGGATTTCAAGTCACAGAGGCACCTCTATGTTCCGTAATATTTTTATTTTTATTTATTTTTTTAAAAAGATTTTATTTATTTATTTGACAGACAGATCACAAGTAGGCAGAGAGGCAGGCAGAGAGAGGAGGAAGTCCCAATGCGGACTAGATGCCAGGACCCTGGGATCATGACCTGAGCCGAAGGCAGAGGCTTAACCCACTGAGCTACCCAGGCGCTCCTTAATATATTTATTATGTTATATGTTTGTGTTAGTTCCCCATTGGCCTTTCTTAAGTGTGAGGCCCAGGGATGGGCCTTGGTCTAGGGTAGTTCTGGCTGTATCTTCAGCACTTTGGCCAAATCAGGTACATAGCAATAGGTGATTCCTAATAATATCTGATCAAATATTTTTTGAGTGAAGACAATGAGCTCCTGAAAGAGATGTGTTGCTGGCTTTCTGAATGTCCCATAGGTAGTGAATTTAAAGCAAAGAAGAGTTTTATTGTTGTTGTTGTTTTAAGAAGAGTGTCTTTAGAGTACAGATAAGAGGGAGAAAGCCTTCAGAGCAGAAGTTTAGAATTGTTGGCCAAAAAGAGATTAGTTGAGAAATGTTCTACGGGGACACCTGGGTGGCTCAGTCCATTAAGTGTCAGTGTTTGGCTTAGGTCAGGATCCCAGGACCCTGGGATCAAGTCCCACATCAGACTCCTTGCTGAGCCAGGAGTTTGCTTCTCCCTCTCCCCCTACTTCTGCTCTCTTTCTCTGACAAATAAATACAATTTTTTTAAAAAAAAGAAGAAATGTTCTCCAAGCAGAGTACAAAACCAGACATACTCTTGAGTTGGCTTTGTATGGACATTAGGAGAGTAGTTTCTATTTGAGCCACAAAGGCTGGGCCTGGAGTTCAGGCTGAAAGAATGCTACTGCTTCAGAGATGAAGGGACACAATGGCTCTGGGCTAAAATGGGGACTGAAGTACAGAACTTTTAAATAAACTGGAGTAGGCCTCCCTAGTGGGTGAGATTGTGCCAAGCCAAGTTATGTGGCATGAGATAGTATCTATAAATCTTCGCAAATGCTATCTAGGGAAGCACTGACTGTGAAAATTCATTGTTATCGTGGAAAAATAATATCTGCTCTTTATATAACTGTCAATCAGAGGAAACAGGGAGGTTTCTACCAGGAAGGTGTAAGGCTAGGACAGAACCTCAGACTACACTTTCTGACGAAGAGGATTTTGTCACTCAAATTTATATCACAACAATTAGCCAGGTGACCACAAAGCTGGCTAAGACGTTCTCAGTGCGGACATGTCCTTGAGCTACGCTCTATCCGTACCACTTGCCACCTCCTTCTGTTTTCCCTTTCCATCTAGAGGTTTTTAAACTTTTTTTTTTTAGATTTTATTTATTTATTTGATAGACAGAGATCACAAGTAGGCAGAGAGAGAGGAGGAAGCAGGCTCCCTGCCGAGCAGAGAACCCGATGCGGGGCTCGATGCGGGGCTCGATCCCAGGATCCTGGGATCATGACCTGAGCCGAAGGCAGAGGCTTTAAACCACTGAGCCACCCAGGCGCCCCTCCATCTAGAGGTTTACGGGGAGATATTCTAGAGAACAGACATGGCAAGTTTTAAAGAATGAAAAAGAAGGGCCATTTTCACAGCTGTGCACTTTTCCAGAAAATTTAGGGACCTGCTGAAAACTATCAGACTGTATTTCTTACCTATAGCTCCTCCTAAGAAAAGAATCTGTAATGCAAGTCCATCAATACCTTCATTCATTAGAGCTTCTGAAGGATAAGTGACGTATACAGTGCCATACCTAGAAGGTGACAGAACCCTGCAATGGACAACTAACTGTTACCTCAGCCTCTGAAAACTCAAGATCGCCAAGTGTGTGGTCTCCTAGGGGTCCTGGTGCCCTGACCCTCCTTCCAGATCTAAGATCTGGTCCCTGTGTCTCCTTGTGGCCTGTGTGCAGAACTAGCTGGTTCATCCGGAGGGCTGGACTCCAGAGCCACCGTGGGCGGGTTTGGGGATCTCAGCACCATTGAGCCCCGGTTGGATTGCCTTCTGCGGTCCTCCCCCTCCTTGCTTCCCCAGAAGCTGCACCCTTCACTGACCCCAGCCTGACAGCTATGCTCTCTCAGTCTCCTCATGTGCAGGGGGTGGGGGGAGGAGACATGGGTGGACAACGGGAGAAGGGCCATTCTGTCTCCTCTGTGGGTGATTGCCCTTCTGGCCAGACAGGACCTCCTAGGCTGACACTTGTTTTTCTTCCAAGTTTCCTTAGTCCCCCTTTCACCTGGGGAATCTTCACTGGGTGCAGTGTGAGGGTTGGGAGTGGGGGAAGTATCTGCTGCGGGAAGCCTTGATCCCACCCTAACGTGATGTTCTCTGAGTCTTGAGTCCACTTTGTTCCCGAGCTGCTCTAATAAAACGCCCGCAGGCAAGGACTCTGATCCTGGCTGGGAGCTTATCTCTTCCGTGGCCTCTGCACTCTCTCTCCCGCTCCTGTCCGGACTGGCTCGCCAGGGGGCGCTCTGTTGCCCGCTTCCCGCCAGCCAAGAGGGCAACTTTTGGCTCTGCTCAGCTAAAGCTGCTTTATCTTTTAAAAGGCCTTTTGAGCTCTGCAGAGAACAAGGGAGAAATAGACACATAGGACTTAAAGGACTTATATCTCAAAGCAAATCGGCTTCCAAAGCACAGGTTTTAACCGTTCTGCTGAGAACTGGCCCCAAGATTTGTCTCAGTCACACTTTTCCAAAGAGAGAAGGGCAGCAACAGACCCATCTAAAGAGCATCCATTGTGTGCCATGAGCCTCTAACAGTAGCGCGAAGATGGAGGAGGACCAGGGTTGGGGAGAGAGTATCAGCAGAGTTCCTGTCTGTTCCAGGCCCAAGTTTCTTCTTCTGAAAGCAGCGAGCATTCAGTTTCCTTGTATCTTTTCACAGTCTGTACATAATATATAAACCTGTACATATATATAAACTTACCGGTATGTATTCAGGTTTGTGTGTGTTTGTGTGTGTCTCCTCCACTCTACTCCATGGATAGTAGCATCCTATACACAGTGTTCTGCACCTTATCTTTGGCTCACAAACATATTTAGGAAAGGATGTACCTCACTCTTGTTGGTGACTGCATGATAGTCTATTCTGTTCTATAGCTACGTAATCATTTCCTTAATCAATCTGTTATTCACGGTGTACACATCTTTTGCTACTGTAAACAAGCTGGAATATATGTCCTGGAACAAAATAACAACAACAAGCCCTGTGTATTCAGCTATTGACACGCTCACTCTTATGCCCTGTCAGTGTTCCTAGGGTCTGGCCTAGATTTCTGCACAGTGTGGGGCAGAGGGAGCTGTGGGTTGTCCACACCAAATCTTCAAGATGCTTGTGGGTGTCACTGGCCCCAAAGAATCCTAGGAAAGTATTAGTTTTTGGAATATAATAACATGACCAGAGAAATGTTTTCCTTGATATTGAGAGCCCAGTAACATCTCTGCACATAGAAGTCAACATTATTGTTTTAACATTTTGGTCTTTTAATCTGGAGAGAGTGAAAGTAATACCTGTTTATATTTGTTAGATAAACTTAGACATGAGTAAATTCGACTAATTTAGTTTCTGATCACCTATAGAAAATTTTAGGCCAAACTACAAGCACTTGTTTTTAAACAATTTCTATGTGGTAAGCACTTTACTTAAATCGACTCATTTCACTCTCAAAACATCCCACAAGATAGATACTACTATCCTCATTTTAAGATTTTGTTCATTTAGTCTAGAGAGAGAGTGGGAGTACGCCCACAAGTGGGGGAAGGGGCAGAGAATCTGAAGCAGATTCCCCAGGTAGGGCTTGATTTCAGGACCCTGAGATTGTGACTTGAGGTGAAACCAAGACTCGGTCGCCTAACTGCACCATCCAGGTGCCCCTATTATCCTCATTTTAAGGATGAGCAAGCAGAGACCCATATAGTTAATAGATAGTAGTGACAGAACTAAGAGTGTCTCCCCAAAAGACAGAGTGTTCCCATTTATTCTGGGCTGCCTCTTAAAGGGATCTGGGGTGCAATGTATCTTTAGGGTAAATCCTTTCTTTCTTCTTGTCTCTGTTTCTTCATCTCTAAAATAGGGACAGTCATCCAGGATCACTTATCTGTATTATCTGGTTTATTTTCTAGGTAATAATGTTGTTTCCATAATAAAATATGCATTCTAAATGTGAGAGATGGAGAGTCTTCATTCTGGTGGTTCTCACCCTTTACAACCCCAAGGACCCCTGTCATTAATCCTGCCTGTGAAACGCATGCTTTTTTTTTTTTTTTTTTTTTAAAGATTTTATTTATTTATTTGACAGATAGAGACCACAAGTAGGGAGAGAGGCAGGCAGAGAGAAAGAGAGGAGGAAGCAGGCTCCCTGCCAAGCAGAGAGCCCGATGCGGGGCTCGATCCCAGGACCCTGGGATCACGACCCGAGCCGAAGGCAGAGGCTTTAACCCGCTTTTTAAAATTTTTATTTTTTTAAAGATTTTGTTTATTTATTTAGAGAAAGAGAGTGAGTGCGCACGAGAGAGAAAGAGAGAGAGAGAGCAAGAGCACAAGCTAGGGGAGGGGGAGAGGGAGAAGCAAACTCCCTGCTGAGCATGGAGCCCAGTATAGGACTTGATCCCAGGACCTGGGATCATGATCTGAGCCTAAGGCAGACACTTAACTGACTGAGATATCCAACACCCAAAACACATGTTTTAGAACATACTAAGTAAACTGGTTATTTTTATTTTGGGCCATTAATGTTGATCACATGCATATATAGTTGTCAAGTGGTACTTCTCATTACCTGATATAAATGGTATTATCTCTACAAACATGTTTTACATTCAAAGACTTTGTTAGAGCATCCTATTCATCTGTGAATATGTGAGTAAATGTGTTTTCATTAGGGTTTTGGATATATTAGGTAATATATTAGTTTTATCAGGTGTAGCATGCATAGGTAAAAAGCAAGGAGTTGTTTTACATTGGCTCCTGAATTCATACCTTCCCTACTGCTCCTCTGCCCCACCACTCTCTGAGGCTAAAGATACAAACATGGTTCTCCAGTATCAGGCTATTGTCCAAGGCAATGGGAGGAGGATGTTAATTGGAGCTGAGCTTTCAACCCAAACATAAAGGTTTGGTCACTCAATCAATGACTTTTCCTAGAGGTGCCGAAGGGCAGCTGTTACATTAAGGAGTGAAATAAGGTAGGATTCCAGGAGGATTTTTTTTTTTTTTTGAGTATTTACTAAGATGCCTAAGAAGACTTTATTTTATTTTTTAAAAGATTTCTTTATTTTAGAGAGCGTATGCGTGCATGCATATGCACGTGTGAGCGAGTGGGAGCAGGGAGCAGGGAGAGAAACTTCAAGTAGACTCCCCGATGAGCAGGGAGACCATTATGGGGCTTGTTCCCACAAACCATGAGATTATGATCTGAGCCGAAACCAAGAGTCTCACACTTAACTGGCTGAGTTACCCAAGCACCCCATGAAGACTTTAAACCTACGTGGTTATCACTAGTATATAATCCTGTGTTCCTCTGATTCATAAAGGATCCCATATTAAGTGATTCTTTCCTTTTCTTCTATTGCATTTGGGAAATTGAAGAATTTGAAGGCATTGGAAGTATTTTTGTTGCCCTGCCCTCAACAAAGATGAAAACCAACTGTCTTTATAGAACCCTTCATTACTGGAGACCCCATAGGAGGAGAGAGAGGCTCTGGAGGTTGAGAGATCATGAGGAGAAGACCTCTGTTGTCCAGCCACTCCAGTAAGGGGACTAGTCTAGCCTTCAGCATTTTTTCTGCTTGGTGCAAAAGCCCTGTTTTGACTGGAATATCAGATAGTCCAGAATGGCTGCCAAAAAGAGCTAGTAATCTGCTCCATTTGGAGATGGAGGCCACAGTGATAATAGAACCCCTGATACCACCTGAATTGGTAGGTCCTGGAGAGCTATGAATGGTTGGGGCTGTGGTAGGATATGCTTTTCCTGTGTTGGAGATTATTACAGAATAGCCTCCCCAGTCTATCTCATTACATATATGACTTTGTGTAATCCTCTCCCACACTGACCCTGGGCTGCTTTGACTAATGGAAGGTGACCACACACAGCTTCTGTGTTCACTCTTTTGGAGCTCTGAGCATAATGTAAAGAAATTCAGCTGCCTTTGTAGAGATTCATGTGGGGAGATGGGTCTTGGAGGGTCAGTGAACACAAAGAGAGAAAGACCCAACGTCCAGTCATCCCATCTAGGGGACTCAATATGTGAGTGAAATAATCTTTTTTTTTTTTTTAAGATTTTATTTGTTTGACAGACAGAGATCACAAGTAGGCAGAGAGAGGGGGAAGCAGGCTTCCTGCTGAGCAGAGAGCCGGATGTAGGGCTCGATTCCAGGACCCTGGGATCATGACCTGAGCTGAAGGCAGAGGCTTTAACCCACTGAGCCACCCAGGCATTCCTTGAGTGAAATAATCTTAAATGATAACCGTAAGAGCCAGCCCAGCTGACACCAAGTTGTCCAGAGTTGAGCTAACCTACCTGGGTTCAGCCAATTTACCTAATAATGAAAATTAATAAGTAATTGCTGTTTTAAGTCACTCAGGTGATTTGCTATGTGGCAAGTATATGTAGTACATATTTATAAAGATATAAGAAATACATTGTAAATCTTTTTCTATATGAATATAGGATATTTGTGTGTTTGTGTGTGTGTGTGTATGCCTGACACAACGTAAGTGTTTAGAAGTGCTAGTGGTTTCTTTCTTTTTTTCTGTGCCTTCTTAGATAGCCATAGGGCAGGTAAGTGGAGAAGGACGCTGAAGGGGTCCCAGCTATATATCACACGACTCACCACCTGGAACATCCTCCTACAGTTAAAGATATTTTTCCTTCTTGCTTTCTATTGGGCTAGAGGTAGCTGAGAGACAGAAGAGAAACTCTTCCTCTTTTGGAGATATCTGAGGTCATCCTGGGAAATCTCAAAAAGAATGAGCGTTATGTAAAGGACTCTAATCTAAGTTTCTAGAATCTTGCATTTGTTCATATATGTGCTGTTTTCTACACACCTGTCATTTATATTCCCAGTATTGTATTTCATTATGTAGAATGGGAATTTTTATCTTTATTTATAAACCAACTATTTGTAGACTGTGCACTCTATTTCTGAAACTGTTAATCACAGGGTATATTAGGATACATAACCCCCAAGTAGTTTATAGGAAATTAGAGAAACCAAATATGTGATAGAAGTAATAATACTTGTATGAATGTGGTATGGGAGCTTAGGAGAAGGAGGAAGTTATTTTTTTCCCTGCTGGATTCAGGAAGGCTTGCAAGAGGGAGCTCCATCTGAGCAGAGCCATGAGGATGAGCAAGAGGTTTGCTGGGTAATAGGGAAAAGATGGGCATTCTTGACACATGGATTGGTGTGGAAAAAGGCACAAATGTGGGGAAGGTCTAACTGCTAAGCGATAGATGATAAATTTCTTCTAGGTGAGAAAAATTGGAATTAAAGTCTTAAACTGGTATAATATCATCTTCCAACAAAATTAACCCACGTAGTGTTTTACTATCTTTCTCTATTCTTATCTGAAAATGCAATCATGTTACTGTTGACGTTCTTCTATAAATATGGACACAAATTTTGACCTGGACAGGACTGAATGCAGAGCTAGGAGCACTCTGCTTTGTCATCTTGTTTTGTCAAATTCCTTGATTCCTCTGATTGTTAAGCAAGTTTGTTCATATACATGGTATGTGAAGCATTTCTATAGGTGATGAGGATGTAAAAATGAATTAGGTAAAGTATAATGCTGTCATGCTTATAGTCTCTGTAATGCTTATAGTCATGATTCTATACTCCACAACACCTGAGTGTTTATGAGGCAAAACTCACACACTGCAGAAACAGGGGGTATAGCTGGTTCAAGAGCCGCTCTGACTGGCTTATCCAGTGGGTTTTTTGTTGTTGCTTGTTATTTTTAAAATAGGAGTTTTGAAGTTAGTTGTAACTTATCCAGATGGTAATTTTCACATAGAAAATTTAGATTCTAGCTTGCCTTAAAGCAGGCAAATGTAGGGCCACCATCACCTCAATGTAACTATCAGCTAGAGACCCTTTCTAAAACTGAGACAGAATCAGCTTTTAAAGTGCTACTTTACTTTTGGAATCAGAGCAAATAGAAGTAAATGGTCACAAAAATTAGCTATTTTATTGACTCCATGAAAAATGTGAGGAACAGCTCTACTGAGGCAACTAGAAATATTTCCATAGTTATGAGATTATAAAGCCTGCTTGGTTTTGAACAGAACTGGATAAACATGACCAACTCTTTGACCTTGGGCTTCTTTTTTTCTTTTCTTTTTCCTCTTTTTTAAAAAGATTTTATTTATGTATTTGTCAGAGAGAGAGAGAGAGAGCACAAGCAGGGGGAGTGGCAGGCAGAGGGAGAAGCAGGCTCCCTGCCAATCAAGGAACCCAATGTGGGGGCCCCTGGGTGGCTCAGTGGGTTAAAGCCTCTGCCTTTGGCTCAGATCATGATCCCAGCGTCCTGGGATCAAGCCCCGCATTGGGCTCTCTGCTCAACGGGGAGCCTGCTTCCCTTCGTCTCTCTCTGCCGGCCTCTCTGCCTACTTGTGATCTCTGTCTGTCAAATAAATAAAATCTTTAAAAAAACAAAAAAAGGAACCCAATGTGGGGCTCCATCCCAGAACCCTGGGGTCATGACCTGAGCGGAAAGCAGATGCTTAGCTGACTGAGCCATCCAGGCGTCCCCGGGTTCCATGTCTTTCCATATTATCTTTGGGTCTTTTATTCTTCGTGAAAACGTTTTCCAGGTAAAGTTTTTTGAGTTAAAACTTGAAATAAAACTGTTTGTAGAAGAATGAAATGGTTTGAATGACTGGTAGGAAGTGAAATGACTGATGTAAAGCAGGACACAAACATTTAAAGGGTGAATTGTCATGTGTTTATTTCAATGTGAATGAATAATCAATATGGCAAATCTCTGACTTCATATGTATCATTGTTTAGAATCAAACTGTGTGAAAACATGAGTTGATGAGAACGGAAATGTTAATTAACAATACAGAAGGAATGGAGTCATGGTGTAGGTTGCCTGACGTCTGGGAAACTCTGAGATAAACAGGCTTACCTGGGTGGACGCCCTAATTGTCTGGCTTCTCAGTTTGAACTTGTTTCCCAACAATGTTTTCCAAGAACTGCTGATATATTTAGCAGTTGGGTCTTTCCCTTCGATGCCTTTTCCGGGGAATTGTAGGCCCCTTAACTGTTAAGATATGTTTTTCGTTCAAAGCCAGGGTTTTCCTGCATGGAGCGTCATGCCCTGCTCTTTCCTACTTGCCTCATATCCTTCCCTTAAGAAGGACTAGCTTGGTTGTCTGCTAAAGTGTGCGGGCTTTTTAAAAAGACAGCTCAGAGTTTGACTCACAGCTCTGCTATTCACCTACCGCATTGTGGCCTTAGACAAGGTGATTGTCTTCCCTTTTCTGCCAGGGAGACAGTAAAATTCTTTCAGATACACAGACATACGAAGTCTGATGGTGGGTTCTTCTAGATCCTGAGCACAGGTAAAAACAGTAGGAAGTGTAGAGAGTGCTACCTACTGGACAGTATTGCAAGGCTTAATCCCAATTGCCCAGTCTGAAACAGGTGCACCAAAGATGTGGTTGTTTCCTGGTTTATTTTCAACACTCCCATAAGCCATTCAAATCACGAGTGATGCTGACATATTTTAGGCTGTATAGCGCCCATGCATCAAAGCTTCCTCTTAGTTTTAATGGATTTTAGGCCTCTTGTTTTCCTATTAGACCCGAGGTCGAAATACTGGAGTTAGCCAAGGATGGGAGACACTCCACTGATGTTTGTGGACTGACTGAGCGGTATCCTCCAGGGCATTAGCCAATGATCATCAGTCTCAGTGGTGTAAGATCACCTTGTAGTTCTGTGTCGAACTCTTCTCTTGTTCAACCGAAAAACGGCTCCAAGGGAGAGGGATTTGCATATTGCTTTCCATGTAATACTTAATTTTTTTCTTGATAATCTTAAAGCAACAAAAACAAAACAACAATAATAAATATACATGTTGCATTAGTGAGGTTTCTCCAGGGAAACAGAGCCGAGAGGATATACATAAGGATTTATTATAAGGAATCGGCTCATGCAGTTATGAAGGCTGGCAAGTTCCAGGATTTCTAAGGTGATGCAGCAAGCTGGGGATGCAGGAGAGCTGATGGTGTGGTTCCAGTCTGAAGGCAGGCAGGTTTGAGACCCAGGAAAGGCTGATGTTTCAGTGCAGGTCAGAAGGCAGAAAAGAGCCGATGTCCCAGTTGAAGGCCATCAAGCAAGAGAATTCTCTTTCATTTGGGGAAATGTTTACCATTTTGTTCTATTCAGACCTTCAAGTGATTGGATAAGGTCCACCCACATTACGAAGAGCACTCTGCTTCACTCAGTTTACCAACTTAAATATTAATCTCACCAAAACTTAAAAAAAAAAAGAGGGTATCTGGCTGACTCGGTCAGGGGAGCATATGGCTCTTGATCTCGAGGTTGTGAATCCGAGCCCCACACTGGGTGTAGAGATTGCATAAATAAATAAACTTTTAAAAAATATATTAATCTCACTCCAAACCACCCTCACAGAAATATCCAGAATAGTGTTTGATTGTATATCCAGGTACACAATGGCCCAGTCAAGTTGACACATAAGGGGTGCCTGGGTGGCTCAGTGGTTGGTCATCTGCCTTTGGCTCAGATCATGATCCTGTGGTCCTGAGACTGAGTCCCGCAGGTCCTGGGATTAAGCCCCGCATCAGGCTGCCTACTCAGTGGGGAGTCTGCATCTCCCACTGCCTGCCACTCCCCCTGCTTGTGCTCTCTTTCTGCCAGAAAAATAAATAAAATCTTTTTTTAAAAAGACATATAATTGGGGTGCCTGGGTGGCTCAGTGGGTTAAGCCTCTGCCTTCGGCTCAGGTCATGATCCCAGGGTCCTGGGATCGAGTCCCTCATCGGGCTCTCTACTTGGCAGAGAGCCTGCTTCCTCGTCTCTCTCTCTGCCTGCTGCTCTGCCTACTTGTGATCTCTCTCTGTCAAATAAATAAATAAAAAAAAAATCTGAAAAAAAGACATATAATTAACCATCACATATGTATAATACAATAAATTTTATTTCAGGTAGTCAGGCTATTTTTTCTGGATTTAGGTATAATTTTTAGGAAAATCAGATTTACATTAGTAGAAAAATTCAGAAATGTGAATTGCATTTTCTGTTGAAATTCTTTATACACATGTTCCTATGCCTCCATTTTCTCAAGGATTCAGAGAACTATGGAGAGTCTGAGCTGGGAGGAGTTTGTTGGGTCTTTCATTCCAAGTCTTTCATTTAGCAGCTGAGGACCAGAGTGGTGGGGTGTTTTGTCTAGCTGACACAGAAAATTGGTCTAGCTGATAGAACTGGGAATTAAATGCATGCAAGGCTCCTTGATTTGAGGACTCCGTTAGGACTATGTGGCAATTTAACCAAATGAGGAGGGTCTACGTGCAACCTGTAGAGGTCTGCAGGTAGTGGGGTGGAGGGAAGGAAGGAGGCAAGAGCTGGGACTGGGTGTGCAAGAGGAAGGAGGATATAACTAAGTGAGCTCGTCAGTGGAGAGCATAGAATGAGGAGAAAGGAGAAAGGGGGAGAGTGTGAAATGCTGAGGGTCTGGGGTCTGGGGAAGGTGGGACTGGGGACCTAAACCAGGGGAAGTGAGACACAGGCGCCCTACTCTGCCTCTTCGTTCCCTCTTCTGGGAGAGAAAGCATGACTAAGATGTGGATCTTCTTCCTACTCACTCCTGGACAAGACTGTCTTCTTTTGGGCCAAGAGCTCGGTATAAATATATTTTTATAAAAAGAATTTATTTATTTATTTATGTGTGTGTCAGATAGAGGCAGAGGGAGAAGCAGGATCCCTGCTGAGCAGGGAGCCGGCTGTGGGACTCAATTCCAGGACCTGGGATCATGACCTGAGCTGAAGGCAGACGCTTAACTGCTTGAGCCACCCCGGTGTCCCAAGGCCAAGAACTTGGTAACCAACTCTTCTGACTCCTCTGCTCTACCGCTGGAGGTGTGAGTGTGAAGCAAGACCTTTCCCTCTCCCACAGGGCTGCTGCTCCATGCTCAGCAGCATTTGGCACAGTTGACCACTCCTCCTCCTTGGTGAGGCTGAGGAATGAATGCAGCTTTTTATGACAGAAGCAAGGATGAAAAGCATCGTGCTCTCAGTCCTGCCTCAAGGCAGATAGTCAAGCTCCAGACTGGTCTCTAGGATGCCACCGTCTCCTGGCTCTTCAGCGACCTCACAGAGCATTTTTCTTAGGCCCCTCTGCAAGTTCCTCTTCTTCTCCCTGGTACTCGGATGGGGAGATCCCCAGGGTCAGGGTGTCCTTTTCTCTATCTACATATTCTGTCTGTGATCTTATCCAGTCTCAAGGCTTTAAATGCCATCGATAGTCCCCAAATTCCCAAATTTATACCTTTAGTCCAGCTCTCTCTCCTGAACTTCAGACTCATATATCCAAGTGTCCACTTGACATCTTCAGTGTTTGTTTGATAGACATGTCAAACTCACCACGTCCCAAGTGGAAAGACTTATCCTCTCTTCTCCCCCCCGAAAACTGCTCTTTCATTAATATTCCCCTCCTCAGTCGAAGTTAATAGCATCCTTTTCATCTTGAGGCCAATGACTTTGGTGGTGGTCTTGATTCCTTTTTTTTTTAGTCCCCCTTCCAACCTGTCAGTGAAGTCCGCTGCTTTCAACTTCAAAACTAATCCAGCATCTAACATCCAGCCATCTCTCTCTACCTCCACTGCTACCACCTCGTCTGAGGGACCATTTCTTCGCACCAGGATCCTTATAAACATCTGGGACTTGGACTCTCTGCTTCTACCCTCAACTTCACACAGCAGCCCAAGTAATCTTTCCAAAATATGTCAGATCATGCAACTCTGCTCAGAATCTTCTAATGCCTCATTTCACTCCTGAGTAAAACCTAAAATCCTTACAAAAGTCCTTATGCTTGGAAGTAATCTGTCCTCCCACACCCTCCCATATCAGAACAAATACCCTGCTGTTTATCTTCCCTCTCACTCACTCTTACTAATGCCTGGTGTGTTTGCTGTTCCCAAGAGACAGGCATGCTCTCTTTAAGAAATCACCTCCCCTCCCCTAGATATTCTGCAAGGCTAACCACATACCACCTTTAAGCCTCACCTTATCAAGGATGCTTAACTACCCTACTTAAAAATGTTATTCATAGCTTCCCCCATTCTCCTTCCTGTTACATTTTTCCATAGACCTTATGACCTTAACTGTCTATATAATTTACGTACTTATATTTTTTTCTCTCTTTTCTTTTCTTCTTCTTCTTCTGCTTCTTCTTCTTCTTTTTTTTTTTTTTGTTTGTTCTGCTGTGTTCTCTGATGAGTCCCACATTCCTCTACTGTGTAGATACTCAAAAAATGATTACTGAATAAGGCTCTGCCAATGAAAGGCCCAAATGCCACTACACAATATTCCTGAGATGTCAAGGTCACCGACTGATGTGGGCTCCCCGCCAGCCCTTACCAGCTCCTCACTCAACTGAATCTCCACTCTGGCCATCCTTGAGGCCTAATGGGGGGACCTGGAGGAGACACTCCCTTACCCTATGTGGCAAGTGCAGGTGATCCAACCGCTCTTTATCTGTGGGAACCTCAGTTCTTTTTTATGCCTTCTCTCGGAAACCCGCAGCCCTCATTGACCCCCGGCCCACCGCCTCTCTTCTAGCCTTTCAGGAGGCTGAGGCCTTGATCACGAAGAGGAGCAGGCGCCGACCGCCCTCGTCAACCCTCAATAACCGCTCGTGTAAAGGCGCCTTTCCGCCAGCAGGGGGCAGGAGCTGCCCGGCAATCCAGTTCTGGGCGCGCCGGACAGCCGCCCGAGTTTCCCGCGGGGTCCAGATCCTCCCCAGCTCCCCGCCTTCTTCCTGGGCGGAGTGAGGGAGGACACCAGGGGCCGGGGGGTGGTGACGCGGTGCTGGGCATCGATTCGGCAGAGCCAGGCTCCCGCCCGGGATGATGCTCTTCGAGCTCCCGGGCTCCTCGAATAACACTCGGCGGCGCGGCCCCTGAGCCCCGAGACACCGGGCCTGCCCCGTTATTCCTCAGGTCCCTTCACCCCCAGGGGCTCCGCCACCGCGGGGTCCGGTCACGGCTCGCGGAGAGAGGTCTGGAGATTCTACAGGGAGGGCCTCCCGCCTCCTCCAGAGGCGCAAACCTGGGACTCGGGCGGCACAGCCCGGAAACCAGGCGCTGCCGGGAGGGGGGTTGCGGAAGAGGAGAGACCCCAGCTCTCCCTCTGCACCTTCGCCCTTCCGGGCGGGTCCCGCTGTCGCCACCGCCAGGGCCGGCAGAGGGCGCTGCGCCGCCCTTCCCGCGCGCCCGCGGACCAGAACGTGACCTGGTTCTTCCGTAGAGGTGGCTTGCCAAAGGCTCTTTGAAATTCTGAAGGACACTGCGCGAAAGTAAGCCAATAGGCTTCAGATAAAGAGCGCCTACTGTGTACCACGAGCTCTCCATCTCATCGGTGGTTTGATGTGCGGAAGGCGAGGGTGTGTGCTTCTGTCTGCGGGGCTGCTGCGGGTGACAGGTGGGGGTGTCCGGGTCAGCTCAAGGTTTCATCGCGGTGGTACTTTTAAGTTTCCTTCCTAACGTCATTGTCCGGACTTTCTATTACCAGGATCTTCCTTACCGACCGAGAAGGGGCTGCAGTGAGGTAGTCTCTTTGACTTTTTCCTTTATATCTATGGGCGCATCGCACATGCAAATGGTAAGCGTAAATGCAACACTGAGAAACAAATCTGGTAAAAAGGATGTTTTCCTTTGGTCGTTGTTAGGCCCCAGTTTTCTTTTCCAGATGCAGTTCAGTTTTTTATGTCCTTTCACAGTCTTTTTTTTTTTTTTTAAACATTTATTTGACAGAGACAGATCACAAGTAGATAGAGAGGCAGGCAGAGAGAGAGAGAGAGAGAGGGAAGCAGGCTCCCTGCTGAGCAGAGAGCCCTATGCGAGACTTGATCCCAGGACCCCGAGATCATGACCTGAGCCGAAGGCAGCGGCTTAATCCACTGAGCCACCCAGGCGCCCAGTCCTTTCACAGTCTTTACCTATTACACAGATTTAAGTATTAAATGTTATTAATATATTCGATGGAATATGATTCAGCTGTCAGAAACATGAAATCTTGGCATTTGCAACAACTGGATGGAACTGGAGGGTATTATGCTAAGTGACAGAAGTCATTCAGAGAAAGACAATTATCATATGATCTCACTGATCTGTGGAATTTAAGACACAAAGCAGAGGATCATAGGGGAAGAGAGGAAAAAATAAAACTAGAGGAAACCAGAGAGGGAGACAAATCATAGAGACTCTTAATCATAGGAAACAAACTGAGGGTTTCTGGAGGGGAGAGGGGAAGAGGGATGTGGTAACTGGGTGATGGACATTAAGGAGGGCACATGATGTAATGAGCACTGGGTATTATATAAGACTGATGAATCACTGACCTGTACCTCTGAAACCAACAATAATTATATGTTAATTGTTGAATTTAAATAAAAAATTTAAAATAATAATAAACAAATATATTATTACAAGAAAATAAATAAAAGTAAAAGTTTATTGACAGGGCTCATGGGTGGCTCAGTGGGTTAAATGTCTGCCTTCAGCCCAGGTCATGATCCCTGGGTCCTGGGATTGGAGCCTCTGGTCTTGAGTGGTCATGTTCCCTGCTCAGTGGAATGTCTGCTTCTTTCTTGACCTCTGCCCCTCCCCCTTGCTCACACACTCTTTCTTTCTCAAGTAAATAAAGAAAACAGTGAAAAAAGTTAATTATCATGTATACTCGTGCATGTGTTTCTCTCCTCTTTTTGGGTCTCAAATAATAACAGTTTATATGCAATGTTGTACGCTATTTCCTCTTTCCCACTAAGCTTATATTTTGGACCTATTTCATGTCAGTAGCAAAGGTGTACTTGTTTCTATTTGCATAGTATTTTGTTGTAAAGATATGCATCATATTTTAACAGGTCCCATGTTCAGGACATTCTGTTTGTTTGCCAATTTTTACCAGTAAAAGCCAGTTAAGGAGGAATATACTGGAACAAAAACAGCAGCGCGAAGCCCCGTGGATTTATCTGTAGTGCGGGTGCTGTCCATAAGTCCCTCTGTGTGCTACGAGTCTTCCCCGGAGATAAGTTCTGAAGCTCCCGCATGAGTGTGGGTTCCGGGGGCTTTGGTTTGACAACAGGAAACCCTTCCAGATGCACTTGCTGTTACCAGACCTAAGGAAGCCTAGGAAAAGTGAACATTCTGGGCACAACTGAGTAGTTATTTTTATTATGATGATGATTATTTTTTTTAATGGGTATCGGAGAAGTCAGTATCAATTGGACTAGACTTTGGTCTTTTAATACTGGAGACAGTTAAAATAATAGCCATTTTAGTATATGGCAGACAAACTAAGGTACTAGATGGACAGCTAACTTATTTCTACATTCACTTGGAGCATATTCTGGAGCAGGCTGAAAGTTCCCATTTGTAAGACAATTTATCTAAATTGCCTCACTGAACCCTCATACCAGACTACAAGGTAGTTCTGACTGTCCCCATGCTAGAGATTGTCCCGAGGCCCAGACAGGATGGTGATAGGGAGCAGCAGAGTCCTGAGGGGCTACTTCCAAGCTCCAGTGCTCTTCCTTGGGCACGGTTTCTCAGAGGGAGGCAGGGTGCGGTAGGGTTAAGGTCGGTTCTGCCCATTCAGGCTGCCTCTGAGTCTCATCTCTAAGAAGAGCATATCATCCACACTGAACTACCTGGCTTGTCAGGGTTTCGTTTCCTAGGTAGTCATGTTCCCTTAACAAAATGTGTTTGTAGAATGTGACAGATGGAACTAGCCTCTGTTAAAATGGTTTTCTCACCTTTCACACCCCTGTCATCTCCAGGTGCAAGCTGTGTTTATTTTTTTTTCTGTTTTTTTATTTTTTAAGATTTTATTTATTTATTTGTCAGAGAGAGAGCACAAAGCAGGGGGAGAGGCAGGCAGAGGGAGAGGGAGAAGCAGGCTCCCCGCTGAGCAGAGACGCCAAGGTGGGGCTCCATCTATAACCCTGGGATCATGACCTGAGCCAAAGACAGACGTTAAAGGTCTCAGGTCATGATCCCAGGGTCCTGGGATCGAGCCCCACCTCAGGCTCCCTGGTCATCAGAGAGCCTGCTTCTCCCTCTCCCTCTGCTGCTCTCTCTCTTTCTGTCAAATAAATAAATAAAATCTTTAAAAGAAAAAGAAAAAAAGAAAAGAAAAGTATTGAGGAAAGAATTGATGGTTTGACATCTCCGAGTATCTCGGCTGGCTGAAGGAGTTTCAGGAGTGCATGGATGCTGCAAAAGCTACAAGCTCTGGACATCACATTACTGAACTTAAATAAAATATCAAGGCTGCCATTGAGTGCTTCCGCCATTCATAAAAGCCCAAGAGATGAAGGTAGAATTCTGGAAAAATGAAGCTATGCTTCCTGTGAGAAAAAAAGATTTTCCTCCTCCTCCTGAGTGATTTGATCAGTGAACTTTCCAGAACAAGAGGTCCAATAGAACCAAGGGAACTATAAACCCTACTATGCCAACCTTTCTGATCTTGTTTCTCAGGTCTCCCTAGACCTACTTCCTTGATGCCATAACCATAATTTCTTCTACCTTACTTCTTTTTTTTAGAGATTTACTTATTTTTTTGAGAGAGAAAGAGAGAGAGAGAGCGCACAGACATGTGCAAACACGGGAGGGGCAGAGTAGGGGAGAGAGAGAGATTCCCAAGCAGACCCTAGTTGGGCACAAAGCCCAATACAGAGCTTGATCCCAGGACCCGGAGATCATGATCTGCACTGAAATCAAGAATAGGCCCCTTAACAGACTGAGCCACATAGGGGTCCCTCTCCACCACACTTAGGAAAAGGGAGACTGTAGGATTTTCTTCCTGAGTCCACTCTGGTTCAGAAAGAACAAGGACTGGAGGCCAGGAGACCTGGGGTCTCGTCTCAGCTGTGCCACTAAGTAGCAGCAGCCATGAGCAAGTCACTTACCCTTTCTGAGATTCAGGCCGTTCCTCTGTAAAAGTAGGGATTACATTATCTCAGGGATGGCAAGTAGAACACACATATTTACTCCATCCTGCCTTCAACAGAGGCTACTGTTCAACCTCATCTCTTATTAGAATTTTTTTCTGCAGAGTTCTAGGCAGCCCCTTCCCAGGAAAGTGGATACACAAGTCAAAATCTACTTATTCTCCTATAATTTAATAATCTTTTCAGACCCCTCTAGCTCCTAAGTGAAAGGTTCCGACTTTCCAACTAAGAGATGGCCATTTTTGTGATCTGGTAGAAGCTCACTCAATAAAAGGAAAAGGAAAATTTAGGATCATAATTTCATCCCCATCTCCTCCCAGCCAGGGTCTGAGCAGGGTCTTCTTGAGGTCACTCTGTCTTTCCTTCCGTGCCAGAGAGTTCGGTATTTGAGCTCACCCTCCATCAGCTCACCCAGCAGGACAGTCCCTTCATCTCCCTTTCATCTCAAATAGCCCATACTTAACAGCTTCATATTTGACAGCAAGGCATCTCTGAGCAAAGGAATGATCTCAGGTCACTGAAAACCAAGAGTCAGGAGCAAAGGCACGTAATGATTCTATTCCATGCTTACAAAATCTATCCAGATTTACAGTTCTCACCCGAGCAGGCACCCGAGCAGGAAAGCAATCACACAGACAGTACCAGATGGCAACAGCTTCAGAAATCCAGGTGGTTGCAACAGTGTTTTATTGAAAGAAGCAGTGAAGTGGTTCACACGGGCCCCCCTCAGCCCCCAAACCACGCAGGGGCAAGGGCTGGGCAGGAATGTGTGTGTGTTTGGGATCGGGGCCCTGGCTGGAGTTCTTTCTCTCAGAGGAAGGAGGGGAGAGGGGAGAAGCAGGTTCCACAACAGGGTGGTGGGGCATCTCGCTGCTCTGGCCTCAGGTGCAGACCTACACAAAACCGTCAAAGTGGACTGTCTCATACTGTCTACACTCACAGGCCACGACGATGGATTTCTGTAGCTGCTGGGTCTCGTAGTCACAATTGGGGTATTTGGAGCCTTTCTTCAGGTGGCAGTAGGTGATGCGCATTTTGGAGGTGCTTTTGTGGCAGTTGAGCTTCCCTTTCTCGCAGCGGACAGTTCCCTCGAAGCAGACAACCTGGACATCTGGCAGAGGCTCGTGGATAAACGTGTTCTTCGGCTTGCAATATCCAACCGTCATATTCCGGCGCTTCATCATTTGTTTGCAGTAGTCAGGGGTGACGGTGGAGGTGTCCGGGTCCATGTGCTGCCGCAGAAACTTTTCGGCCTGTGATTCCTTGGCCAGGGAAGGCTGGACACAGCCCAGCACCAGCAGCACCAGGACCAGTGGTGGGAACAGGATGCAGAACCTCTCCTGAGCCATGGTGGTCTCACTCCTCTGGAAGAGCCTAGCCAGGAAAGGGAGAGAAGAGAAAAAGCACTGCCTGAGAAAGAACCCCAGCTCCTACCTGTGGCCTCCCTGCCTCACAGTCTCCCTTTGGGTCAGCCAGAAAGGTATCCCTCCTCCTCTGCAATTTTCCAAGGATTGAGACGCTCACATACACTCTTGTCCAAGAGCATTTAAGTCCCACTCCCTAGAGAGAGGTGGTCTTTGCTTCTGGGTGGTGACTTGACAGTGAACTAAAATCCTGCAGTCCTGTGTCTGAATATTAGAGATAAAATTTAATTCCATTTGAGGGGTCACCTGGGTGTCTCAGTCTGTTAAGTGTCTGTCTTGAGCTCAGGTCATGATCGGGTGTCCTGGGATTGAGCCCCACCTCCAGCCCAGCTCCCTGCTCCGTGGGGAGCCTGTTTCTCCCTCTTCCTCTGCTGCCCCCTCTGCTTGTGCTTTCTATCAATCTCTGTCATATAAATAAATAAAATCTTTAAAACACTAAAAAATAAAATACATTTGAGAAATAAATACTTTTATACCCAGTGCTCAAGGGGCTTATCAGAAAATCCTTTTGAATAAACTATGAACTGAACTGCATCCCTGAAATACCACCATGACCTGCAGAATCATGACGGACAGGGGCCTATTGTCCTGCAATGCAAGGGAAAGAGCCCAGTGCCTAACACCAGCATCATAGAGGGATGCCATAGTATTCCCAAGAGCAATGCTTCCCTCCCCCAGGGCCTTTGGTTTCCTGCAGCCCACATGCTCCATCCCCATACTGGTCCAGCCCAAGCTTTCTCAGGTGCTAACCTCAGCCACCTTGGTCCCTCCAATCCAATGCATAAATAGAAGGAGTCCCGGAGATCTCCTCTTCAGCCACTGACCTGGATCTCTAGCTTGGTCTCTAGGACAGAGCAGAAGGCCAGTCTCTGTGATCCCCGGATCCCTGGGGAGGGAATCTTATACAGATTGCAAAGGGGCTTGGCTTCCAAGGAAAGATAGGTGGGAGGAGCATCTTGGTTTCACTTTAGAGGGAACCAAGGACCTTGTGAAGAAGGACATTGTAGGGAATCATCTACACCACTCTTTTTTCAGGACTGCTGGGAAGGGTGAGTCTTGGCCACTACGGTACTGATATCTGAACCCCAGCAAAGTCCTGGTCATTTCAGGGGACCATTTTCACCAAAAAGCGCTTGGAGGTTTGCAAAGGACACATAAACATGTGATCCCCAGAGCAGCAGAGAGAGGGAGGTCTTCTGTCTCCCCAGGAGTCCTGGCGTGGTTGGAATTCCAACAACACCTTTTCTGTGGGAAAGAGGGTGGGGCATCCAGGTGCCCCCCATGGAAGGCTGCAAGGACCTGAGGGGCGTGGGCAGTGGCCGGGCAGGAAGGAAGAGGAGACCTGCAACCTCTGGACTGCTGGCCACTTCAGCTCTCCTGCATGTGGAAGGTGGGTGTGTGGCAGTTCTCGGCCACAGCAACCGTTCCTGGAAGGTCAGAGTGGAGGAGAGGAACTAAAATCAAACCTAGTCCCCAAGGGATGTCAGGCTGGCTCAGTCACCAGGGCGTGGGACTCTTGATCTCATGATTGCAGGTTTGAGCCCCATCCTGGGATTGGAAACCACCTATCAAGAAAACAAAAAAACAAAACAAAACAAAAAAAAACAAAACAAAACAAAAAACACAACACCCTCAAATCGCTTTTGGAGAAAAAAATAGAGAATACCATATTTCTTAGCAGCAGAATTCCCTCTGTCAGCTGAGAAAGTAGGGAAAACTGAACAAGAACAAAAGCCTTTACTAGGAAGTCTCAGGACTGTGTTTTTTGGAGCAATGCCTCAAAAGCTCCCTCCTGTACAGGAAGAGCAGGGTGTTGGGGATAAAGGGTGGGGGACAAGCACCTGAATTGCATCAGGGATCAGAAGGCTCTGACAGACTGAGCCCTGCTGATTTACACTTGGGTTGATTAATGCATTGGTGTTACCACACCACACGATTCCTGATCTGCATGAATTAATCATCTGTCATCAGAAGGCCACACTGGCAGTTTTATGACCCAGATGCCAGGTGTCCCGTTGCCTTTATATGCAACTGCTTATAAAACAATTACTGTGTTTGGCCAGTTCAAAAGGTCTTTCTGGGAGAACCCTCTTACACTGTTGGTGGGAATGCAAGCTGGTGCAACCACTCTGGAAAACAGCACGGAGGTTCCTCAAAATGTTGAAAATAGAACTACCCTATGACCCAGAAATTGCACTACTGGGTATTTACCCTAAAGATACAAATGTAGTGATCCGAAGGGGCACGTGCACTTGAATGTTTATAGCAGCAATGTCCACAATAACTAAACTATGGAAAGAACCTAGATGTCCATCAACAGATGAATGGATAAAGAAGATGTGGTGTATATATACACAATGGAATACTATGCAGCCATCAAAAGAAATGAAATCTTGCCATTTGCGATGACATGGATGGAACTAGAGGGTATCATGCTCAGTGAAATAAGTCAATTGGAGAAAGACAACTATCATATGATCTCCCTGATATGAGGACGTGGAGATGCAACATGGGGGGTTAGGGGGTAGGAGAAGAATAAATGAAACAAGATGGGATTGGGAGGGAGACAAACCATAAGTGACTCTTTTTTTTTTTTAAAGATTTTATTTATTTATTTGACAGATCACAAGTAGGCAGAGAGGCAGGCAGAGAGAGAGAAGGGAGGAAACAGGCTCCCTGCTGAGCAGAGAGCCCGATGCGGGGCTCAATCCCAGGACCCTGAGATCATGACCTGAGCCGAAGGCAGAGGCTTTAACCACTGAGCCACCCAGGCACCCCAACCATAAGTGACTCTTAATCTCACAAAACAAACTGAGGGTTGCTGGGGGGAGGGGGAGTTGGTAGAGGGGGAGTGGGGTTATGGACATTGGGGAGGGTATGTGCTATGGTGAGTGCTGTGAAGTGTGTAAACCTGGCGATTCATAGACCTGTACCCCTGGGGATAAAAATACATCATATGTTTATAAAAAAATAAAAAATAAATAAAAAATCAAAAGGTCTTTCATCTCAGTTCAAAATTTCAATACAAGGGGAAATGCAGCTTCAAGATGGAGTCTGTCATGCCCAGAAATTTTATACGATTTCACACCTCCTAAAAAGAGACCTGTCTTTTCTGGGTGACAATGTCCATTCCTCTGGAATGAGAATACTCATAATTCCCTCCTTGCTCTGGATTTAGATGGTCTCAGTCCAAATTCTGATTTAGCATCTGAGGAGCTGGGCAACTTCCAGAACTGAATTTCTTTCCCTGTTCCTCCTTTTCCTTAGCCCTGAAATGGGGATGATGATAAGTACGTCTTAGGTTTATTATGAGGACAAAATAAGGTAAGATGGGCAGAGGGCTTGGAGAGGTCCTTGGAAAGCATGATAAATGCTAGCTCTAGTGATGGCTCACACAGGGTGCTGTTGCCGTCCTTCATAAAGGATCTGTGTCATTGACATGGAGCATCTCTGACTTCCTAAGAAAGTAAGGGTGAAGTAAAGGACGTCCCAGGCTTTTTTTTTTTTTTCTTCAAAAAAACCTGAACTTGAAAAAGTAGGCTGTTTTGAAGCCCTGAGGAGAGGAAGAAAGGGGAAGAGGAGAGAAGAGAGGGACCTCAGTAGAAAGAACAGAATTCTTTAAAGGGAAGAGTTTTTATTATGTTGCCACATGCTATCCAAGAACTCCTTCGTGAAGTCAGCATGATTTGCTAACAAGTATGAATTGGAAAGTTCCAGTGGGTGAGGAAGATGTGGTATGGTGTGAGCTTTTACTTTTATGTTTCTGTAATTTCTCTTCCCTCCCTACCCTACCCTCCACCCAGGTTTGGTCTGTCTCTTTGTCCTTACATAGCACACATATCATCTGGAGTGGTGTTGGAAGGAAAACTTCCCTTAACCACTTAGGTTCATGTCAGAGAGCCTGCAACATCCCTGATAAAAAAAGACTGACAGGAAAATAGACAAGGTTTATTCGCACGCCTGTGTCGGAGCTCAAAGAAGTGGCTCCCTGAACAGCAAGGGATGGGGGTTTCTAGATTAACTTCATAGGAGAAGGAAGGAAGGGAAATAGGATATAAATGGGGTCTTATTTTCATGCTTTTGGGGGAGATGAATGAGCTTTTAGGGAATAAGTGGGAAGTAAGACAGTTTGTGATAATGTTTGTTTATGTAGGGGTGAGTGGCCTGTTCTCTTCCAGTCTGTAAAACTTCCCCAGTGAAGATTTAGGGCAGTTTCACTCTCGGAAGATTGCCTTTATTCAGGTAAGAGAATCTCTGAGAGACGCCTGGTGGCTCTGTCAGTTAGGCATACAGCATTGATTTCAGCTCAAGTCATGATCTCAGGGTTTTGCGATTTACCTCACCATCAGACTCCTCCCTGTACCGGGGAGTCTGCTTCAGATGCCCTATCCCTGTCCCTCTGCCCTTCCTCCCCTACCTCTCAAAGATAAAATAAAATAACCACTTAGAGCTGAGCAGGTGAAAAGTTAGTGACTTCTACATCAACCACTTTTTAAGGGATAGGTACTTGTTACCTTGCTCTCTCTCTCCTGCTTGCTTCTGACCAGGGACAGAGGACTGCCCCTTCCTCTGGTTCATTGTGCCAAAAACCCATCCTCTCCCCACAATTCTCCATCTCCCCATTTCTGTGAACTGTAAGTAACAAATCTTAAGACTTTGCTTCTGTATCCATGTCCTGAAATGGTGCCCTGGGTTTTTCACTCCCCAAAGTGGTAACTGGAATGCTGAGGGAGTAAGCTGACCATGTGGATGGCTTGTCCCCTCTTCAGCATATCATACTCTTAATTGAATACACTAGCTCTGATTTCTCAACACACCAACATAGAACTATTTACTCTGGCAGTTGGGAATGAAGATAAAATAAGGCATTTGCTGGCAAAACAATAAAATAAAACAAAACCTAATAGAGTTTGTAACTTCATTAAAGCAGCCCTCCACTAAAAATATTTCTAAGCATGGATTTCAGGTTCCAGAGAAAAGCTACTCAATAGAAATATGAAATTCAGGAAGGAATAAAAAGAAGATGATGACAAATATGTGAACAAATCAAAGATGTCTTGAGTATATAAAGCAATGGTGTGTTGTTAAGAAGATAAAATTAAAATAAACATCAGGAACATAACTTGGAAGTGATGTGAATTGCCAAGTGTTCAAGAGATGACTAAAAGTACTGATTAGACTTGTCTATGTTTACTATGCATTTGAGAATTTCTACAGTAAACAATGAAGAGATCTGAAACATAGGGTTTGAATTCCAAACTAGCAGAGGGAATAAGTAGACTGTGGATAAGTTAGGATAGTCTAGGTTGTGCTGCAGTAACAAACAATCTCAAACTTTCAGTAGTTTAAAGTTTCTTACTCATTTACCACTACGTGTCTATCCTGGCGCAGCCAAGGGTCTCTGCCTGCTATAGTCACTTGGGAAAACAGGCTGACACAGGCTTCATCTTGAAACATACTGTTATAATCACAGAGGCAGAGGAAAGACAATATAACACTGGGATGCCCAGGTGGCAACCTGCTCATGACTTTGGCTCATGTCATGATCTTGGATCATGAGATCAAACCCTGAATTGGGGTCTGGGCTGAGCATGGAGCCTGCTTGAGATTCTTTCTCCCTCTGCCTTCCTCTCACTCTGTCTCTCCCTATTGTAAATAAATAAAACCTTAAAAAAAAAAAACAAACCCCAGCACCCCACAGGACAGCTCTTAAAGCTTCTGCTGAAAGGGACACATGTCACTTCTATTCACACTTCATTGAGCAGAGAAAGCCTCATGTTAACTTTTAAATACAAGGGACAGAGAAATAGGATCTTTCTAGGTGCCTGGAACAAGAGAACTATTTGTGAACAGCTTTAATGGCTGTCGCAGAATGACAAACAAATACACCTATAATCCAAAAGAAGAGAAAAAGGATAGGAAATAGAAATGCCAGACAAATGAGACACATAGAAAAGGCAAAATAAGATAGTAGATATTTACTGAGGAGAATAAAAGTGAATAATTACATTATATAAATGGGCTAAATGGTCCAGTTAAAGATAAGATTGATAGTGGGGGAAAAATGAACACTCTCTTTCTTTTTCTGTCTATGTGCATATATGTAGAGTATATATGTATGTATATATATACACACACTATGTGTATATTTATATATTCATAACATTTTTATATATATAAGATATGTATCTATCTTATAATTTTAAAAAATGTTGAAGAAGGAAATATTTTATTAAATGATGACAAGTAATAATCAGGAGGTCAATGGAGCATTTGCTGGAGTACTTTCAGAGCACCCTTATTCAAATATATTAAAGTCAGAGACAAAGAAATGGAATTGAGCAGCATGTCCCTTCCAACAATGGGATTTTCTCCAAGGAGTGAGACTTGAGTCTTGTTTGCCTCAAACCTCTGTTTTAAAACAGGGTTCAGGGGGCACCTGGGTGGCTCAGCGGGTTAAGCCTCTGCCTTTGGCTCAGGTCATGGTCTCAGGGTCCTGGGATCGAGCTCTGCATCGGGCTCTCTGCTCAGCGGGGACCCTGCTTCCCCTTGTCTCTCTCTGCCTGCCTCTCTGCCTACTTGTGATCTCTCTCTCTGTCAAATTAAAAAAAAAAATCTTTAAAACAGGGTTCTGAGAATGTCTGTATCATCTCTGTTGTCCTCTAGGTCATGGGGACAGTTATCCACTGTAGAATGAGTCTGTGACCCATTACTGAGAGACTTCATTTCCCATACATTAAATCATAGTTGCAATATTTATCGGCATTACACAGATTAAAATATGATATCAATCTCTCAAAATTTCTCTCAAGTAGTTTGACATACATCACAGTTGTCATTTCTTTAGTCATATACAATGTGATATTCATTTCCATAAACCACTCCTGAGAATTTGATTAGAGCCTGTAGAGTGAGGAGACCATCTGTATTAGTTACAGCTTCATGACTGGTGTGTTATGTTCAGGAAAAATTTTTCACCTCTCTGGACCTCAGTTTCATCATCTATAAAACACACAAGCTGGATGATTGGCAAAGCACTAATAAAAGGGAATTTAAATGCATAGCGACTGGAGTCTGTTTGGACAGGGGTGTGGAATCAGTTCACCTTTTTAATTATTCCTGAAACTCCAACTTGCATTTTTCTGGTTGAGTGCAGATGAATACCCGAAAGTCCTGCATTATGATTTTAAAGATCAGTAATATATCAACTTCTGTATTTGTTTCCTTATCTGTAAATCAGGAATAATTAAAGGATCTTATTCTAAGACGCTATAGACTGAATGTTTGTTTCCCCACCCCCACCCCAAATTTGTATATGAAACCTAACTCTCAATGAGATGGTATTTAGAGGTGAGGGCTTTGAGAGGTGATTAGGTCATGAAGGCAGAGCACTCATGAATGGGATCTGTGCCCTTACAAGAGAGACCACGGAGAGCTCTTTAGCCCTCTATCATGTGAGGTAATAACAAGAAACTGGTTCATAACTGTGAAACCATATATATGCCCCTGTGGGCCGAGGGCCATCCCTATTTGTGCTCATTCCCTTGACTAATAAATAATAATGTCCCTCTTCACTCCCAAAAGTGTCCCAATTCAGACAGTAAATTATATGGTCACTCTATTGAAAACACATAGTAAGCCTAATAGAATTTTTATATTATAATTATCACTACAGATATTGTTCCTTCAAAAGTCAAAATTAAAAGTTCAGTTTTAATTCTGATTTAGTAGAAGTAACAGTGATTGATGTTTCTGATTGGGGGGGAGGGATAGACTGACAATCTCTAAATTCTATCTTTATTTTTAAAAAAGATTTTATTGATTTATTTGACAGAATAAGCAGGGGGAGCATTGGAGGGAGAGGGAGAAGCAGGTTCACTCCTGAGCAGGGAGCCCAAGATGTGGGGCTTGATCCCATGACCTTGGGATTATGACCCAACCTAAAGGCAGACACTTAACTGACTGAGCCACCCAGGCCCCCTAATTTCTGTCTTTTTAGAGAATCAGCAGTGAAAATGGAATGGGTGTATCAGGAAAACACAGGTAGATCTGGGCATGGACATCATAGTAGACACACTGAGATTTACTCTGGGGTAACTGTCAGAAGGCACTAAGACGTTCATAGCAGTGCCTCCGAAAGAGCCTTGGGATAACCATGTACAACTGAGCATAACTCATAGGGACAATGGTGGGTAACATGGGTGTACCTGCGTCTCCCCAGGGGGGGAGGGGGGAATGGGACAGACAAGTTTGTAAATAGGAAGGAATGTAAATAGGGAGTGAATGAAGAAGGCTGGAGGGAGAGGGGTCTAAACAATGCAGCTTACCTTGCACCTAAAGGTTGCCTTTGGCTACTCCCAATAGAGTGGCCAGAAAGAGGAAGGGGGTAGATCCAGAGCAGGATGTGTCTTATCTGCAGTCCTGCGTCTTGCCCTATCTCCGAAACTGCCTCTTAAAAGGCCTAGATTCCTGTTAGGATCCTGGGGGAAGTTGCCTCAAGACAGCTTCAGATCTCCTGAATGTACCCAGGCCTCAGAAAAATGGACCATTGGGGATAGCATTTCAGACCTGGAACTTGGCCAGCCAGCTCAGATGACTGGGGTTACAGCTGAAGAATGAAATCATTACTGGCTTAAGTTCTCAGTGAACAATGTAGTATTTGTTTAACACTTCTGAGTGCTTGTTGATTGATCAAGTTTCAGAAAATACTCTCTTCCAGTGTAAAGTATTTAGACTGGGTGTAGGAATAAGTCAGGGAGGTCTGAGGTTTGTCCTGAACTTTCACTGACCTTCCAGCCCCGTGAAAGCATGGCTCTTGTAATCAGTTCATCCTGTCCAATGATGCGTCTAAGGAAAGAGAAGAGGGCTGTCTCTGGGATGGCCAAATAGATCATGCCTACTTATCTGCATGTTATCATCTCAGTCTCTGAAACACTTTCTGCTCCTGACTCTATGCCCACTTAACTTCATTTGTGACTTTGTGGAACATCATGTAGTGAGAAAAAGCATGGGCCTGAATTAGAGCCTACGGCTAACAACATGGTGCTGCTTATGCATTGCTGTACGGCACACTTACTAAACACCAATACTTTCATTATCTCTGATTTTATGGTTTAGGTGTAAAACATCAGTCTTCGGCAGGGTAGGGTAAAGACAAGGGAAAAAATGCAAACACATCCTAAACTTTGGAGTTCATCATAGTGGTATGGGCAAAACAATTCTCAGACTATGTTAGATGTATTACAAGAGTGAGCAAATGAGCAGAGGGTTAATGTTGTGAAGAGCCAGTGTTCAACCTGGACATGTGTTTATGGAATAGGTGGAGGAAACAGAGGGAAGGAAGAAACTTTTTCCTCCACACTCTTAGGTTCAGAGACTGGGAATGTACAAGTTAAACTGACAAAAGATAGACTAACAAAAGAAAAAACCCAAGTTACATACACATACACAGCACCAAGAGTGAACCCTAATGGCTTCTATGGACTTGGGGTGATGTGTCAATGTAGATCCATCATTTGTAACAAACGTACTGCTCTAGTGTAGGATGTTGAGAGTGGGGGAGGCTGTGGATGGGGGGTGGGGCATGGGGACACAGGGTATATGAAAATTTTGCTTTCTGCTCATTTTTTCTGTGGATCTAAAACTGCCCCCAAAATGATGTCTACTTAGAAGGAAAAATTAAAAAGAGATGCTGATTTCTTCAAAAATATCAAAGACCTTGACTTATTTCACTCAGCATCATCTCTTCCAGTCCTGTCTATGTTGATACAAAAGTTGGGTATTCATCCTTTCTGATGGAGGCATAATACTCCATTGTATATGTCAAGAAGAGAGAGTCAATTATCATATGGTTTCACTTACTTATGCAGCATAAGGAATAACACGGAGGGCATTGGGAGATGAAGAGGAGAAGTGAGTTGTGGGAAATCAGAGAGGGAGACAAACCATGAGAGACTATGGACTCTGAGAAACAAACTGAGGGTTTTCAATGGGGGAGGGGTGGGGTGTTGGCTGAGCCTGGTGGTAGGTATTAAGGAGGGCATGTATTACATGGAACACTGGGTGTGGTGTGTAAACAAAGAATTTTGGAACACTGAAAAAAATTAAAAATAAAACAAAAGAATGTCAGTGCTAAAAAAAAGTTTCAGAGATCTATGATACAGAGACTGTGGAAATATTATAGATTAAAGATGGCTAAAGATACATGGCAACTAACTGTGACACCTGACACTGGCCTTGAACCCGAACTAGGCGAAGCACACAGCTGAGAGAGCATATGTGATGCAGGAACGGTTTCTGCATGCATAACCTCCAAGTCTGTACTTCTGTGCCCTCCACATGACAGGCACAAGCCCTGTCCTACACCATCCCTACCCCTCAAATGCACATGAGAGGGAGGTGGAGATGAGTGACCTTGGAGATTTAAAGCCATTGCTCTACACAGGAGGACCTAGAGTGGGTCAGGCACAGTTTCAGGATTTGCCATAAGCAGAGAAATGAGAAGACAACCTTGATCTTAATCAAGAATGTGTGGACAGACCATGTGATTGATCAGATTCAATGAAACCCTCTTGAGAACAAGCTTTCAGGCTCTTGGACAGGCTGCACACAGTGTCCATGTGCCCAGAGAAGATAAGCTGTGTGTACTCTGTGTGGACAGACTGACCAGACCACAATAAATGATGTTGATAAAGAAGGGAATTAGGCCACTGAGAAAGAAGGGGACAATCAGACAGAAGATCTTTATTCCATCAGTGGTCTTTCATGATTGTTGATGTGTGCGAACCCCGATTCTTTCAAAGACCAGCCCATGTAGTCCACTGTTTTTGGTAGGATGAAAACCGTATAGAGAGATCCAATGGACAGAGAGTCCACGTTTATCTTTCATAGTCCAGTGGGGCATCTCCCAGTCTTCTCTGCTGCTCTGTCATAATGGTTCTAAATCTTTGTGTTTGAATTTGAATGCAATTGATTTTTCGCTTTTCTCAGTGTTTACAGTAAATCAACATCTGTACAGAATTTGTCATTAGTTAACATAGTTTGTTGTTGCCACCACTGCTATCATTTCAATGTCTATTGCTCTTACTTCCAGGCTGCCAATGGTGGGACGCTTAGGATGGCTCCTCCAGGGAAAGCATCACTCATGTCATGGTCTGAGGGTCAAGGGATTGAGCTACCTATTGGGTTCCGGATTCAGTTAGAATCTGTTTGAGATTCTTTTCCCCTCTGCCTCTGTTCCACCCCATTCCCCTGTTCCCACTCACTCTCTCTCTAAAATAAATGAATAAAATCTTAAAAAATTAAAAAGAAATTTGGGCTTTCCTGTTCCCATTTTCCTGAGGCCAGGGCATTTCTATGACAAGAAATCCAGGAGCTGCTGACTCCTCAACTGGATTCCTTCCTTTAGGTATTTTATTTCTTCTCTTTATGCCTTGTCACCACCATCTCATATCCCTTGCCTCTCCCCAACCACACCAGCCTCTTTAGGGGGAGAGAAGATGCCAAGTTTTGCCTGCTACAGGGCTTTTGCCCTTGTTTTTTCCTGCCTGAAATGTTCTTTTATATGACTGTCTCCTCATTTGACAGGTTTCACTTTAAATATCCCCTCATCAGAGTTCTTCCCTGACCACACTATCTGTGGTCCTTGTCTTAGTCTGTTCAGGATACTATAGCAAGCTTCCATATACTAGATTGCTTATAAAGAACAAACATCTCTTTCTAACAGTTTAGGGGACTGGGAAGTCCAAGGTCAAGGCACCAGCAGATTTGGTGTCTGCTGAGAATCCACCTCAGATTTATAGATGGTTTGTAGATGGCTACATTTTTGCTGTGTCCTCATATGGTGGCAGGGCAGGGAGTTCTCCTGTGGCCCACTCCTGTGGGCTCCACCCTCATGACCTAATCACCTCTCAAGGGCTTGACCTCCTAATACCATCACATGGGGATTTAACATTTCAAACATTCTGTCTGTAGCAATTCTGTTTTTCTACCCACCAGTTCCTCTATTTGATTAATTAGTCTAATTAATCTTCAATTAATAGTGGTCAATTAATCTTCACCAAAGCAAGCAAGACTATCCAAAAGCAAAAAGACAGTCCCTTCAACAAATGGTTGGGAAAGCTGGACAGCTACATACCAAAGAAAGAAACTGGACCACTTTCATTTACCAAACAAAAACAAACCCCAAATGGATTGAGGACCTAAATGTGAGACCTGAAACCATAAAAATCCTAGAAGAGAGCACAGGCAGTAATTTCTCTGACATCATCTGTAGCAACAAATTTCTAGATATGTCTCCTGAGACAAAGGAAGTAAAGGCAAAAATAAACCACTGGGACTACCTCAAAAGAAAAAGGTTCTGTGCAATGAAGGAAACCATCAATAAGACTAAATGGCAACCAGGGCACCTGGGTGGCTCAGTCAGTTAAGCATCGGCCTTCAGCTCAGGTCATGATCCCAGGATCCTGGGATTGAGCCCTCATCATGCTCCCTGCTTAGCAGGGATACTGCTTCTCCCTATGCCTCTGCCTCTCTCTTTCTTCTCTGTCTCTCATAATTGAATAAATAAAATATTTTTTAAAAAATATTTTATTTATTAATTTGACAGAGAGATAGCACAAATAGACACAGTGGTAGGCAGAGGGAGAGAGAGAAGCAAGCTCTCCACTGAGCAGGGAGCCCGAAGCGGGGTTCAAGCCCAGGACCCTTGGATCATGACCTGAGCTGAAGGCAGATGCTCACTTAACAACTAGGCCACCCAGGCACTCCAAGTATCAGGGCTTTTTTTTTTTTTTTTTTTGGTATTTCTACATTTTTTTTTAATTTGTTTATTTACAGCATAACAGTGTTCATTGTTTTGGCATCACACCCAGTGCTCCATGCAGTACGTGCCCTCCCTATTACCCACCACCTGGTTCCTCAACCTCCCACCCCCCCGCCCCTTCAAAACCCTCTGGTTGTTTTTCAGAGTCCATAGTCTCTCATGGTTCATCTCCCCTTCCAGTTTCCCTCAACTCCCTCTCCTCTCCATCTCCCCATGTCCTCCATGTTATTTGTTATGCTCCACAAATAAGTGAGACCATATGATACTTGACTCTCTCTGCTTGACTTATTTCGCTCAGCATAATTTCTTCCAGTCCCGTCCATGTTGCTACAAAAGTTGGGTATTCATCCTTTCTGATGGAGGCATAATACTCCATTGTGTATATGGACCACATCTTCCTTATCCATTCATCCGTTGAAGGGCATCTTGGTTCTTTCCACAGTTTGGTGACCGTAGCCATTGCTGCAATAAACATTGGGGTACAGATGGCCCTTCTTTTCACTACATTATCAGGGCTTTTAATGACAGTTTTAATGATACCTAAAACGGTCATCAGGCAAAATGTGCTTTCTTCCCAACACCAAACTGCTTTCCTAAGAAAGAATGGTGGGACACCAAGAGAGAAATCAATGACGATTCTTCTTAGAGAAAAATATTTTTGTATCAAAATAGGGATTCTCTGATGGTGTGTGTTATCAGACATCCTTCTGAAAGACATCAAAGAAAAAATGGCTGGGGCCTCTGGCTGGCTCAGTCAGAAGAGCATGCTGACTCTTGATGTAGGTGTCATGATTTTGAGCCCTACTTTGAATATAGAAATTACTTAAAAAATCAATCAATCAATCAATCTTTAAAAAAATATTGCAGTTGGGACCCCTAAGTGGTACAGTCAAAGTGACCGACTCTTGGTTTTGACTTATTTCTAGATCTCAGGTTCTGGAGGTCAAGCCCCACATTGGGTTCTACACTCAGCCTGGAGTCTGCTGGTTTCTCTCTTCCTCTCCCTCTGCACAATCCTCACACTTGCTTGCTCGCCCTCTCTCTCTAAAATAAATAAATAAATCTTAAGAAGAATTGCAGTTGTCCAGAGGGTGAATCATTTTTCTTGAAGTCTTCTTGGGGAGAAAGAAGTGAATTAACCCCACAGAAATCAGTCAAGAATTCTCTGAGCAACCCTGGGATTCCAAACATTCTTCTATCAGTATTACCCACCTGGAAGGGGATTCCAAAACTCGAGGTGAGTGTGTGGTCCCACTGCAGTAAGAAGAGGGTTTGATGAGGCTGGAAACAATCTCAACATCTGATTTAAGAAGGCAGTATGTTAAATAACATCTCCACTTTTTTTTCTTTTTAGAGAAGTAACACATATTCAATTCAGAAATGTTAGGAAATTTGGAAAAAATCACAAATCTTAAAATCACAAATCTTAAAAAAGACCAAAAACAAAAACAGGGGTGCTTGGGTGATTCAGTTGATCAAGTGGCTGCCTTCTGTTCATGTCACGATCTCAGGGTCCTGGGATGGAGTCCCGAGTGGGACTCCTTCCTCAAAGAGGAGTCTGCTTCTCCCTCTGTGCACCTCACCCCCAGGTTGTGCAAACATGCTCTCTCCATCTCAAGTAAATAAATAAAATTTTAAAACAAAGCAAAACAAAACCAAAAAAACCTAGTTAGCTGTAATCTCGACAAAGATAAACACTCTTCATTTTCACAATTTCCAACCAGTATTTTTTTTGATTGTATTTGAAATGAAAATTTGTGATAGGATACATAGCATTTTATCTTCTGCTTTTTTTTTTGTCGTAACAATATAAAGAGACTATTTTCCCATTTCCATAAGCTTTCTCCTGGGGTGTATTTTATAGTGGCAGCATTGTTTTCTAGGCGATGTAATGCCTAGATTTCAGTATTCTTGAACTTCCTTTTTTTTTTTTAAAGATTTTTTTTTAGTGACTCCTGGGTGGCTTGGTAAGTTAAGCACCTGCCTTCAACTCAGGTCATGAAGCCAGGATCCTGGGATCCTGCCTGCTTCTCCCGTTGTCAGCTACTCCCCCTGCTTGTGCTCTCTCTCTGTCAAAGATTTTATTTACTTATTTGACAGAGAGAGAGAGAGAATGTGAACATGGGGAAAGGAAGCATAAGAGAGAGTAGTAGATTCTCAGGGGTACAGGGAACCCAACAGTGGTCGATCCCAGGACCCTGAGAACATGACCTGAGACACCCAGGCCGCGCATAATGTCCTTGAACTTCTGTCTACTTTATCATTGGTCAAGAACAGAGAACTATGTATTTTGAACTTCACTATGCTCAGTGATTCTTATTTAATTAATTATTTACAGATTTCACAATTTGGTGTGTTCATGGCCCCACATAACTTCTCATTGGCCTTAAAGTATCCAATCCTCGGGTGTGCTCTGCTTGGCTAAGTAGTTATGTATAGGGTCTCATTATCCATAAGGAGTAAAGCTCTGATTTAAACCAATGTCCTTCATCTGACTTTAACTTTCTGAAGGCAATATGTGACAGGCAGCAGGACCAGGAAATATGTAGAAATTTACTCTCTATGAAAACACTCATCTTTATATTGAGGAGAAAACCGTCTTTGTAACATGAGACTAACCAAGTCCTCTGAAGACAACCAAGAGGAAAAAAGCACATTTCCTAAAATTAATGGTTGAGATTAGTGGCAATTACTGAACAATATATAGCTTAGGCAACAAAAATTTATATGAGGAGATTAGGCATACAGTAAATATGTTTAATTATCTGCATCAAGTCTCTGTCCTAGAGGAGGGAATGAGGACACAAAGAATAGGGCACCTGCATTTACTTGGTCAGATACTCTTCTGTTCTGTACCAGACCCCAGGCCCTCAGCACCTCCCATTCCCTGGGCCTCTCTCCATTTCCCCCTGCCCCTCCAAGCACTCCTCTGAGCAACTCACTCCATCATCACATCCTCCTGCCTTGTCACACATCTCTCTCTACCTCCCCCTTCTTTCCTTCCCTCCCATCTCAGTGTCCTGGTCTAACAGGTTCCCTCAGAGATCTCTACAGACTGCAAATCTCATTTGGGGATTGCCATAGAGTACTAAGAGATCCTCAAAACAAGAAAACATGTTTTTTAATACCCATTTCTATTGTTATTTATTTTAGTGAGCTTAACCTGTTACTCTACCTTTACTGCTCCTCAGCTGGAAAATGAGGAATTTCGTACGAATGTCTTTAGGAATTCTTTTCAGCTCAGACTTTATTTAGAATGTGAATACTCTCATTAAGGAATCTAGATGTGTGTGTGTGTGTGTGTGTGTGTGTGTGTGTGTGTGCCTATAGAGGAAAGTGTATGGGAAATTTGACTGAGATGCATTACTTATCTATATAAATCTGATATTCCTAAATCATTACAAATTCATGCAGAAAAGGTATGATTTTTTGAAAAGAAATTGTTTTTACATACAGCCTGCATCACTATTTTAAACTACGCAAACCATTTTTAAGCTGATTTTATTCTAGGTGAGATGCCAAGGCCTGTGGCTCAGAACTGTTGTTCAACTGAACAAGAGAGAAGATCAGCTCAAAAGACTAGAGTATGATTTCAAACGTCTAAGACCCTCTAGCTTAGAGGATTGGAGAATACACAGAGAGCCTCTCAGTCAGCAGACATGAGTGTCAGAGTTTCCATCCTCAGCTGTCTCTGATAAAGTTTCTTCCCTTCATCTACCTTTGGTCTAAAAGGCAGTCAAGAGGCCTGGAATATGACACCCAGGAGGAAACTCTTTTTGACAGGTGCTATGTATCCTAACATATCTTGGCTTCACTCATCATGTATAGCCATCATAATTTTCCACTGAGCATTGGAAATGAAGGGTCCTGACACTGTGTGGGTGTACTGATTTCATTCTAGACATTTTTATGAAGCCTCACAACAATGCTGTCCTGTCAGTAACCCCCTCCTCCACTTCCTTAGAGATGATACTGACTCTTACCTGTTCTCAGAATCTAGGGTGACCTACCATCAAACTGATTATATCCCTATCATAGAGAATTTTACTGTTTACCTGGTAGAAAAGAAAGAGTGAGCTCCTAGTCTGAGGCTCAGCTGGGATGGCTTGTATGGCCTCTGTCTAGTGCCAGCTGGGCCTGTACCTGCAACTCTAACTCAGGCTACAGAATTCTGGGTGACATCACTCTCCAGTTTCATCCATCGTCTGGGACAGTTGGGACACAGGGCTTCTCTCTCTTCATGGCCATCCACCCTCTAGGACTTTTCCCCCACAACCTCCACCATGAACCCAGCTGCAGGGGAGCTGTTTTTTCCAGGAAGCTCCGGTTTCCAAGGCGGTAAAACCAGAAACAGCAAGGCCTAGACACAACACTTCATGCAGTCAATTCTGTCACACTCTGTCAGTCCAGGTCAGGCACAAACCCAGCGCAGATGTACAGAAATCAGTGGCTTTGTAATACACTAACAATACAGAAAGGGAAATTAGAGATTCGATTCCATTTACTATAGCACCAAGAACCATAAGATACCTGGGAATAAACCTAACCAAAGAGGTAAAGGATCTGTACTTGAGGAACTACAGAACACTCATGAAAGAAATTGAAGAAGACACAAAAAGATGGAAGACCATTCCATGTTCTTGGATCGGAAGAATAAACATTGTTAAAATGTCTATACTGTCTAGAGCAATCTATACTTTTAATGTCATTCTGATCAAAATTCCACCGCTATTTTTCAAACAGCTGGAGCAAATAATTCTAAAATTTGTATGGAATCAGAAGAAACTCTGAATTTCTAAGGAAATTTTGAAAAAGAAAAACAAAACTGGGGGCATCATATTACCTGATTTCAAGCTTTACTACAAAGCTGTGATCACCAAGACAGCATGGTACTGGCATAAAAACAGACACATAGACCAGTGGAACAGAGTAGAGAGCACAGATATGGACCCTCAACTCTATGGTCAAATAATCTTTGACAAAACAGGAAAAAATATACAGTGGAAAAAAAGACAATCTCTTCAATAAATGGTGCTGGGAAAACTGGACAGCTATATATAGAAGAATGACACTCTACCATTCTCTTACACTGTACACAAAGATAAACTCAAAATGGATAAAAGACCTCAACATAAGACAGGAATCCACGAGAACTCACAGAAGAAACATAGGCAGTAACCTCTTTGATATCAGCCACAGCAACTTCTTTCAAGATATGTCTCCAAAGGCAAAGGAAACAAAAGTGAAAATGAACTTTTGGGACTTCATCAAGATCAAAAGCTTCTGCACAGCAAAGGAAACAGTCAACAAAGCAAAGAGGTGACCCATGGAATGGGAGAAGATATTTGCAAGTGACAGTACAGACAAAAGACTGATATCCAGGATCTATAAATAACTTCTCAAACTCAACACACACAAACCAGATAATCATGTCAAAAAATGGGCAAAAGACATGAACAGACACTTCTCCAATGAAGATATTTGGTGCTATAGTAAATGGAATTGATTCTCTAATTTCCCTTTCTGTACTGTTAGTGTATAAGAAAGCCACTGATTTCTGTACATTGACTTTGTATCCTGCCACGTTACTGAATTGCTGTATGAGTTCTAGTAGTCTGGGGGTGGAGTCTTTTGGGTTTTCCATATAAAGAATCATGTCATCTGTGAAGAGAGAGAGTTTGACTTCTTCATTGCCAATTTGGATCCCTTTTATTTCTCTTTGTTGTCTGATTGCCATTGCTAGGACTTCTAATACTATGTTGAACAAGAGTGGTGAGAGTGAGCATTCTTGTCGTGTTCCTGATCTCAATCTTTCTGAATATATCTTGCCAGCCCTTTCTGGCTTGCCAGGTTTCTGTGGACAGGTCTGACGTTATTCTGTTGGGCTTTCCTCTGAGCATAAGGAATTTTTTTCTTTGTCCTAGCTGCTTTCAGAGCTCCTGTCTACAATTATGATTCATCACTTTCACTATCATGTGTCTTGAGGTCTTTCTAGATTCTGTGATCTTGAGGGGGGGGGAGACATTTCTGCCTCTAGTACATGAATGCTGGTTCCATTCACAAGATTGGGAAAATGTTCATGGAGAATTTGTTCAACTATATCTACTAGTCTTCTTTCTTTCCCTCCCCCTCAGGGATTCCAATAATTCTGACATTGGAACATTTCATGGCATCATTTATTTCCCTAATTCTGTTTTTGTGGCTTCTAAGCTGTTTGTTCCAGGTTTCCTCCTGATCCTTTTTCTCTATCTGTTTGTCTTCCAGATCACTGATTCTATCTTCTGTATCAGTTACCCTAGCTTTTAGAGAATTTAGATTAGATTGGAACTCATTGAGAACATTGTGAACATCATCCCTGGTGGCCTTCACCTCTGCCCTAATCAACCCCATTTTGTCATCCATGGCTTACTCCAACCTAACTATTGCCTGGATAATTGTTAGCCTGAATTCCCTTTCCAACAAATTGTCTAGGTCCATAGCCATTAGCTCTGTTGCAGAAAGCCCATCCTCTGAATTTTTCCTCTGTTGGGCATTCCTCCTCCTTGTCTTTTAGGTGAGAGATGGCTGAATGGATGTGTAGCTGAATATATTGACAGTGGTGCAGGCAAGGTGCACCCTGGGATGCTTCTGAGCAGTCAAGAGTCCCCACACAAAAGAAAAAAAAAGCAGAGAGAGAGAGAGACAGGAAAAAAAAAAAAAGAAAGATAAAATAAAGAGAAGGCCCAGCCCAAATGGGCCCCAAGGTAATATTTATGAAGTATACAAACAAAAACCGACAAACAAAACGACCGACAAAAGTAGATGACAAGAGAAAAGAAAATAAATAAGTAAAAACAAACAAAAAAGAACTTCACCAACAAGAACCCCAAGTATAGGATTTATATACTACCAGGACAGAAGCAAATACACAGAAACACTGGTGGAAGAAAAAGATGGGAGAGTAGTTATAAATTCTCAGTGTGGGTGAGGAAGGTTATTATTTTTTTTTATTTGTTTATTTACAGCATAACAGTGTTCATTGTTTTGGCATCACACCCAGTGCTCCATGCAGTACGTGCCCTCCCTATTACCCACCACCTGGTTTCTCAACCTCCCACCCCCCCCCCCCCCGCCCCTTCAAAACCCTCTGGTTGTTTTTCAGAGTCCATAGTCTCTCATGGTTCATCTCCCCTTCCAGTTTCCCTCAACTCCCTCTCCTCTCCATCTCCCCATGTCCTCCATGTTATTTGTTATGCTCCACAAATAAGTGAGACCATATGATACTTGACTCTCTCTGCTTGACTTATTTCGCTCAGCATAATCTCTTCCAGTCCCGCCCATGTTGCTACAAAAGTTGGGTATTCATCCTTTCTGATGGAGGCATAATACATTGTGTATATGGACCACATCTTCCTTATCCATTCATCCGTTGAAGGGCATCTTGGTTCTTTCCACAGTTTGGTGACCGTAGCCATTGCTGCAATAAACATTGGGGTACAGATGGCCCTTCTTTTCACTACATCTGTATCTTTGGGGTAAATACCCAGCAGTGCAATTGCAGGGTCATAGGGAAGCTCTATTCTTAATTTCTTCAGGAATCTCCACACTGTTCTCCAAAGTGGCTGCACTAACTTGCATTCCCACCAACAGTGTAAGAGGGTTCCCCTTTCTCCACATCCTCTCCAACACATGTTGTTTCCTGTCTTGCTAATTTTGGCCATTCTAACTGGTGTCAGGTGGTATCTCAATGTGGTTTTAATTTGAATCTCCCTGATGGCTAGTGATGATGAACATTTTTTCATGTGTCTGATAGCCATTTGTATGCCGAGGAAAGTTATTTTGATTCTTCTTGGATGTATCTTGATATCTTTGTTAAAGGACTCAACTTTCCTAAGATAAAGGGGGATTAAAAACTGGTTTATCTAAGGGGTAGCATTGATTGGGGAAAGGGCATTACCTTGAAGCTTAACTCTATATGAATATTAAAAAAAGAAATAAAAAGAATAAACTAAACTAAACTAAACTAAAATTTAAAAAATTAAAAAATTGAAAAGCAAAAGAAAAACACAGGTATATGTATCAAAAAGTTCAGGTTAAAAGTTATTATGTAATTTGATGTAATGGACATCTCACTGTGATGGCAAATAGGTTAAAAACTTATATATAAAAAAAATGAACCAGAATAGTGAGAAGGAATTAAAAATAAAAGTTGTGTCTATGAAATAGTGGTGGTTATCCTCTTGTCTTTTTTTTTTTTTTTTTTTTTTGGGTTGGTTTTGTGGGGGAGGGGCCTGCCATGTGGGTTTTCAGGGAGTCTTGCTGGGCTTAAGTCCTACTGCTCCCATCAAGTGGGTGAGCTCTGAGGAAACCGGTTTTTCAGGCTTTTGTTCTCTGGAGGTTTTTTTGTTTGTTTGTTCATTTGTTTTCTCTCACCTTGGCAGCTTTTGATGGCTTTTGTTGATTTAGAGGAAAGCAAACTGCACCCAGACCTCCCTCTCAGAGAGAAGCCTCAGTCTGTTCCCCTCTGGGTGCTCCAGAGCACATAAATTCCCCCTTTGCTGCTGGCAGAGCACATTCCCAGTCACAGTCTCTGGGGTCACAGGAACTCCTGCTTGTACACCAAACCACAATAGCTGCAGCTGTCTGGACAGCTCCAGACAACCAGAGAGGTCCCAAGCAGCCATAGTGCACTGAGATTTTTTTTCCCTCTCGCCCAGCCTGGGAGTGTTCAAACTCCCTGGGTCTGATAGAGCTCTGGCTGGCTCTTGCACTCACCTCTCTCAGGGGAGGGTGTGGGGCAAGACTCAGACTGGTAGCGAGGCTCACACATGGAGAGTGCAAAAGACTGTGGTTCTGCTGGCTGGTGAGTCTCCCTCACCCTCATGGGAGCTGCCATTCAAATGCTCACAGGGGCGCTGGTGGCTCAGGGACCAAGACCTGGCTTCTTTGCTGCACTCTCTCTGGCTTGGCACCAGGGGTGGTTGTCCTGGGTCGGGGGACTTAAGCCCCTGTCCCTAACTTCCCAGATTCCCACAATTTCCCCCCACGATTCTTTGCTCTTTATGAGTGCTTTCAACCAGACTCCAAGTTAATGCTGGTCCCCAGTTGCAGGGCACTCTCATATTGGGGTATTACTTTCCACTAGGTCACTTCTGGTGGCTTTTGTTTATCTTCTGATATCAGTCTGATGTTCCCAGTCCACTTTACCTGCCCACTGGCGTATTCTGCCCCCATAGAGGTCCAGAAGTGTATAATTCTAATCTCAGGCTGATTTCATGGGTGATCAGAGTTCTTTGGTAGAAAATCAGCTCACTTTAGGGTACAGGTTGAAATGGTGCTTCCTCCTACTTCCCTGCCATCTTGTTGTTCTCAACATTTTTTTTAACTTAAATTTATTTTATTTTAAATTCAATTAATTATCATGTAGTGTCTTATTAGTTTCAGAGGTGGAGTTCAGTGACTCATTGGCTGTATATAACACCCGGTGCTCATTATATCCCATGCCCTCCTTAATGTCCATCATCCAGTTAACCCATCCCCACCCTCCACTCCAGCAATCCTCAGTTTGTTTTTTTCTTTTCTTTTCTTTATTTATTTGACAGACAGAGATCATAAGTAGGCAGGTAGAGAGAGAGGGGAAAGCAGGCTCCCTGCTGAGCAGAGAGCCCAATGCAGGGCTTGATCCAGGACCCTGGGATCATGACCTGAGCAGAAGGCAGAGGCTTAACCCACTGAGCCACTCAGGTGCCCCCTGTCCCAGTTTGTTTCTTATGATTAAGAGTCTCTTAGGGTTTGTTTCCCTCTTGGAGTTCATCCTGTTTTCTTTTTCCCTCCTTTCCTCTGTGCCCCCCTCTTTTGTTTCAAAATTCCACATATGAGTGAAAACATATGATAATTGTCTTTCTCTGAATGACTTCTTTCACTTAGCATAATACCCTCTAGTTCCATCCATGTCATTGCAAAGGGCAAAATTTCATTTTTTTTGATGTGTGAGTAATAGTCCATTGTATATCTATACCACCTCTTCTTTACCCATTCACCTGCCCATGGACATCTGGGCTCTTTCCATAGTTTAGCTATGTGGACATTGCTGCTCTAAACATTGGGGTACAGGTGCTCCTTCAAAACACTATTTGTATCTTTGGGGTAAATGCTTAGTAGTGCAATTGCTGGGTCATAGGATGGCTCTATTTTTAATGTTTTGAGGAAACTCCATAATGTTTTCCAGAGTGGCTTTATTAATTTGCATTTCTACCAGCAGCGTAAGAGTTTCTCTGCATCCTTGCCAACATTTTTAGTTTCCTGACTTGTTAATTTTAGCCATTCTGACTGGTGTGAGGTGATATCTCATTGTGGTTTTGATTTGTATTTCCCTGATGCCAAGTGATGTTGAGCAGTTTGTCATGTGTCTGTTGGCCATTTGGATGTCTTCTTTGCAAAAATGTCTGTTCATGTCTTCTGCCCAGTTCTTGACTGGATTATTTATTCTTTGGATTTTGAATTTGATAAATTCCTTGTAGAGTCTGGATACTAGCCCTTTATCTGGTATGTCATTTGCAAATATCTTCTCCCATTCTGTTAGTTGTCTTAGTTTTGTTGACAGTTTCCTTTGTTGTGGAAAAGCTCTTTATCTTGATGAAGTCCCAAAAGTTCATTTTTGCTTTTGTTTCCCTTGCCTTTGCAGAGGTGTCCAGTAAGCAGTTGCTGCTGCTGAGGCTGAACAGGTTGCTGCCTGTGTTCTTCTCTAGGATTTTGATAAATTCTTGTCTCATGTGTGGGTCTTTCATCCATTTTGAGTTCCAAACTCAAAATTTAGTAATAGGAAATCAAAATATCCAAGTGTTCAATATCATTTTTCATTAAGGAAATGGAAATTAGAACCATTACACACTTACTCTAATGGTCAAAATGAAAACAACTGACCATAGCCAAAACCATCAAAGATGTGGAGCAACTGCAACTCCTCTGCTGGGGGAATGAAGGTGCCTCCTGGAGGACCACAGCGAGAGCCCGCCAGGAGGAGGGCATACCTGAGCCAGGACCTAGAGCAGGTTTTGCAGCTTGCTTTCCCGCCCAGGTGGCAGGGGGCCCATGTGGGCAAAGCTGTCAAGTACCAGGGCAAGGTCGCTGTGGGCTGGCCCAGCTGGCCCTGGACAGCCACTCTGCCCTGTGCTTGGCGAGACAGCAGGAAGATGTGGTGTGATGAACATTCCGCCCTGGGAACTGGGTCTGTGCAGAGACCCTGGTCCCGCTGCACCTGCCAGGCCCCATCCTCTCTGCTTGGAAAGCTACATGTTAAAAATGTGTCAGTGTGAAAAATAAATAAATGCAATAAATAACATGTTTTTGCTCTCAGGAGAGATTTTTTCCACCTTAGCAGCGCTATCATTTACTTCAATGAAGTATGTAGTAACTTACCTTCAAGCTCCACTTCCAAGGAGTTTCCCTTTTTATTCCTACCACAGGTGTTCATACAGCAAGAGTCAACTCCTCTCCCTTGCTTGCATGGGAAAATTCTGAAAGCCTGGGCCTACCAATTAATGACTACTTCGTAGAAAAATTGGTTTCAAACTACACCATTTCATTCGGCCAAATACCTGAGCAGTTCTCTACAGAACTGTCGTGGTCTTTGAAAAGAAGGATAGTTTGAGAGACTGTCATAGTCAGGAGGAGCCTAAGGAGACAGGTAATGAAATGTCAATTGTGTCCTGGATGGAACCCTGGCACAGAAAAAGGATGTTAGTAAAAACTAAGGAACTCTGAATCAAGTATGGGTTTCAGTTCAATCATACTAAAAATAAAACAACTAAGATACTCCCCTGCTTTCCTTTGTCCTTGGGAGTGAACACTCTGGGACTCCCTCCTGGTGAGCTGGTTGGATTAAAACTGTAGCTGAAACACAACATTAGTGGAGTTCGGGACATGAATTGGCAGCCTGCCCTGCAATCTCGCTTACTGTGAGTTTACCAACTGTTGTTGGTAAACTGTTGTTCGGAGGGTGCTACACAACACGACCCCAGGAAGGGAAGAAAGAACATCCCCATGTTTGGGTAAAACCTGGGGCCATGGGCTGTTACATTGGTCAATATGTCCCTTGAAAGCTTTGTGGGACAAATCTCCCTGCTTTGGGTTTGCTGTTGTTGTCGTTGTTAAAAATAAGTGACAAATTGAAATGGGTCAGGAATTCATAGGACATGGTGAGGGCTGCTTTTCTCTGTTGCAACAACTGAAGCCGCAGCTGGAAAACTCAAAGGTTAAGAGCTGGAATCATCTATAGTCTCATTCCCCCACAGGATGAGTGATTGATGCTGGCTGAGACCTTAGGTGACCTAGGTCTGAGGTGGCTGGGGCATCTATGCACGGCCTCTCTGGGTGGCATGGGTTTCTTTAGAACATGGTGATTGCATCCCAAGACAGAAACAGAGAACCAAGCAGAAGCTGTATCACTTCTTATGACTTGGCCTTGGAAATCATGCAAGAAGTCACCTTGATTCTATTCCTTGGAAGTGACTTCCTAAAACTAACCCATACTCAAGTAAAGGTAACACAGACCATATCTTTTAATAGAGAAGAATTAATATCACAGTGTAAGAAGAGCATGTAGAATGGGATATGTTGGTGTGGCTATCTTTGGAAAATATAATGTGCTCTGATCAGTTTGAAGAAATTATGGCAATAGTTGGCAAAATTGAAAATATATAGGACATGGCAATTCCACATGTAGACGTACCTTGCTAAAATTTTTCTACATGTGCACACAGAGACATGTACAAATATATTCATTTACATTGCTTGGAAACTTTTGAAATATTCCAAATATTCATCAACAGAATATTGATAAATGAATGGTGGTTTATTGATACAAAGGGACAACAAGATATCACAACAAAAAAGGAATGAGAAATGTACATTTCAATATTGAGTCTTAAAAGCAATAATGATTGAACAACAGAGCAAGTTGCAGAATGATTTGACACATATGAGAGAATTTGTTACATTTATTTTCTTTTTTCCTTTTTTTCTTGTTTTATATTAACATATAGCGTATTATTTATCCCAGGAGTACAGGTCTGTGAATCATCAGGTTTACACATTTCACAGCACTAAGCATAGGACATACCCTCCCCAATGTCCATAACCCAGCCACCCTACCTCCCTCTCCACAAGCAACTCGCAGTTTGTTTTGTGAGATTAAGAGTCTCTTATGGTTTGTCTTGTGTACATTATTTTAAAATTGCTCCCAGAGCACTAGATTTTGCTTATAAATATATTAGACATGAAGTAGAAATGTAAAAACAGGACTGGATACACTCTAATTTTATGCTTTCATTTGAGAATTGTTAAGAGGAGTGAGAATGGAGAGGAGAAAAAAGTGGATGCTAATGTTTTTATATTTTCTTTATTGACAAAATGCTAAACAAATGAAAAACGATGTTTATTAGTGTTGTGTACTATATATTGGCTTGTATTGATCTGCGTTGCTTAAATTTTGAAAAGTAATTAATCACCCTAAACATGAAATGCGCCCATGAAAGGGCAGGGGAAAGACTTAATAATACCCACCAAGAAAAAAAAATAAAACCCATCAAGAAGTATAAGGAACTCCAGAAGACTACCCGTCCCCTGAGCTTAGCTTCTCCTCTCCTGTGAGGCTTTCTGGGCCCTCTTCCGCCACCCTCCCACTGGGCTGTCCTTTGCAGGCTTGCCTCAAATGTGGACAAGCAACACTTTCTCTGTTTCTGTTAGCACTGTGTAGATAGTATGGCATTTTCAAAGATAACTTTACAAATTGAAAAGATGACTTATATAAAAAAAGCATTCATACTAGGACATTAATCATTCCAAATAGGTTCAGATTGTCTACTCTCCGTCCTTCCCCATGGAAGTAGCTAAGGCGTCCATGTAAGACAGGAGGTCAGGCTGTCAGAGTAGTACCTTGTTTTCACTGGACCCACATCTTCTAATCAAAATAAATTCTCTTTTGTTCCTTGAAAGTACCATGTCATCTGATTCGATTCTCAAATTCTGTTTCCACACAGCAAGGGTAGGTGACATATTTTTAATTGTGTCCTTAGCTCATTTTCTCTGAGAACTGTGACATCTCTAAAGCGGCTCACTGTCTTGGAATGCGATCTGGCCTTGGGATGCCAGCGGAGCCACAGATCCTGAAGCTCCTCAGAGCTTCTGCAATGGGAGGAAAGGCAGAGGGTCAGGAAAGCCTGAAGGGGAGACACAGGCTGGGAGCGAGTGTGGGTCTCAGTCCAGGCCCTGCTGGCTCTGGTGTTCTCCCACCACTACAGGTGGACTTTTAAGAAGTGCCTTCAAAGGGCTTGCCTGGTTGGCTCACTCTGTACAGCATGAGATGGTTCATCTCAGGGTCATGGTTTCAAGACCCAAGTTCACCAGAGTTTGCTTAAAAAAAATTAAATGAAAAGTTAAAAGGTGAGAACTTCTAAAGTGTTGCAAAATGTGTGTGGGTGCATCCCTGACATGTGGGCCAAGACTCCGAGACTCCGCTTTTCTGTGTAAGAGCAGTTCTTGCTCTAATCCTATCTCCTGCGTGGCCACAGAAGAAGGTTCCAGAAGGCACATTTGTGCCATTGAACTCTGTCTGTTGATTGACGACACAGGTGGGTCAGTCGGACGTCTTTCAGCAGGAAGTTCTATTTAAGGGAGAAATAGAATGTGACATGAACATGGGCTCACCACGTGAAACAGAAGGGTGGAGGAAATGCATCTGCTACTGACAGACTGAGGGAATGCATGGAAAAGAGCACTGATGAGAGACACCAAGAGGCCAAATATCTTTCCAGTCCTGAGTCCATCATTTCCTGAGGCACTAGTTCCAAATCTCAGGCTGCTGGGTGTCTTCCCTCCTACTGAATTCTAGCCACCTGGGTCAGCCACAGCCAGAAGACAACATCCATGGATAAGTTTTGTTGACCAGAAGTAGCAGAACTTTTCTATACAGGGCCAGACAGTAAGTATTTTATCTTCGTGGGCTACATGTGGTGTCTCTTTTCCCCTCTCTTCCTTCTCCTTCCCTCCCCCTTGCCCAGTAGTCCTAACTCTAGATGGACAGTAGTTCCTGAATCAGACTGCCCATTACAGTCAGGCAGGGACCTTTAAAAAATATTCCATCAAGCCAGGCCCCATCCTCAGAAATTCATTTGGTTGTTCATTAAGTGTTCATCAAATTCATTTAATGGGACAAACAACTTCTGTGTCTCTCCTCTACTATCACTCTGCTACTACACTCACAACATCTCTGACCCCAGATATGCAGCGGGGGTGTGTGTGTGGAGGGGAGGTGGCTTCCTACTACAGCCAATTCTGGGACACTGGCTGGATGTTCTACAATTTAGCTCAATTCTGACTCTGCCTCCCTGCAGATAGTGTCAGCTTCCCCAGGTTAAACACTCAGTTCCCTGAGGCTCACCCAATCCAGATGTCAATCTCAAGCCCAGCTTGTCACCTGTTCTCTTGATTGCCTGGCTCTAAGTCTCAGCTTCCCCCGACCCCCTTGTTTGTTGGATTGATTTGCTAGAACCACTCACAGAACTCAAGGAAACACATGTTCTTTACCAGTTTTTGAAGGGATATGATAAGGAGAGCGAGACACAGCCAGATAAAGAGTTATGTTGGGTAAGGTCTGGGAGGGTTCCTAATGATTGAGCTTCTGCCTCATGGAGTTGGTGTGCATCACCCTCGCAGTGTAGATGATGTAGGAAGGATGTAAGGGCTCAAAGCCAATGACCAAGAACAAATTCTTTTTTAAAAAAACTTTTAAAATTTCTTTTCAGCGTAACAGTATTCATTGTTTTTGCACCACACCCAGTGCTCCATGCAATACATGCCCTCTCTAATACCCACCACCTGGTTCTGCCAACCTCCCACCCCCTGCCCCTTCAAAACTCTCTGGTTGTTTTTCAGAGTCCATAGTCTCTCATGGTTCACCTCCCCTTCCAATTTCCCTCAACTCCCTTCTCCTCTCCATCTCCCCATGTCCTCCCTGTTATTTGTTATGCTCCACAAATAAGTGAAACCATATGATACTTGACTCTCTCTGCTTGACTTATTTCACTCAGCATCATCTCTTCCAGTCCCATCCATGTTGCTACAAAAGTTGGGTATTCATCCTTTCTGATAGAGGCATAATACTCCGTCATGTATATGGACCACATCTTCCTTATCCATTCGTCCGTTGAAGGGCATCTTAGTTCTTGCACAGTTTGGCGACTGTGGCCATTGTTGCTATAAACATTGGGGTACAGATGGACCTTCTTTTCATTACATCTGTATCTTTGGGATAAATACCCAGTAGTGCAATTGCAGGGTCATAGGGAAGCTCTATTTTTAATTCAAGAACGAATTCTTGAAACGCCTTGGTGCAAAAAGATGGTTTTATTAAAGCAGGGGACAGGACCTGAGGGCAGATAGATCTGCACTCAGGTCATGAGGAGTGGCCCATTATATGCTTTGAAGTTTTGAGGGCTTTAGGGATAGGGTAAGTCTCTAAAGAACCGGGCAGGAAGGTTTCCAGGACCTTGAAGGGGTTAGCTGTTGCTAGGAAGAGGTCATTTATTATGGTCTAGTGAAACTTCAGTCATGAGGTTGTTCCGATTTATGTAAGTGGGCCATATACTTGGGGATCATGTCATCATATATCTTGGGGAGGAGTAGAGATAATGGAAGTTCCCAAAGGACTTACAGGATCCTGGAGATCAGGCTAAGATTGCCATTTGTCCTTGGCAACATAGTAACATTGATGCAGCTGAGTTCTTAGAGGAGTGTCACTCTGCCTGTGTCAAGGGATTGTCATGGGCTGTAGGTAGTAAGGGAATTTAGTTTTTCTTTCACTTTTGTTTCCCCCATCATAGATGTGTTTCCAACCCATTAGTTCCCCTAACCCCGAACTTTTGGGTTTTTTTGTAAAGGCTACCTCACACGGGCAGGGCAATTATTATCTCCATTTCCAGCCCCTCTTCCCTCTCTTGAGGATGGGGGTGAGGCCAAAATTACCAAGATTTTCATGATGGCTCCATCTTTCTGGTGATGGAGCCCCCTTCCAGAGACCTCCCAGGTGGCTGCCAGGGTTCTCTTTCTTATAAGAAAAGACGTTCCCAGTGTTCTTAATCACTTAGGAATTTACAAGGGTTTCAAGAGCCCTGTGCCAGGAATCAGAGACAGAAATCAACATATATTTTCTACTTTCTCACAGGGTTCCAGTCACTGATTTTGTTTTTTATAAAGCTCCCAGATGAACTTCATATGAAATCAGAGTGGAGAGCTGCTGGAATATTTGCTAAGTTCATTACTAAGGTTTGCTACTTTTGAGTCATTCCTATAATGATTGTCAGGTCATTGAAGCTGACTTAGGAATATACCTAAATGAATATCTGATTTAGTCAGTTATCTTGACTCTCCCACAATAGCTGATTGCATGCAGAAAATAACATGAATCTGAGAGAAAGTCTACCCTGGTCTGGTCTGTTAATTTAGAACAAATGCCTCTGGGCATAAAAGATTTTCCCCAAGTTATCTTCATTCTTATTCCCTCCCACAATTTCTTCAATCTATAAGTTCCCTAATGTATAAATAATGATTGTTGAGAAATAGTTGAGTAAGGTAGAGTAACTGAGTGGTTGGGTGACAGGAAATTCAGCCTTTTACTAGGTTACTTTCTCCAAGAATCTGTTGAAGTGTCCAGGTAATATTTCTTCAATACGTAAGACCATTGTTATTACAGATCAGGTCAATGCACCCCTGTCCCAGAGGATGATGCTATGTTCCTACATTGGTTCCTATGAAATGTGAACACAGATCCTTGTGTCTACTTCCCCGCACTTGTCTTGAATACTTTGAACCTATGCAATGTAAATGTCAACACTGTTTAAGATGAATACTATTGAAAGCTGCTCTAAATTGGCGGACTTAAGTCCCATGAGAGAATTCCCCTACTGGGTACCCACTTTCTCAGGTGCCAGGTTGTCCTGGCCTTCTTATGTCTTCCCACTGAGAGGGTCCTTGAGTATTTAGTACCCATGGAAACCCGAAACTTCATATTTCTTTTTTTTTATTTGTTTACAAACATATAATGTATTTTTATCCCCAGGGGTACAGGTCTGTAAATTGCCAGGTTTACACACTTCACAGCACTCACCATAGCACATACCCTCCCCAATGTCCATAACCCCACTCCCCCTCTCCCAATCCCCCCTCCCCCAGCAAACCACAGTTTGTTTTGTGAGATTAAGAGTCACTTATGGTTTGTCTCCCTCCCAATCCCATCTTGTTTCATTTATTCTTCTCCTACCCCCTTAACCCCCCCATGTTGCATCTCCACTTCATATCAGGGAGATCATATGATAGTTGTCTTTCTCCGATTGACTTATTTCACTAAGCATGATACCCTCTAGTTCCATCCACATTGTTGCAAATGGCAAGATTTCATTTCCTTTGATGGCTGCATAGTATTCTATTGTGTATATATACCACATCTTCTTTATCCATTCATCTGTTGATGGACATCTAGGTTCTTTCCATAGTTTGGCTATTGTAGACATTGCTGCTATAAACATTCGGGTGCACGTGCCCCTTTGGATCACTACATTTGCGTCTTTAGGGTAAATACCCAGTAGTGCAATTGCTGGGTCATAGGGTAGTTCTATTTTCAACATTTTGAGGAACCTCCATGCTGTTTTCCAGAGTGGTTGTATCAGCTTGCATTCCCACCAACAGTGTAGGAGGGTTCCCCTTTCTCTGCATCCTCACCAGCATCTGTCATTTCCTGACTTGTTAATTTTAGCCATTCTGACTGGTGTGAGGTGATATCTCATTGTGGTTTTGATTTGTATTTCCCTGATGCCGAGTGATGTGGAGCACTTTTTCATGTGTCTTTTGGCCATCTGGATGCCTTCTATGTAGAAATGTCTGTTAATGTCTTCTGCCCATTTCTTGATTGGATTATTTGTTCTTTGGGTGTTGAGTTTGCTAAGTTCCTTATAGATTTTGGACACTAGTCCTTTATCTGATATGTCATTTGCAAATATCTTCTCCCATTCTGTCAGTTGTCTTTTGGTTTTGTTAACTGTTTCCTTTGCTGTGTAAAAGCTTTTGATCTTGATGAAATCCCAATAGTTCATTTTTGTCCTTGCTTCCCTTGCCTTTGGCGATGTTCCTAGGAAGATGTTGCTGCGGCTGAGGTCGAAGAGGTTGCTGCCTGTGTTCTCCTCAAGGATTTTGATGGATTCCTTTCTCACATTGAGGTCCTTCATCCATTTTGAGTCTATTTTCCTGTGTGGTGTAAGGAAGTGGTCCAATTTCATTTTTCTGCATGTGGTTGTCCAATTTTCCCAGCACCATTTATTGAAGAGGCTGTCTTTTTTTCATTGGACATTCTTTCCTGCTTTGTTGAAGATTAGTTGACATAGAGTTGAGGGTCTATTTCTGGGCTCTCTATTCTGTTCCATTGATCTATGTGTCTGTTTTTGTGCCAGTACCATGCTGTCTTGATGATGACAGCTTCATAATAGAGCTTGAAGTCTGAAATTGTGATGCCACCCACTTTGGCTTTCTTTTTCAATATTCCTTTGGCTATTCGAGGTCTTTTCTTGTTCCATATAAACTTTAGGATTATTTGTTCCATTTCTTTGAAAAAAATGGATGGTATTTTGATAGGAATTGCTTTAAATATGTAGATTGCTTTAGCTAGCATAGACATTTTCACAATATTTGTTCTTCCAATTCAGGAGCATGGAACATTTTTCCATTTCTTTGTGTCTTCCTCAATTTCTTTAATGAGTACTTTATAGTTTTCTGAGTACAGATTCTTAGCCTCTTTGGGTAGGTTTATTCCTAGGTATCTTATAGTTTTGGGTGCAATTGTAAATGGGATTGACTCCCTAATTTCTCTTTCTTCTGTCCTGTTGTTGGTGTACAGAAATGCAACTGATTTCTGTGCCTTGATTTTATATCCTGACACTTTACTGAATTCCTGTACAAGTTCTAGCAGTTTTGGAGTGGAGTCTTTTGGGTTTTCCACATATAGTATCATATCATCTGTGAAGAGTGATAGTTTGTCTTCTTCTTTGCTGATTTGGATGCCTTTAATTTCCTTTTGTTGTCTGATTGCTGAGGCTAGGACTTCTAGTACTATGTTGAATAGCTGTGGTGATAATGGACATCCCTGCTCTGTTCCTGACCTTAACGGGAAAGCTTTCAGTTGTTCTCCATTGAGAATGATATTTGTGGTGGATTTTTCATAGATGGCTTTGATAATATTGAGGTATGTGCCCTCTATCCCTACACTTTGAAGAGTTTTGATCAGGAAGGGATGCTGTACTTTGTCAAATGCTTTTTCAGCATCTATTGAGAGTATCATTTGGTTCCTGTTCTTTCTTTTATTAATGTGTCGTATCACATTGATTGATTTGTGGATGTTGAACCAATCTTGCAGCCCTGGAATAAATCCCACTTGGTCGTGATGAATAATCCTTTTAATGTACTGTTGAATCCTATTGGCTAGCATTTTGGTGAGAATTTTTGCATCTGTGTTCATCAAGGATATTGGTCTGTAGTTCTGTTTTTTGATGGGATCCTTGTGTGGTTTTGGAATCAAGGTGATGCTTGTCTCATAAAATGAGTTTGGAAGTTTTCCTTCCATTTCTACTTTTTGGAAGAGTTTCAGGAGAATAGGAATTATTTCTTCTTTAAATGTTTGGTAGAATTCCCCTGGGAAGTCGTCTGGCCCTGGGATTTTGTTTGGAGATTTTTGATGACTGTTTCAATCTCCTTACTGGTTATGGGTCTGTTCAGGTTTTCTATTTCTTCCTGGTTCAGTTGTGGTAGTTTATATGTCTCTAGGAATGCATCCATTTCTTCCAGATTGTCAAATTTGTTGGCGTAGAGTTGCTCATAGTATGTTCTTATAATTGTCTGTATTTCTTTGGTGTTAGTTGTGATCACTCCTCTTTCATTCACGATTTTATTTATGGGGGTCCTTTCTCTTTTCTTTTTGATAAGTCTAGCCAGGGGTTTATCAATCTTATTAATTCTTTCAAAGAACCAGCTCCTAGTTTCGTTGATTTGTTCTATTGTTTTTTGGTTTCTATTTCATTGATTTCTGCTCTGATCTTCATGATTTCTCTTCTCCTGCTGGGTTTTGGGTTTGTTTCTTGTTCTTTCTCCAGCTCCTTTAGGTGTAGGGTTAGGTTGTGTACTTGAGACCTTTCTTGTTTCTTGAGAAAGGCTTGTACCACTATATATTTTCCTCTAAGGACTGCCTTTGCTGTGTCCCACAGATTTTGAACCGTTGTGTTTTCATTATCATTTGTTTCCATGAATTTTTTCAATTCTTCTTTAATTTCCTGGTTGACCCCTTCATTCTTTAGAAGGATGCTGTTTAGTCTCCATGGATTTGGGTTCTTTCCAAATTTCCTCTTGTGATTGAGTTTTAGCTTCAGAGCGTTGTGGTCTGAAAATATGCAGGGAATGATCCCAATCTTTTGATACCAGTTGAGACCTGATTTAGGACCCAGGATGTGATCTACTCTGGAGAATGTTCCATGTGCACTAGAGAAGAATGTGTATTCTGTTGCTTTGTGATGAAATGTTCTGAATATATCTGTGATGTCCATCTGGTCCTGTGTGTCATTTAAGGCCTTTATTTGTTGATCTTTTGCTTGGATGATCTGTCCATTTCAGTGAGGGGAGTGTTAAAGTCCCCTACTACTATTGTATTATTATTGATGTGTTTCTTTGATTTTGTTATTAATTGCTTTATATAGTTGGTTGCTCCCACATTAGGGGCATAGACATTTAAAATTGTTAGATCTTGTTGGACAGACCCTTTGAGTATGATATAGTGTCCTTCCTCATCTCTTATTATAGTCTTTGGCTTAAAATCTAATTGCTCTGATACAACTTTCTTCTGATGCCCATTAGCATGGTAAATTGTTTTCCACCCCCTCACTTTAAATCTGGAGGTGTCTTCACGTCTAAAATGAGTTTCTTGTAGGCAACATATAGATGGTTTTTGTTTTTTTTATCCATTCTGATACCCTGTGTCTTTTGATTGGGGCATTTAGCCCATTAACATTCAGGGTAACTATTGAGAGATATGAATTTAGTGCCATTGTATTGCCTGTAAGGTGACTGTTACTGTATATTGTCTCTGTTCCTTTCTGGTTGACTACTTTTAGGCTCTCTCTTTGCTTGGAGGACCCCTTTCAATACTTCCTGTAGAACTCGTTTGGTGTTTGCAAATTCTTTCAGTTTTTGTTTGTCCTGGAAGCTTTTTATCTCTCCTTCTATTTTCAATGATAGCCTAGCTGGATATAGTATTTTTGGCTGCATGTTTTTCTCGTTGAGTGCTCTGAATATATCATGCCAGTTCTTTCTGGCCTGCCAGGTCTCTGTGGATAAGTCTGCTGCCAATCTAATTTTTACCATTTTATGTTACAGACTTCTTTTCCTGGGCTGCTTTCAGGATTTTCTCTTTGTCAGTAAGACTTGTAAATTTTACTATTAGGTGATAGGGTGTGGACCTATTCTTGTTGATTTTGAGGGGGGTTCTCTGCACCTCCTGGATTTTGATGCTTGTTCCCTTTGCCATATTAGGGATATTCCCTCCAATAATTCTCTCCAATATACCTTCTGCTCCCCTCTGTGTTTATTCTTCTTCTGGAATCCCAATTATTCTAATGTTGTTTCATCTTATGATATCACTTATCTCTCAAATTCTCCCCTTGTGGCCCAGTAGCTGTTTGTCCCTCTTTTGGTCAGCTTCTTTATTCTCTGTCATTTGGTCTTCTATATCAGTAATTCTTTCTTCTGCCTCATTTATCCTAGCAGTGAGAGCCTCCATTTTTGATTGCACCTCATTAATAGCATTTTTGATTTTGACTTGGTTAGATTTTAGTTCTTTTATTTCTCCAGAAAGGGCTTTTATATCTCCAGAGAGGGTTTCTCTAATATCGTCCATGCCTTTTTCAAGCCGGGCTAGAACCTTGAGAATCATCTTTTTGAACTCTAGATCTGACATATTATCAATGTCTGTATTGATTAGGTCCCTAGCCTTTGGTACTGCCTCTTGTTCTTTTTTTTGTGGTGAATTTTTCTGCCTTGTCATTTTGTCCAGATAAGAGTCTATGAAGGAGCAAGTAAAATACTAAAAGGGTGGCAAAAACCCAAGAAAAATGCGCTGAAACCAAATCAGAAGAGACCCCAAATCATGGGGGGGGGGTGGAGAAAGGGGATAAAAAGAGTTCAGAAAAAAAAAAAGAAAAAATTGAAAAAAGTAAACAAATACAGAAAAAATATAAAAAAGAAAAAAATATATTAGATAAACTAGTTAAAAAACGTTAAAAAAGAAAAGGGTAAAAGTTTAAAAAATTTAGCAAAAGAAGAGAAAAAAAATTGAAAAAAAAATTAAATTAACTGCAAGACTAAAGAATCATGGGGAGAAAGTCATGAGTTCCATGCTTTGCTTTCTCCTCCTCTGGAATTCTGTTGCTGTCCTTGGTATTGAACCTGCTCTCCCTGGTAGGTGAACTTGGTCCTGGCTGGATTTTTTTGTTGATCTTCTGGGGGAGGGGCCTGTTGTAGTTACTTTCAAGTGTCTTTGCCCGAGGCAGAATTGCACCGCCCTTACCAAGGGCCGGGCTAAATAATCCGCTCGGGTTCGCTTTCGGGAGCTTTTGTTCCCTGAATGCTTTCCATAGAGTTCTGGAGGACGGGAATGAAAATGGCGGCCTCCCAGTCTCTGGCCCGGAGGAGCTGAGAGCCCGGGACCCCACTCCTCAGTGTGCCCCCAGAGAATAGTGCCTAATACCTCCCGTATCCCTGGTCTCCGGCTGCGCTCTGAGCTCACCCAGCCTGCAACCGGTTCAAGGTAACCCCGAGCTGAGAGCTCACTCCTCGGGTCTGTCTCTGTAGCCGGCTTCCCGGATCTAATACCTGCAAGCTCTGTGACACTCTGACACCCCGATCCTTCTGTGACCCTGCGGGACCCGGGACCACACTGACCCCAGGTGGGGTTTCCCCGGTTTAGCCTCTGGAGCAATGTCCCTCAGTGGAACAGACTTTTAAAAGTCCTGATTTTGTGCTCTGTTGCTCTGCCATTTGCTGGGAGCCGGCCCTTCCCCCTGCAGTCTATCTTCCCATCATTTTGGATTCACTTCTCCGCCAGTCCTACCTTTCAGAAAGTGGTTGATTTTCTGTTTCTAGAATTGCTGTTCTTCTTCTCTTCAGTCTCCCATTGGATTTGTAGGTGTTTGCAATGTTTAGATAAGCTATTAGCTGTTCCCCTGCTACCTGATGTAGTCTCAGCCTGCTACTTCTCTGCCATCTTGACTCCTCTGAAACTTCATATTTCTGTCTTTGTTTCTAAGACCTGACATAAAGATGTGGCATAAAGGAAGGTGAGTCTGACTAGCACAGCTGTAAAAGGAATCACTTGGTTTGGAAAGAACCATTGTGCAGCACAGATAACTGATACACTTCTAACTACTTCAGTAGGTGGTCTTTTGGAGGCATTATGTTTGGCTGCTACTCAAAGACAGATCAGGCTACAAAGCACTTTGACTTACCCTGGACTGTTAACCCAATGAGTTAGTAGTTGGCAAGGAAATGGAAAGGTATGAGGGGTAGCAGAATACGCCATCCCCAAATATTCCTTTTTGGCATAAGAATTATTTTAAGCTGTTTATTGTGAGAAAGAGTAGACCAGAAGTTCTGAAATCAGAGTAGGGTTTACACGTATGTAGGGGAAATTTACATTGGAAAAGTGTTCAGTACAGGAAGTGAGCCATGACAGGGATCACTTTCATTTGGGAGAGTCATCTTCATGCCTGGGCCAATTTCCTTTTACAAACATTTCCTCCTCTCACCGTCCTCTGAATTATTTTCCCCCCGTTTAAAGCCCTAGATCCCTATTCTTTCCTTAGCCCAGGATGGTCCATAAGCCCCAGATGGATAGCTGCTTTTTAGTCTCATATTTTTGTGGGGATCCTCTATGTATGTACATAATTAAAATAGTTTTTGTCCTGTTACTCTGCCTTTATGTACTGGGGATGGGACTTACAGCTAAGAACCTAGAATGGTAGAGGGAAAATTATTTTTCCTCCCCCACATCTAGGACCTAACTTCTAAATCCCAGCCAAATTCTGAATTCCAGTCTCTCAATTTCTACGTCTTCTACCTCTTCAAAAACACCATTACTTCTGTGATATTTCAGTGTTAAGTAAGAAAGGAATGTTGTTAGTTCCCTAGCACTTTTTTTTCTTGATCTATGCTTTCTTTTCATGCATTGCAATAGATCATGGGAGAATTGATTCTAAGTCTACAGTGGATTATTCTCCCTAATACTACATGCATTTAAAACATTAATGATGAGATATGGAAACCAACAGTAAAGATGTAGGATGCATTGGTTGTCAGTGTAAGAACCTGTGTGTGAAAGTACTATGGACACTTTATGAAATATCTGTGCCACCTCCAAATAAACATAGGTTTTGGTTTCAAAGGAAATATGTAAAAGCCATGAGTAGAGTTTGATGAGTTGGAGAATATTCTTGCTCCAAAGTTCCAAAAAGATACAGCAGGGAGAGAAGTGGCAGAGGCTCCGGATTGCAGATTAACCTCAAAGGACACCTAAGGCCCAACTAGTTCTCCTAAGAATGTCAGCAAATGCAATCTAGATGGCTCCAGGCTGGCAATGAAGTGAAAGGCATCCTAAACATACACACTCAAGATCATTACAATGCAGCAGAAAGTGATTTTATTGCTGGGAACAGAATGGAACAAACTTGGAAGCAGTTCTAAGATTAAAAATATGGGGGCCTGGGTCTTTCCTTGCCCCTTTCCCTTTTGCCCTCCTTCAAAACATACAAAGCTCCAAAGCAGAAAGGAATGCTATTTGTTTTTCTTCCCAACTCTGGTCTGGCATCATGACCCCATAATTCTCTCACTGCCCTCCTTCTTTCTTCTATGGGAACCATGGAAATCAACAACGAAAAAAAAAAAAAAAAAAGAAGGCAGAAGGGAGCATAAGAGAACCTGCACCAAGTGCAAGGCAAAGTAATGGGAACCTTAGTCTAATCAAACTATCCAGGAGACTGTGACCTGGTACTGTTTAAGTGGACAGGAAGAAGATTATTGGGAGGGTAGCCTGGCTGAAACTTGTTACATTTAGCAAGGTAGAACCATTTCTGGAGAGTACCGTTGTAGTTGCCGTCACACTGTCCCTCCAGTGTGATAGCAGTAAGTCATGTTAATATGATTCGCACTCCATTGGCAGTATTTCTGGGGTCTCACAGTCTGTCTTGGGCAAAAGACAGGTAGCAGCCATGTCCTGGAAGGTGTAGTCAGAAAGATGTCTGAAGGTTTACAGGTCTGAGTATAATTATTGACCCCATGCATTTCTGTCTTGCATTGGACAGGACCTGCTCTTATATGCTGAATTTCCAACCATTGAACCCTTTGAGGTTTGGAGGCCTAGCAGCAAGTGGCACTGGCCCCATGATCCCAGCAGGACCAGGAGGAGAGGAAATGGTCCCAGAAGATCCAGCATCATCTCTTCTTTGTGGGAAGAGGGAAGAAAATGAGAGAATGATAGTAGTAGAAACAGTAAGAGCAAAATTATCATTCACAACCATTTAGATCTTCATCGCGCCTTTCAAGATTTCTTAAATCCATTTGTTAAAAAACCATCATCTTTCCAACATGAGTCTCACAATTCTATGAAGGTCCTGAAGCCCAATGAGGAGGTATGTGAGTTATGATGATCTTTCCTCTGACTGGTAGATCCCATTCTTCTCTTTGTCCTGTGCTTATGGGTCCAGAATCTTGCCTCTTCCCTCCTCCCTCCTGGATAACTTCTGGGTCATCTGGCTATCATCTCGGCTCTATCTCCCCAGCCCCTAGGCTTCTCCTCTGACCAGGTCTCCTTGCTGGGGGTCCTGCTGAGGACAGAGGCAGTGGTTAGTCCCAGGTTCAGGGGCTTTTGTCTGCTTTTCCTCTGCCAGGTATGCCAGCATCGCTGTGTGCAGCAGGGGAGGGAAACCTAGGTCTTGGAAGACGCCCTTCTTGTGCACAGTGTGGATGAGACCCACACCCTCCAAATCACTGTTTAAAGCCAGTATCCGCACAGATGCAGGAAGACCAAGCCTCCTTAAAGAGCAAAGGAGAAGTGATAACTTCCTGAAAGAAATTGTGAGGAAATGGTGACTTCCTGATACGGGTTTGGTGCTTCCTTCTCCGTTCAGAAGCTTCAGTGTTTTGAACCTCTATGATTTCAGTTCTTTAGGAGAAAACACCCAAGTTAAATTTGATACAATAGTTGCCAGGTACTTGGTAATGTTGTGAATTGCAACAGCAGACTCCAATGAATTATTGATTTATGGGTATGTTGTTGGGCCAGACTCTGGGCTACTCATGTATCTTGATGTATCTGATCCCAGATCCGAAGTTGTGCCTCACTCTCCAGAAGAATGTTTATCTCCAGATTTTTCAAGGCCCTCCCAACAAGTTTCAGAATACCCCTTAGCTTCCTTTCATGTGTATAAATTGTCCCTTATAGATTCAGGGGTTCATAATCTAATGAAGGAGATGGTCAGATAAATAGAGAAATACATTGTATATTAATAACTGTAAATAGCACTTTTGGCTGCAGTGGAGGAGATGCCAGGGGGCTCTGAGGAGCTGGTAGATAGAAGGCTCTAACACCTGAACTTATTTTCTGATTAATTAGAAGTTAGGTGAAGAGGATGGTAAGGGAATCTCATGAGGGAACTGCATGTGAAGAGGAAGCCAGAAGGGTTGCTGGACCCATTCTGAAACCATAAGCATCACTGTAGTTTTATTGTTTGCATGGCACACTTAGGTCTAAGTTGTGTTGTTTCCTACTAAATTATATCCTATGTACTCTCTTTGAAAAACTTATTTATTTGTTTGAGAGAGAGAAAAAGAGAGCAAACACGAGTGGGTGGAGGGGCAAAGGGAGAGAAGGGAGACTCCCCATCCAGCACTTAGTCTTATTAGGGCTCAGTCCCACCACCCATGAGATCAGGACTTGAGTGGAAACCAATTGGAAGTCAAATGACGGAGACACACAGGTGCCTCTGTTTTCCTTACTTCTTAACCTTGAGCATGACCAATCATTAATTTTGTCTTTTTACTCCTACTCTGAGTTTACCTACCAATTGTAGAAACATAACAGAGACCAGACAGAAACATGTATCTTGATGTATTTTTGATGATTTTTCAAGGACCTCCCAACAAGTGTCAGGAAACCCCTTAGCTTCCTTTCATGTGTATAAGTTGTCCCTTATAGATCAACAGGGCAAGAGGGCAAGGCAGCTTTGGGAATGATCCCCTTCTTTCTCCTTGGGCTGCTCTCTAGACTACAAAGCTTTCCTTGCTTTAAATCCAGTGTCTCAGAATTTGACTTACTGCAATTTGGGTACATGGACAAGTTGGAGTCTGGCAGCAGAGACCCATAGGCATGAAGGAGAAACCAGTTTAGGGTATTTGGCTCTTCGGTCTGTTCTTGCTTTTCCACTGGTGCTGTAATACACTTACTTGGAATCTTTTTCTTTCTGGAGGCCTCACAGAAATGTCTTCTACAGGGACTCCCTGCCTCTAGCCTCTTTTCCTTCCAATCTGTTCTACACCTCCCTTCCAGATTAGTACTCCTTGAGCATCAATAGAATAGGGGAACACTCTTGCTTTTAATGTCTTCAGTTTTCTACAGGAAAAAATGATGTCTTTTCAGAGCAAAATCACAAGATACAAGGTTAATATACAAAAATCAATTGCTTTCTTAGGTACCAGCAACGAACAATTGAAATTTGAGAAAAAAATTTACATAAGAACCAAATAAAAATGAAATACAAGATATGAATCTACTAAAAAAAAATAAACAAGATCATTATGAGGAAAACTACAAAACCCTGCTGAAAGAAATCAAAGAAAATCTAAGTACATGAGGAGATAATCTTTATTTATGCTGAAGGAAACCAGACTCTGTGACCCCAAGCTATGGCTCTTTGACACAAATAATATTTTGTACTAAAGGCAGTTAAGAATTCATAAATGCATGAAAGGCTCTCGTTTTTTGCCTAAAGGCAGGAAATAAATTCTTTTCCTGGAGACAATGTTACCAGCCAGAGGTGGCGCCAGAGGAATCTGGAAACAAACTTGTTAAACTAACCCTTTTCTTTCTAGTTATTTCTTTACCATTTCCTTCCTGTAGACCAAACTCGTTTATCCTGTCAAGTCTCCACAAATGTATTGTTTCTTTGTCTAAAGGGTATAAAAGCTTCCAGTGCTGGTCGCTATTTCAGGACTTCATTCCCCTACGGAGGCTCCCATGTACATGTGAAAATTTAAGCGATTTTGTGTGCTTTGCTCTTACTTATCTTTGTCAGTTCAATTTTGAGACCCAGTCAGAGAACATAAGAGAGCCAAGGAAGATGGTTTCCTCTCCTACAATGATATTATACACGTCAAAACCCATAGAAATATATAATGCTTCCCTATGATCCTGCAATTGCACTACTGGGTATTTACCCCAAAGATACAGATGTAGTGAAAAGAAAGGCCATATGTACCCCAATGTTTATAGCGGCAATGGCCATGGTCGCCAAACTGTGGAAAGAACCAAGATGCCCTTCAACGGATGAATGGATAAGGAAGATGTGGTCCATATACACGATGGAGTATTATGCCTCCATCAGAAAGGATGAATACCCAACTTTTGTAGCAACATGGATGGGACTGGAAGAGATGATGCTGAGTGAATTAAGTCAAGCAGAGAGAGTCAAGTATCATATGGTTTCACTTATTTGTGGAGCATAACAAATAACATGGAGAACATGGGGAGATGGAGAGGAGAAAGGAGTTGAGGGAAATTGGAAGGGGAGGTGAACCATGAGAGACTATGGACTCTGAAAAACAACCAGAGGGTTTTGATGGGGCGAGGGGTAGGAGGTTGAGGAACCAGGTGGTGGGTAATAGGGAGGGCACGTACTGCATGGAGCACTGGGTGTTGTGCAAAAACAATGAATACTGTTACGCTGAAAAGAAATTAAAAAAAATAAATAAAAATTAAAAAAAATAAGACATAAGATACTAAAATAATTTAAATAAAACAAGATGCAAACTGAAAAAAAATAAAGGAAATATATAATGCAGAGAACTGATCATAATTAAATTATGGACTTTAGTTAGCTATCATCAATATTGGCTCATCAATTATAGGAAAAGGATGCCCCCAAGGAAGATGTTAATAACAGGACAACTGTGGGCTGTGTGGGTAGGAAAGTGGGGAAGGGAGAAGTACAAGAGAATTTTCTATTCTTTCTACTCAATTTTTCTGTAAACCTAAAACTTCCCTGAAGAATTAAAGCTACTTAATTAGAACCAAACCAAACCAAACCAAACAAGCTGTCTGTGTGCCTAGCCCTCATGTATCCTATTCTACAGCCACAGCCCCCCTTCTCTCTGCAGTCCTACAACTTGATAGCATCCTGAGCCCACTAACAGAGGAAAACAGTATCAGATTACCCCTGTTCCTGGACAGGAATTCCCAACCCTGGCCCCTCCCATCAGAAGTGCCTAAAAGACTTTTAAGAAAGCCTAGATTCCAGGCCTCCTGAAACAGACTCTTTGGGAACCAGGTCTTTTGCTTGTCTGTGTTTGATGAGCTCCACGGTGAATCTCATAACCCATTCCTAGTGGAGAACCATTTCTCTGGCTCATGCTGATTTTCACCCAGTGCCCAAGTTCTCAAGACTGCCCTTCTGCCTGATTCCTGAAACAAAACTTCTACCTTGTCTTAAAACAGGCAGTTGAATGACTGCAAGACAGATTGGAGAGGACACAACTGGAAGAGTCTCCCTCTGCTCCCTATCTCTCTTAAATTATCCCAAATCTTACAAGTGTAGGGGAGGAATAATATCCATCCTTCTACCCTTCTAAGTTCTCAGCTGGGGCCCTGTAATAAAAAACAAACAAACAAACAAACAAACAAACAAACAAACAGATTAACAAGTGAAAAGAATTCCCATTTATTTCACATAGGTTTAAGGTGACAGGAGAGCCTTCCCAAGGAAATAAAGCCCAAAACAAGTGGTTAAACCTGAGTGTGTGTATGCTAGGTTTGATGAAAGATGGAAAGTGGTGGGAAGATGCGCTAGAACAAAGGGTACAAGCTAAGTGTAGTAAATGGGGGGTTACTTAGCAAGACGTTTGTTCAGATGTCTCTCCATTTTTGCAGATAATGACACTCCTTTCCTCTGGGTGCAGGAAACCCTCTCCCAGGAGGGTTTAATGACCTGCTTCCAGGGAAGGTCAGTAAGTCTTTCCTGTACCTGTCCTTTCTCAAATTTCTTCAACTTAAAAGATTGAAGTTGCCAAGTTGCCATATTCTGTAATAGCATGTCCTGAACTCTGTTAGAAGCTGTGTGTGATGTGAGTGGACCCTGGCGGTTGGCTTGGCCCTTGCTCCAGCCCTACAATCCTAAAGAAAGTTCAGGGCATTTGATGTGTCCATTTTGGGGTCTCTGTTGCAACACGCCTGTGTCTTCTCCACACTGCTGCCTGGCTGGAAGGGGATTAGTTCGAAGGCCTGCTATTTGGGCTGTTTCTTGCTCTAGACTTTTATATGCTTGCTGACTGCAAAAGTAATGGTGCCAAGTTCTTGTCACTGAAATAACAGAACATTAGCATCTTGAATCATACACAATATTCAGCCATATTTAACCTCTTAGAACGCTCCCTCTTCCCTGGTTGCTGAGGTCTTTCTGTGTCAGGTACCTGACAAGTGAGTGGTCAGAACAGTGAGTCAGAGACTGATACTACCTGATGAGCTCCACGTTCCTTTTAAGGTTTAGTTTTATTGTTTCTGCAGGGCTACGGGCCTGATTGTCAAAATGGCTCCCCAGGCTTAGTCCGTTGCTCACTTCAGGCATTTGATGTCTTTTTGTTTTTGTTCAGTTGCTAGGTCAGAGTATCTTATGACTTCCTTCTTCTTTCCAAACAAGTCATAAGGAACTCTATTTGTTTTGCTGCGTAGGTCCCAAGTTTTCCATATTTCCCCCTAGTCCTTATCCCTTTAACTCTCTATACAATTTACATACTTATTATATATTTTGTCTCTCTTTTTTTTTTTTTTTTGTTTGTTTGGTCTGCTATTCCTCTAGTGTGTTGGTACTCAAATGATTACTGAATAAGGCTGTGCCAACGAAAGGCCCAAGTGCCACTACACAATATTCCCGAGATGTCAAGGTCACGGACTGATGTGGGCTCCCCGCCAGCCCTTACCAGCTCCTCACTCAACTGAATCTCCACTCTGGCCATCCTTGAGGCCTAATGGGGGGACCTGGAGGAGACACCCCCTTTCCCCTATGTGGCAAGTGCAGGTGATCCAACCGCTCTTTATCTGTGGGAACCTCAGTTCTTTTTAATGCCTTCTCTCGGAAATCCGCAGCCCTCATTGACCCCCGGCCCACCGCCTCTCTCCTAGCCTTTCAGGAGGCTGAGGCCTTGACCACTAAAAAGAGCTGGCGCTGGCCACTCTCATCAATTCCCAATGACCGCAGGAGTAAAGGCGCCTTTCCGCCAGCAGGGGGCAGGAGCTGCCCGGCAATCCAGTTCTGGGCGCACGCCCGACAGCCTCCAGAGTTTCCCGCCGGGTCCCCGATCCTCCCCAGCTCCCCGCCTTCCTCCTGGGCGGAGTGAGGGAGGACACCAGGGCCCGGGGAATCTGTGCACGCGGGCCGGGGGGTGGTGACGCGGTGTTGGGCATCGATTCGGCAGAGCCAGGCTCCCGCCCGGGATGATGCTCTTCGAGCTCCCGGGCTCCTCGAATAACACTCGGCGGCGCGGCCCTTGAGCCCCGAGACACCGGGACTGCCCCGTTATTCCTCAGGTCCCTTCACCCCCAGGGGCTCCGCCACCGCGGGGTTAGGTCACGGCTCGTGGAGAGAGGTCTGGAGATTCTACAGGGAGGGCCTCCCGCCTCCTCCAGAGGCGCAAACCCGGGACACAGCCCGGGAACCAGGCGCTGCCGGGAGGGGGGTTGCGGAAGAGGAGAGACCCCAGGTCTTCCTCTGCACCTTCGCCCTTCCGGGCTGGTCCCGCTGTCGCCGCCGCCAGGGCCGGCAGGGGGCGCTGCGCCGCCCTTCCCGCGCGCCCGCGGACCAGAACGTGACCTGGTTCTTCCGTAGAGGTGGCTTGCCAAAGGCTCTTTGAAATTCTGAGGAACACTGCGCGAAAGTAAGCCAATAGGCTTCAGATAAAGAGCGCCTACTGTGTACCACGAGCTCTCCATCTCATCGGTGGTTTGATGTGCGGAAGGCGAGGGTGTGTGCTTCTGTCTGCGGGGCTGCTGCGGGTGACAGGTGGGGGTGTCCGGGTCAGCTCAAGGTTTCATCGCGGTGGTACTTTTAAGTTTCCTTCCTAACGTCATTGTCTGGACTTTTTTAAATTTTAAGATTTTATTTATTTATTTGACACAGAGAGATCAAAATAGGCAGAGAGGCAGGCAGAGAGAGAGGGGAAGCAGGCTCCCTGCTGAGGGCCTGGATCTCAGACCCTGAGATCAAGACCTGAGTGGAAGGCAGAGGCTTTTTTTTGGTAGTTTTTAAAGATTTTATTTATTTATTTGACAGAGAGAGATCACAAGTAGGCAGAGAGAGAGAAGGAAGCAGGGTCTCTGTGGAGCAGAGAGCCCAATGTGGGGCTCGATCCCAGGATCCTGGGATCATGACCTGAGCCGAAGGCAGAGGCTTTAACCCACTGAGCGACCCAGGCGCCCCTTTGTTTGGACTTTCTATTACCAGGATCTTCCTTACCGACTGAGAAGGGGCTGCAGTGAGGTAGTCTCTTTGACTTTTTCCTTTATATCTATGTATGCATCGCACATGCCAATGGTAAGCGTAAATACAACTCTGGGAAACAAATCTGGTAAAAAGGATGTTTTCCTTTGGTCGTTGTTTCTTAGGCCCCAGGTTTCTTTTCCAGACGCAGTTCAGTTTTTTATGTTCCTTCATAGTCTTTATCCATTACACAGATTTAAATATTAAATGTTATTAATATATTCGATGGAATATGATTCATCCATCAGAAACATGAAATCTTGCCACTTGCAACAACTGGATGGAACTGGAGGGTATTATGCTAAGTGACAGAAGTCATTCAGAGAAAGGCAATTATATGATCTCACTGATCTGTGGAATTTAAGACACAAAGCAGAGGATCATAGGAAAAAAATAAAACCAGAGGAAACCAGAGAGGGAGACAAATCATAGAGACCCTTAATCATAGGAAACAAACCGAGGGGTTCTAGAGGGGAGGGGGTGGAGGGGTGGGGTAACTGGGTGATGGACATTCGGGGTGCTTTGGTCCCTGAATCTGTTGGCCAAGTGGAGACCAGAACTTTTTCCTGGGCTTCCCTTAAGATCTGGGGACACAGGGGCACCTGGGTGGCTCAGTGGGTTAAAACTTCTGCCTTCGGCTCGGGTCATGGTCCTGGGGTCCTGGGATTGAACCCCACATCGAACTCTCTGCTGGGCAGGGAGCCTGCTTCCTCCTCTCTCTCAGTCTGCCTCTCTGCCTACTTATGATCTCTCTCCGTCAAATAAATAAATAAAATCTTTAAAAAAAAAAAAAAAGTCTGGGGTGATGGAGGCACTTCGGTGGCCCAGTCAGTTAAGTATCTGCATTAGGTTCAGGTTGTGATCTGAGGGTCCTGGGATGGAGTCCCACATGGAGCCTGGCATCTATTCAGGCTTTGGGCTCCCTGCTCAGTGGGGAGCCTGCTTTTCCCGCTCCCTTTGCCACTCCCCCTGCTTGTGCCTTCTCTCTGTGTCAAATAAATGGATAAATAAAAAAAACTTAAAAAAAGATGGATCTTGGGAGATGGGTTTGGAAGTGTCATGGTTACCAGCGCGGCACTGGCGGATAATAGCTGGATAAGAAGATGACTGAACGAGCATACAGCCTCACTTTCAAAGAACAGATTTAGGAGTTTTGTCATAACTTTCATGCTGTGGTGCTCTTTAGTATTGAGCTTGCCACCTTCAGATTTGCATTCCAGCACTGCAACTATGAAGGAAAGGAAGTAAGATACCTACAGAATATGTACTTATGCTATCAACTTTACAGTTCAGCTGTCCTGGAAATAAGTTTATTTTATCTTGTAATCCATTACACACATCACCCATATTTTTTTAAAGGGCGCTCCATGCCCAATGACTTAGAGATCTAGAGTCACATGCTTTACCCACTGAGCCAGCCCAGTGCCCCTGCACAAGGCATTTCTGAAGGGAGTTTTTCTACTCACAAGAGGGAGCATTTGTAGGTGACTTCCTTCCTTACCTTTACCCTCCACCAAAATGGCGTCAAGGCTTTGACTGCAAAGAAACCCGACTCTAGGGCATGGACTGACTGGCCAGGTGCCCATGGAGTAAACAGGTGTGGAGAGCTTACCGTCCTGTAATAATGGTGACAAAACTGGATACTCTCTCTGACTTTCATCCCCCATGATGCCAGGAGCTGTCCTTGTGTTGTCTTCCTTTATGACCCTCATCGCTTAGCCTAATGCTTGCCATAGAAATGCGTTCTAGGTAATTTTCATGGGCCATTGTTGTAAGTCCTGTTGGTGCTAAGGATTTTTTGTAGACTCCCATTTTCAGAATGAGAGAATTCCCTTACCTTCTATCCTGGTCTACACCCTTGAAGGACTGTGAATTTTATTGACTAATTTTTCTGCATCTAATGATGCAGTCACATAGTGTTTCTCTCCTAATGGGTTAATGCTGTGGGATTGTATAAAATTTCTGAACAGAAGCTACTCCATTTTGAAGCTCCATTCTCCTTTTCAACTAATGAACTCTTGAGCTGGGCCAGAAGTCACAATAGTTTTACAAGCAGTTGTTCATAAAATTTCAGCAGGGCAACTGGCATTAGGATCTCGTGAGGACAATAAAGTTAATACATACCAGGGCAATTTCATTTGATAGCACTAATAAAGTCATTAATAAAGCAGTAATCAGAAGCAGCTCAACGGATTAGCACTAAATTACCAAGGTTTTCCCCCTTCTCTTCATTATTGAAATCATTTAATTACTCCTTCCTTATTTTTCATGAAAACCCCAAGCTCTCCCAACATGAAGGGATACTTTTCTAGTTATTCTGGAATCTGTGCTCCCCAAATTGTAACTCTGAGACCTTTGTTCTTTTTTCAGTTTCATGTTCTTTTCTTGGTTAACAGTGGGGTGAACTCTGAGACCTTTGTTCTTTTTTCAGTTTCATGTTCTTTTCTTGGTTAACAGTGGGGTGAATTGCATTAATTGATTTTAGAGTGCTAAACCAACTTTGGCATAAATTCATTTTGGTTATGCTAAATTATTTTTTTATATATAACTGAATTGATTTTGCTAATATTTAAGGATTTCATTTTCCCTTTATGTTCATGAATGAAATTGGTATGTATTATGATTTTTTTGGTTTTATCTTGTCTGATTTTGATATGTTGGCTTTCAGAAATGAGTTGAGGAGTATTCCTTCTTTTTCTATTTCCTATATTGGAATTGTGTGTTATTTTATTATTTACAGAACTCATCTGTGAGCTTGTCTGACACTTTCTATGTGACTATTTTTAACTTCTTTTCAATTTTTTTAATTGTTAAAGAGAGACCGAGTTTTGTATTTCTTCTTGAGATAGCTTTAGCAGGTTGTATTTGTCTAGGAATTTATCCATTTCATTTAAAGTATTTAAATACATCAGCACAACTGGGTGTTGTATGTTGAATCACTATATTGTACACCTGAAACTAATGTTACTCTGTATGTTAACTAATTGGAATTTGAATAAAAAAATACTAAATATATCAGCACAAAGCTAATCATACTCTGTTTAATATTTGAAACATCTGGGTTTACATCCTGTTTCTGTCTGACCTTTTATTTGTACCTTTTTTATTGATAAAACTTATGAGATGTCTCTCTTATTAGGCTTATTAAACAAAGACTTTTTCAGATATACAGAAGCCAAAAGAGTTCATTGCCTGAATGAAGTCCTCTAGACAGAGGAAAAAATGACAGCTGGAAATAGGAATGAATTGTGTAGTCAAGGAATGGAGAACAAGGGAAATTGTAACTACATGACAAAATGAATAATTTCTGGGAATAGAGCATGGAAATAGTTTTGGAAGGTTTGAGGTGTAATTCTAACATCCTGGATTTTGCTCTCCATGGAGGAATATGTTTATTTTCTAAACCAAAAGCTCTGATAATATAATTTTCTTTATGTTCCAATAAATGTCAAACCCAGTAAACCTGTCTCCAAATTAAAACGAAAAAAGCTTGACAGGAACTTCCAGGAAAACAGGTGCCCACCCTGGTGATCACATGCACTGAAACAACTTGAGGAAAAAGGCCACCAGCACTGAAGCAAAATTTCAGACAGTTATCAGCTGTCAGGTTGTTGTCCTGTGTGGACAGAATAAACCAAGCACTCAGTAATAAGAGAAGGGATAAGTAAGTGGTAGAAATCTAGGATGGAAAACAATGCTGCCACTATAAAATACACCCCACGAGAAAGCTTACGGGAAGGGGAAAACATTCTCTTGTTATTGTTAAGGAAAAAAAAAGCAGAAGGTAAAATACTAGGTATCCTATCACACATTTTCATTTCAAATATAATAAAAAAAATTACTGGTTAGAAATTTGTGAATATGGGGAATATATCTTTGGTTGTTGAAATTACAGCTGACTAGGTTTTTTTTGGTTTTGTTTTGCTTTGTTTTAAAGATTTTATTTATTCCAGAGAAAGAGAGAGAGAGAGAGAGAGCAGGCTTGCATAAGCTGGGGTTGGAGGGGCAGAGAGAGAAGCAGATTCCCTACTGAGCAGAGTCGTATTCAGGGCTCTGTCCCAGGACCCTGAGATCATGACCTGAGCAGAAGGCAGCCACTTAACCAACTAAACCACCAAAGCAGCCCTGTTTTTGTTTCTGGTCTTTTTAAAGATTTTTAATTTTTCCAAATTTCCTAACATTTCTTTACTGAATATGTGTTACTTCTCTAATAAGAAAAAAATGGAGATGTTATTTAAAATGTTGGCTTCTTAAATCAGACATTCTGAGGTCTTTTTAGCCTCATCAAACACTCTTCTTGCTGCAGTGGGGACCACACACTCACCTAGACTTTTGGACTCCTCCTCCAGGTGGGTAATATTGATGGAGGAATGTTTGGAATCCCAGGGTTGCTCAGAGAATTCTTGACTGACTTCTATGGGTTAATTCACTTCTTTCTCTCCAAGAAGACTTCAGGAAAAATGCCTAACCTCTGAATAACTGCAAATTAAAAAAAAAAAACATTTATTTATTTTAAAGAGAGAGAGAGAGTGAGCGAGCAAGCAAGTATGGGGAGGGGCAGAGGGAGAGGGAGAGAGAAACATTAGCAGACACCAGGCTGAGTGTGGAACCCAATGTGGGGCTTGATCTCAAGACCCTGAGATCTTGAGCTATGTCAAAACTAAGAGTGGGTCACTTGGCCAACTGCACCACCCAGGGGCCTCATTGCAATTAAAAAAAAAATTCTATTCTATTTATTTATCTATTTAAAAGTAATTTCTATACCCAATGTGGGGCTCAAACTCATGACACCTAGATCAAGAGTCAGCATGCTCTTCTGACTAAGCCAGCCAGGGACCCCAGCAATGTTTTCTTTGATGTCTTCCAGAAGCATGATTAGTAACACACACCACCCAGAGAATCTCTATTTTGATATAAAAATATTTTTCTCTAAGAAGAATCGTCATTGGCTTCTCCCTTGGTGTCCCACCATTCTTTCTTAAGAAGGCAGTTTGATGTTGGGAAGAAAGCACTATTTTTGCATGATGACCGTTTTAGGTATCATTAAAAGTGTTATTAAAAGCCGGATACTTTTAAGCCATGTGACTTTGATCAAGGTGCTTTTTACCTTTGGAGCCACTCTACAGCATGCAGAGAGCCTGTATTAGCTACTGAGGGGCCATTAGAGACTAAGTCTTCCAACACCACAAAAGGCAAGGTAATGGAAGAATGGGGCCCAATCCTGGTTTTCTTGCCTCACAAGTTCCATGACTATATGGGAAATAAAGCCATATATACAAAGATCACATTGTGTGATAGAGTTACCTGTATAGCTGTGAAAAAGTAAGCATGACATTAGCTCTTTTTGGCAGGAACACTAAATTTATTGCTGGATGTGATGTATCTTAACCCTCCAATGCTTATGAAAAAAAATGAACTTTAAAAAATATTTATTTACTTGACAGAGAGAAAGAGAGAGAGAGAGAGAGAGCATCGCAAAGGCAGCAGCAGGCAGAGGAAGGAGACGCAGACTCCCCACCAAGCAGGGAGCCCAATGTGGGGCTGGATCCCAGGACTCTGGGATCATGACCACAGCCGAAAGCAGATGCTTAATGACTGAGCCACCCAGATGCCCCTGAACTTCTTTCATATAGGATTATGGGACAGAGAGACATAACTACAGGGTATATCCATTATTTTATGAAAGATACACTCTCTTTACATCTGTTACACCCAGATCCTCATCTGGACGTAACAGACATAAAAAAAGTCTATCTTCTCCTATTCAGTAGGTTGCCATTTAGTTTTATTTTATTTTCTTTTAAGATTTTACTTATTTATCTGACAGAGAGAGAGAGATCACAAGTAGGCAGAGAGGCAGGCAGAGAGAAAGGGAGGCACGCAGAGAGAGAGGGAAGCAGGCTCCCTGCTGAGCAGAGAGTCAGATGCAGGGATGGATCCCAGGACCTTGGGATCATGACCTGAGCTGAAGGCAGATGCTTAACTGACTGAGCCACCCAGGTGCCCCAGTTGCCATTTAGTTTTATTGATGGTTTCCTTCATTGCGCAGAAGTTTTTTCTTTTGATGTAGTCCCAATGGTTTATGTTTGCCTTTACTCCCTTTGTCTCAGGAGACATATCTAGAAATTTGTTGCTATAGATGATGTCAGAGAAATTACTGTCTGTGCTCTTATGGTTTCAGATCTCACATTTAGGTCCTTAATCCATTTGGGGTGTGTTTTTATGTTTGGTAAAAGAAAGGGGTCCAGTTTCATTCTTTGCAATGCAGCTGTTTATTTTTGCCAACTATTTGTTGAAGGGACTGTCTTTATGCCTTTGGATACTCTTTTCTGCTTTGGTGAAGATTAGTTGACCATATAATTGAGGGTTTATTTCTGGGTTTTCAATTAATTCCATGGATCGATGTATCTGTATTTGTGCCAGTACCATACTGTTTTGATTTCTACAGCTTTGTAATATAACTTGAAGTCTGAAAGTGTATGCCTCCAGTTTTGTTTTTCTTTTTCAAGATTACTTTGGCTCTTCGGGCTTTTTTGTGGTTTCATACAAATTTTGGGTTGTTTGTTCTAGTTCTATGAAAAATGAGAGGTCCTGCTTTTCGACACATACATTCTAGTGGAGGCAGAGAATATTAAACACATAACAAAATGAAGAATGCAAGTTTTAATAAGAGCTATGAAAGAAAAAAGTAAGGTGATCTAATAGAAGAATTGGGTAGAACAGAATTGTTATAGACAGAATGTTTGAAGTGTTGAAATCCTAAGCTATAATTCTCTGATGGCATGAGGAGGTTAAGCCCTTGGGAGGTGATTAGGTCATGAGGGTGGAGGACTCAGGAGTGGGAGTAGTGCCCTTATAAAAGAGATTGCCAGAACCTCCTGCCCTGCCACCATATGAGGACACAACAGAAGGATTTTATCTATCTATAAACCAAGAGGTGGATTCTCAGCAGACATCAAATATGCTGATGCCTTGATCTTGGACTTTTCAGTCCCCTAAACTGTTAGAAAGAGATGTTTGTTGTTTATAAACTGTCTAGTATAAGGAAGCTTGCTGTAGCATCCTGAACAGACGAAGACAAGAACCACAGATAGTGTGCTCAGGGAAGAACTCTAATGAGGGTATAGTTAAATGGAAACCTGTTGAATGAGGAGATGGTCATATAAAAGAATATTTCAGGCAAAACACAACAACAGCAGCAAGTGTAAATGTCCTGAGGCAGGCCAAAGCCTGGCATCTTCTCTGTCCCTAAAGAAGCTGGTATGGCTGGGGAGAGGCGAGGGGATATAAGATGATGGTGATGAGGCAGAAAGAGAAGAAATAAAATACCTAATAGAAGGAATCTGGTTGAGGAGTCAGCAGCTCCTGGATTTCTTGTCAGAGAGATGGCATGGCCTCAGGAAAATGGGAAAAGGAAAGCCCAGATTTCTTTTTATTTTCTTAAGATTTTATTTATTTATTTTAGAGAGAGAGTGAGTGGGAACAGGGGAAGGAGTGGGACAGAGGCAGAGGTAGAGAGAATCTCAAGCAGATTCTATACTGAGCCCAGAGCCCAACATGAAGCTCTATCCCATGATCCTGAGCTCATGACATGAGCTGAAATCAAGATTCCAGGGCTTAACTGACTGAGCCACCCAGATACCCCAGGAAAGCATAGATTTCTTAAAGGAAGGGATGACACTGACTGTAGACTCTCATTTGAAGGAAATTCAGATCAGCTCACCACAAGGAGTTATACAAGATCCAACCTGCGGGTCAGCAGTCAAATCACAGGTGAACAACTCTCCCCACTGTGACCCTGGTTCTGAGGTCTCCCTGCAGGGGACACAAGGATGTAATGAGGGTTGGTACTAGACAGAGAGGAGTTGAGTGACGCTTTCCCTGGAGGAGTCATGCTAAGTGTCCTGCCATTGGCAGCAGGAAGTAGGAGCAGCAGGCCTTGAAATGACAGCAGTGGTGGCAACAGCAAACTATGTTAACTAATGACAAATTCTGTACAAATGTTGACTTACCGTAACTACCGAGAAAAGACAAAAATTAATTGCATTCAAATACAAACACAGAGATTTAGAACCATTATGACAGAGCAGCAGGGAAGGCTGGGAGATTCCCCACTGGACTATGGAAGAAAAATGTGGACTCTCCCTCCATTGGATCTCTCTATACAGTTTTCATCCTACCAAAAAAAGTGGAACAGGTGGGCTGGTCTTTGAAAAAATCAGCATTCCCGCACATCAACGATCATGAAAGACACTGATGGATTAAACATCTTTTGTCTGGTTGTCCCCTCCTTTCTCAGGGGTATGTCTGTGAGCTAATTCCCTTCTTTATCAACATCATTTACTGTGGTCTGGTCAGTCTGTCCACACAGAGTACACACAGCTTATCTTCTCTGGGCACATGACCGCTGTGTGCAGCCTGTCCAAGAGCCTGAAATCTTGTTCTCAGGAGGGTTTCATTGAATCTGATCAATCACATGGTCTGTCCACACATCCTTTTTCTTTTTTTTAAAGATTTTTTTTTTTTGTTTTATTTATTCATTTTGACAGAGAGAGAGATCACAAGTAGGCAGAGAGGCAGGCAGAGAAAGAGGAAGGGAAGCAGGCTCCCTGCGGAGCAGAGAGCCCGATGCGGGGCTCGATCCCAGGACCCTGAGATCATGACCTGAGCTGAAGGCAGCGGCTTCATCCACTGAACCACCCAGGCGCCCCAGTCCACACATTCTTGATTAAGATCAAGGTTGCCTTCTCATTTCTCTGCTTATGGCAAATCCTGAAACTGCGCCTGCCCCACTCTAGGTCCTCCTATGTAGAGCAATGGCTTTAAATCTCCAAGGTCACTCATCTCCACCTCCCTCTCATGTGCATTTGAGGGGTAGGGATGGTGTAGGACAGGCCTTGTGCCTGTCATGTGGGGGGCCTGGAAGTACAGACTCGGAGGTTATGCATGCAGAAACCGTTCCTGCATCACATATGCTCTCTCAGCTGTGTGCTTCGCCTAGTTCGGGTTCCAGGCCAGTGTCAGGTGTCACAGTAGCCATGTGTCTTTAGCCACATTTAATCTGTAACATTTCCACAGTCTCTGTATTTTAGGTCTCTGAAATTTTTTTAGCATTGACATTCTTTTATTTTATCTTATTTTTAACTTAATTTTTTTCAGTGTTCCAAAACTCTTGTTTATGCACCACACCCAGTGTTGCATGCAATACATGCCTTCCAGAATACCTACCACCAGGCTCACCCAACCCCCCCACCTCTCTCCCCTCCAAAACCCTCAGTTTATTTCTCAGAGTCCACAGTCTCTCATGGTTTGTCTCCCCCTCTGATTTCCCCCAACTCACTTCTCCTCTCCATCTCCAATGCACTCCATGTTATTCCTTATGCTCCATAAGTAAGTGAAACCATATGATAATTGACTCTCTCTTCTTGACATATACAATGGAGTATTATGCCTCCATCAGAAAGGATGGATACCCTTTTGTATCAACATAGACAGGACAGGAAGAGATGATGTTAAGTGAAGTAAGTCAAGGTCTTTGGAATTTTTGAAGAAATCAGCATCTCTTTTAAAATTTTCCTTCTAAATAGACATCATTTTTTGGGAGAGTTTTAGATTCACAGAAGAAAATGAGCAGAAAGCAGAATTCCCATATACCCTGTGTCCCCATGCCCCCACCCCCCATGCCCCACCCCCCATCCACAGCCTCCCCCACTCTCAACATCCTACACTAGAGCAGTACGTTTGTTACAAATGATGGATCTACATTGACACATCACCCCAAGTCCATAGAATCCATTAGGGTTCACTCTTGGTGCTGTATATGTGTATGTAACTCAGGTTTTTTCTCTTGCTAGTCTATCTTTTGTCAGTTTAATTTGTATATTCCCAGTCTCTGAACCTAAGAGGGTGGAGGAAGAAGTTTCTTCCTTCCCTTTGTTTCCTCCACCTATTCCATAAACACATGTCCAGGTTGAACCCTGGCTCTTCACAACATTAATCTTTGTGCGCAATTGCTCACTCTTGTAATACATCTAATATAGTCTGAAAATTGTTTTGCCCATACTATAATGGACAAGACTACTCAAAAAGTTTAGGATGTGTTTGCAGTTTTCCCCTTATCTCTACCCTACCCTGCTGAAGATTGATGTTTTACAACTAAACCATAAAATCAGAGATAATGAAAGTATTGGTGTTTAGTAAGTGTGCCGTACAGCAATGCATAAGCAACACCATGTTGTTAGCCATAGACTATACAGTGGCATTGGGGTTCTAATTCAGGCCCATGCTTTTTCTCACTACATCATGTTCTACAAAGTCACAAATGAAGTTAAGTGGGCATAGAGTCAGGAGCAGAAAGTGTTTCAGAGACTGAGATGATAACATGCAGATAAGTAGGCATTATCTATTTGGCTATCCCAGAGACAGCCCTCTTTCCTTTCCTTAGACTCGTCATTGGACAGGATGAAGTGATTACAAGAGCCATGCTTTCACGGGGCTGGAAGGTCAGTGAAAGTTCAGGGCACACCCCAGACCTCCCTGACTTACTCCTACTGCCAGTCCAAATACTTTTCATTGCAAGAGAGTATTTTCTGAAACTTGATCAATCAACAAGCACTCAGAAATGTTAAACAAAAACTACATTGTTCACTGAGAACTTAAGCCAGTAATGATTTCATTCTTCAGCTGTAACCCCAGTCATCTGAGCTGGCTGGCCAAGTTCCAGGTCTGAAATGCTATCCCCAATGGTTCATTTTTCTGAGGCCTGGGTGTTTCTGGGCGATTTGAAGCTGTCTTGAGGCAACTTTCCCCAGGAGCCTAGCAGGAATGGAAGTCTCTTAAGAGGCAGTTTCGGAGATAGGGCAAGACAGGGGACTGCAGATAAGACGCCTCCTGCTCTGGATCTACCCCCTTCCTCTTTCTGGTCACTCTACTGTCTACCACACAGAAGGGAGTAGCCAAAGGCAACTTTTAGGTGCAAGGTAAGCTGCATTGTTTAGACCCCTCTTCCTCCAGCCTTCATTCACTCCCTTTGCTTCCTATTTACAAACTTGTCTGTCCCATTTTTCTCCCGGGAGACTCGGGTACAGCCATCTTTCCCACTATTGTCCCTATGAGTTATGCTCAGTTGTACGTGGTTATCCCAAGCTCTCTTGGAAGCACTGCTTTGAATGTCTCAGTGCCTTATGACACTTTCCCCAGTGTAAATCTTAGTGTGTCTACTGTGATGTCCAAGCCCAGATCTGCCTGCTTTTTCCTGAAACACCCATTCCATTTTCGCTGCTCTCTGATTCTCTATAAAGATAGAAGTTATAGGGCCTGGGTGGCTCAGTCGGTTAAGTGTCTGCCTTTGGGTCAGGTCATGATCCCAGGGTCCTGGGATCAAGCCCCTCATCTTGGGCTCCCTGCTCAGCAGGGAGTCTGCTTCTCCCTCTCCCTCTGATGCTCCTCCTGCTTATGCTTACCCTATGTGCCAAATAAATCAATAAAATCTTTAAAAAAAGTAAAGATAGAATTTAGAGATCATCAGTCTATGCCTCCCTCCCAATCAGAAACTTTAATCACTGTCACCTCTACTAAATCAGAATTAAAACTGAACTTTAATTTTGACTCATGAAGGAACAATATCAGTAGTGGTAATAATAATATTAAAATTCTTTTAGGGCTAACTATGTCTTTGCAGTAGGGTGACCATATAATTTTCTGTCTGAATTGGGACACTTTTGGGAGTGAAGAGGGACATTATTATTTATTAGTCAAGGGAATGAGCACAAATAGGTATCGCCCTGGGCAAACAGGGCATTTATATGGTTTCATACCTATGAACCAGTTTCACATGATGAGGGCTACAGGAGCTCTTCGTGGTCTCTCTTATAAGACCACTAATCCTATCCACTAGTGCTCCACCTTCATGACATAATCACCTCTCAAAGGCCTCACTTCTAAATACCATCACATTGAGAGTTAGGTTTCATATACAAATTTGGGGTGGGGATGGGAAACAAACATTCAGTTATAGCATCTTAGAATAAGGTACTTTAATTATTCCTAATTTACAGATAAGGAAACAAATACAGAAATTGATATATTACTGATCTTTAAAATCGTAATGCAGGACTTTGGGTATTCATCAGCTCTCATCCAGAAAAATGCCAGTCGGTGTTTCAGGAATAATTAAAAAGATGCACTGATTCCACACCCCTGTCCAAACACACTCCAGTCACTATGCATTTAAATTCTCTTTTATTAGTGCTTTGCCAATCATCCAGCTTGTGTGTTTTATAGATGATGAAACTGAGGTTCAGAGAGGTGGAAAAATTTTCCTGAACATAACATACCAGTCATGAAGCTGCAACTAATACAGATGGTCTCCTCACTCTATAGGCTCTAGTCAAATTCTCAAGAGTGGTTTATGGAAATGAATATCACACTGTATATGACTAAAGAAATGACAACTGTGATGTATGTCAAACTACTTGAAAAAAATTTTGAGAGATTGATATTACATTTTAATCTGTAATGAAGAGAAAGAGAGAGTGTTCATTCCCCCCCCCCCCCCTATTAATCTTATCTCTTAACTGGACCATTTAGTCCATTTATATAATGTAATTATTCACTTTTATTCTCCTCAGTGAATATCTACTATTTTATTTTGCTTTTTCTGTGTCTCATTTGTCTGGCATTTCTATTTCCTATCCTTTCTTCTCTTCTTTTGGATTATGGGTGTATTTGTCTGTTATTCTGCAACAGCCATTAAAGCTGTTCACAAATACTTCTCTTGTTCCAGGCACTTAGAAGGATCCTATTTCTCTGTCCCTTGTACATAAATGTTAACATGAGGTTTTCTCTGGTCAATGAAGTGTGAATAGAAGTGACATGTGACCCTTCCAGCAGAAGGGTTAAGAGCTGTCCTGTGGGCTGCTATTTTTTTTTAAAGATTGTATTTATTTACTTGGAGAGAGATTGAGTGGAGGGAAGACAGAGAGGGAGGGAGAGAGAGAATCCCAAGCAGGCTCCATGCTCAGCCTGGAGTCCAACTTTGGGCATGATCTCATGACCCGAGATCATAACCTGAGCCAAAGTCATGAGCAGATTGCTTAACTGACTCAGCCACCTGGGCATCCCAGTGCTATGTTGTTTTTCCTTTGCCTCTTTGATTATGACAGTGTGTGTCAAGATGAAGCCTGTGTCAGCCTGTTTTCCCAAGTGACTACAGCAGGCAGAGACCCTTGGCTGCACCAGGATAGACACATAGTGGAAAATGAGTAAGAAACTTTAAACTACTGAATGTTTGAGATTGTTTGTTACTGCAGCACAACCTAGACTATCCTAACTGATCCACAGTCTACTTATTCCCTCTGCTAGTTTGGAATTCAAACCCTGTGTTTCAGATCTCTTCATTGTTTACCTTAGAAATTCTCAAATGCACAGTAAACATAGACAGGTCTAATCAGTACTTTTAGCTATCTCTTGAACACTTGGCAATTCACATCACTTCCCAGTTATGTACCTGATGTCTATTTTAATTTTATCCCCTTAACTCAACAACACATCATTGCTTTATACAGTCAACACATCTTTGATTTGTTCACACATTTATCATCATCTTTTTTTTATTCCTTCCTGAATTTCAGACTTCCATTGAGTAGCTTTTCTTGGTAACCTGAAGTCCATGCTTAGACATTTTTTTAGTGGAGGGCTGCTTTAATGAAGTTATGAACTCCATTAGGTTTTGTTATATTTTATTGTTTTGTCAGCAAATGCCTAATTTTATCTTCATTCCCAACTGCCAGGGTAAATAATTCTACATTGGTGTGTTAAGAAACCAGAGCTAGTGTATTCTGTTAAGATTATGATGTGCTGAAGAGGGGTCAAGCCATCCACATGGTCAGGTTACTCTCTCATCCTTCCAGTTACCACTTTGGGGAGTGAAAAACCCAGGGCGCCATTTCAGGACATGGATACAGAAGCAAAATCACAAGATTTTTTGCTTACAGTTCCTAGAAATGGGGAGATGGAGAGTTGTGGGGAGAGGATGAATTAATGGCACAATGAACCAGAGGAAGGGGCAGTCCTCTATCGCTGATCAAGAAGCAAGCAGGAGAGAGAGAGAGAGCAAGGTAACAAGTACCTATCCCTTAAAAAGTGGTTGATGTAGAAGTCACTAACTTTTCACCTGCTCAGCTCTAAGTGGTTATTTTATTTTATCTTTGAGAGGTAGGGGAGGAAGGGCAGAGGGATAGGGATAGGGCATCTTAAGCAGACTCCCCGGTACAGGGAGGAGCCTGATGGTGAGGTAAATCGCAAAACCCTGAGATCATGACCTGAGCTGAAATCAATGCTGTATGCCTAACCGACAGAGCCACCAGGCCTCTCTCAGAGATTCTCTTACCTGAATAAGGCAATCTTCTGAGAGTGAAACTGCCCTAAATCTTCACTGGGGAAGTTTTACAGACTGCAAGAGAACAGGTCACTCACACCTACATAAGCAAATATTATCACAAACTGTCTTACTTCCCACTTGTTCCCTAAAAGTTCATTTATCTCCCCCCAAAACACAAAAACAAGACCCCATTTATATCCTATTTCCCTTCCTTCCTTCTCCTATGAAGTTAATCTAGAAACCCCCATCCCTTGCTGGTCAGGGAGCCACTTCTTTGAGCTCTGACACAGGCGTGCGAATAAACCTTGTCTATTTTCCTGTCAGTCTTTTTTTTATCAGGGACGTTGCAGGCTCTCTGACATGAACCTAAGTGGTTAAGGGAAGTTTTCCTCCTAACACCACTCCAGATGATATGTGTGCTATGTGGGACAAAGAAACAGAGCAAACCTGGGTGGAGGGTAGGGTGCTGGGCAAATTACAGAAACATAAAAGTAAAAGCTCACACCATACCACATCTTCCTCACCCACTGGCACTTTCCAATTCATACTTGTTAGCAAATCACGCTGACTTCACGGAAGAGTTCTTGGATAGCATGTGGCAACATAATAAAAACTCTTCCCTTTAAAGAATTCTGTTCTTTCTACTGAGGTCCCTCTCTTTCCTCTTCTCCTTTCTTCCTCTCCTCAGGGCTTCAAAACTGCCTACTTTTTTCAGTTCAGGTTTTATGCCAAAAAAAAAAAAAAAAAAAAAAAAAAGCCTGGGAGGCTTTTACTTCACCCTTACTTTCTTAGGAAGTCAGAGATGGCTCCATGTCAATGACACAGATCCTTTATGAAGGATGTCAACAGCACCCTATGTGAGCCATCATTAGAGCTAGCATTTATCATGCTTTCCAAGGACCTCTCCAAGCCCTCTGCCCATCTTACCTTATTTTGTCCTCATAATAAACCTAAGATGTACATATTATATCATCCCCATTTCAGGGCTGAGGAAACGGAGGAACAGGGAAAGAAATTCAGTTCTGGAAGTTGCCCAGCTACTCAGTTGCTAAATCAGAATTTGGACTGAGACCATCTAAATCCAGAGCAAGGAGGGAATTATGAGTATTCTCATTCCAGAGGAATGGACATTGTCACCCAGAAAAGACAGGTCTCTTTCTAGGAGGTGTGAAATTGTATAAAAATTCTGCGCAATAAAGACTCCATTTTAAAGCTCCATTTCCCCTTCTAATGAAGTTTTGAACTGGACAGAAAGACCTTTTGAACTGGCCAGACACAGTAATTGTTTTATAAGCCGTTGTGTATAAAGTCAATGGGACACCTGGCATCTGGGTCATAAAACTGCCAGTATGGCCTTCTGATGACAGATGAGTAAATCATGCAGATCAGGAATCGTGTGGTGTGATAACACCAATGCATTAGTCAACCCAAGTGTAAATCAGCACGGCTCAGTCTTCTGCTCCCTGATGCAAGTCAGGTACTTGTCCCCCACCCTTTATCCCCCAAACCCTGCTCTTCCTGTGCAAGAGGACGCTTCTGGGGATTGCTCCAAAAAACACAATCCTGAGACTTCCCAGTAAAGTCTTTTGTTCTTTTTCAGTTTTCCCTCTCTTTCTCAGTTGACAGAGGGAAATTTCTGCTAAGAAATATGGTGTTCTCTATTTTTTCTCCGAAGAGGATTTGTTTTTTTTTTGTTTGTTTTTTTTTTTTGTTTTATAGGTAGTTTGCAATCCTAGCATGGGGCTCAAACCTGTAACCAACCACGAGATCAAGAGTCCCATGCCCTCGTGACTGAGCCAGGCTGGCATCCCTTGGGGATTTGGTTTGACTTTAGTTCCTCTCCTCCACTCTGACCTTCCAGGAGCTGTTGCTGTGGCCAAGAACTGTCACACATCCACCTTCCACATGCAAGACAGCTGAAATGGCCAGCAGTCCGGAGGTTGCAGGTCTCCTCCACCTCCCTGCGGGGGCACTGCCCATACCTCCACCACCCCCAACCCCCAGACCTCAGGTCCTTGCAGCATTCCATTAATTGCAAGTGGATGCCCACACCCTCCCACCCACCCAAGAGATGATGTTGGAATTCCAGCCATGCCAGGACCCCTGGGGAGACAGAGGACCTCCTTTCCCTGCTGTTGTGAGGATCACATGTTTATGTGTCCTTTACAAACCTCCAAGTCTATTTGTTGAGAATGGCCTCCTGAGATAACAAGGACTTTGCTGGGATTCAGACATTAATACTGTTGTAGCCAAGATTCACCCTTCCCAGCAGTCCTGAAAAAAACGTGGTGTGGATGGTTCCCTACAATGTCCTTCCTCACAAGGTCCTTGGTTCCCACTAAAGTGAAACCAAGATGCTCCTCCCACCAATCTTTCCTTGGAAGCCAAGCCCCTTTGTAATCTGTATAAGATTCCCTCCCCAGGGATCCGGGGATCACAGAGACTGGCCTTCTACTCTGTGCTAGAGACCAAGCTAGAGATCCAGGTCAGTGGCTGAAGAGGTGGTCTCAGGGACTCCTTCTACTTCTGTGTTGGATTGGAGGGACCGGTGTGGCTGAGGTTAGCACCTGAAAAAGCTTGAGTTGGACCAATATGGGGATGGAGCATGTGGGCTGCAGGGAACCAAAGGCACTGGGGGAGGGAAGCATTGCTCTTGGGAATACAATGGCATCCCACTATGATGCTGGTGTTAGGCACTGGGCCATTGTCCTTGTGTTGGAGGACAACAGGCCTCTCTCTGTCTATCATGATCCTGGAGGTCATGTGGTGTTTCAGGGATGCAGTTCAGCTAATGGTTTATTCAAAAGGATTTTCTATTAAGCCCCTTGAGCACTGGGTATAAATGTATTTTTTTAAATATATTTTATTGTTTTAAGATTTTATGTATTTATTTATTTATTTGACAGTGAACCACAGAAAGCACAGGCAGAGCGGGCAGCAGAGGGAGAGGGAGAAGCAGGCTCCACATTGAGCAGGGAGCTGGGCTGGAGGTGGGGCTCGATCCCAGGACACCCAGATCATGACCTGAGCTCAAGGCAGACACTTAACAGACTGAGCCATCCAGGTGCCCCCTCAAACGGATTTGAAATTTTAAAATTTCTAGTATTCAGACACAGGACTGTAGGATTTTAGTTCACTGTCAAGTCACCACCCAGAGGCGAGGACCACCTCTCTCCAGCGAGTGGGACTTAAATGCTCTTGGACAAGAGTGTATGTGAGCATCTCATTCCTTGGAAAATTGCACAGGAGGAGGGATACCTTTCTGGCTGACCCAACGGGAGACTGTGAGGCAGGGAGGCCACAGGTAGGAGCTGGGGTTCTTTCTCAGGCAGTGCTTTTTCTCTTCTCTCCCTTTCCTGGCTAGGCTCTTCCAGAGGAGTGAGACCACCATGGCTCAGGAGAGGTTCTGCATCCTGTTCCCACCACTGGTCCTGGTGCTGCTGGTGCTGGGCTGTGTCCAGCCTTCTCTGGCCAAGGAGTCACGGGACGAGAAGTTCCAGCGGCAGCACATGGACCCGGACACCTCCACCGTCACCTCTGGCTACTGCAACCAAATGATGAAGCGCCGGAATATGACGGTTGGATGGTGCAAGCCAGTGAACACGTTCATCCACGAGCCTCTGCCAGATGTCCAGGCTGTCTGCTTCCAGCAAAATATCCCCTGCAAGAACGGGCAGCCCAACTGCTACGAAAGCAGCTCCAAAATGCACATCACCGACTGCCGCCTGAAGAAAGGCTCCAAATACCCCAAATGTGAATACCAGACCCAGCAGCTAGAGAAATCCGTCATTGTGGCCTGTGAAGGGAACCCATACGTGCCAGTCCACTTTGACGCTTCTGTGTAGGTCTGCACCTGAGGCCAGAACAGCGAGATGCCCCACTTCCCTGTTGTGGCACATGCTTCTCCCCTCTTCCTTCCTTGTTCTGAGGGACAGAACTCCACTCAGGGCTCATATCCAAAACACACACGTGTCCCGGCCCAGGGCTTGCCCATGTGTGGTTTGGGGGGTGAAGGGAGCCCCATGTGAACCACTTCACTGCTTCTTTCAATAAAACCCTGTTGCAACCACCTGGATTTCTGAAGCTGTCGCCATCTGGTACTGTCTGTGTGATTGCTTTCCTGCTTGGGTGAGAACTCTAAATCTGGGTAGATTTGGTAAGCATCGAATAGAATCATTACATGCCTTTGCTCCTGACTCTTGGTTTTCAGTGACCTGAGATCATTCCTTTGCTCAGAGATGCCTTGCTATCAAATATGAAGCTTTTAAGTATGGGTTATTTGAGATGAAAGGGAGCTACAGTCTGGGACTGTCTTGCTGGGTGAGCTGATGGAGGGTGAGCTCAAATACCGAACTCTCTCGCATGGAAGGAAGGACAGGGTGACCTCAAGAAGACCCTGCTCAGACCCTGGCTGGGAGGAGATGGGGATGAAATTATGATCCTAAATTTTCCTTTTCCTTTTATTGAGTGAGCTTCTACCAGATCACAAAAATGGCCATCTCTAGTTGGAAAGTCGTAACCTTCCACTTAGGAGCTAGAGGAGTCTGAAAGAATTATTAAATTGAAGGAGAATAAGTAGATTTTGACTCGCATATCCACTTTCATGGGAAGGGCCTGCCTAGAACACTGTAGAAAAAATTCTAATAAGCGATGTGGTTGAAGAGTAGCCTCCATTGAAGGCAGGATGGAGGTAAATGTGTGTGTTCCACTTGCCATCCCTGAGATAATGCAATCCCCACTTTTACAGAGGAACAGCCTGAATCTCAGAAAGGGTAAGTGACTTGCTCATGGCTGCTGCTACTTAGTGACACAGCTGAGACTAGAACCCAGGTCTCCTGGCCTCCAGTCCCGTTCTTTCTGCTACCAGAGGGGACTCAGGAAGAAAATCTTGCAGTCTCCCTTTTCCAAAGTGCGGTGGAGGAGGGCACCTGGGTGGCTCAGTCAGTTAAGTGGCCTACCCTTGATTTCAGCTCAGGTCTCTAGCTTGAGATCTCAGGGTCATGAGTTCCAGCCCTGCATGAGGCTTCACTAGAGGCATGGTGCCTACTTTTAAAACCATAACTATTAAGAAACAAACAAATCCCAATCCCCCCTAATTGCTGTGGATGGAGCTATAGCTCTCTCCCTGATCTCGCTGGTGGCTCTCTCTCCTGCTTCCAGGGCACTGGGTCTGTGAGTGCTCCGTGTCTGGCACCACTTCTACAGAGCCCTTGAACATGCTTAGAATCAGCTTCTGTTATCACTTCATCATCTCATTGGACCCACTGTTTCCAGCTGCCTCTGGCCCCTAGACCTAGAGAAAAGTCCCACTTCCCACCAGTCTGACCAGTTCAGTCATTGTCCTTATGCACAAAATTCGTAAATGTTGGAAGAGACTGTGTTTCTCTTAAGTGAAGTGAACCTTTTGCTTCTGAGGAGGGGAGAAGGGCTGCGGGTGACAAGAGCCAGACATCCCTGCATTTCTGTGGTAATGAGGATCCCACTCCTTACTAGCAGTGAGGATGAAGAAGGGAACTTGGAGTATCTTGACAGGTTCCTTGGGCCAGAATTTGTATTAAGTTCATTGAACCCTTATCCCCAAACCTCAATCTCCTCATTTCCCTACTGCTAGTGCTAAGAGAACACTTTCCTGGAGCCTTTAAGAATACTCATTGGGGTTTTGCTTCACTATCTGCACATTTACCAGCTCTGGCTTCTGACTCCCCTCATGTTCTGGGCCTGGGATGGCTCAGGGCTTCTGTCTGTGGAAGAAGTGATAGGTGGTGACAGTGGTCCAGACCATCACACCTGGGGAGCCTGTGCGGAGGGAAAGTGCTCTGAATAGGAGGACACTGGGAGAGGAAAGACAGAGTCCTGTCATAGAGAGGGTCAGGCACAATCAAGGAGAGAAACACCTCAGATAGTCTGGTGACAAATTGGAGGTCTCTGTTCAGTGGGGAGACTATTGCTACCCCACAAAGAAAGGAGTACTAACCCCTTCCAGGAAACAAATCTGGGCAGATTAATTGGAAATTTGAGGTGCTAACATATTAAGGTGCTTCAAGGCAGAAATGGCCATAGCCAGTGATTCTTTTAAGGATAATGTTAATTTCTAGAAAATTCTTCAAAACAAACAAGCTTCAGACATTCTTCATTCTCAGTGGACAGGTAAGCCCATCTCCATGTCCCAGTTTCTCCTTACTCCTGCAGCTTCAAGTATTTCCTCAAAATCATAGTGTCTTCTGCCCTAGTGATCCTCTTCTGCCTCTCTCAGGGTAAATTCTTCCTTCAGTCCTGCAGCTGATGGCTCCCCCACACCAGTACTACCTCACGTCAAAACAGATCAGTCCTCCACACCTAAAGGAGTCCTTCACTGAACAGGGGGTACCTGAGACTTACCCTGGTCCGTCCTTTACAAGTGCTGCCTTATCAGCATTTGCACTTTGAGCTTTCTCTCTAACTGAAAGGAAAGGCCACTCCCAATCCCTACTCTTGCCTTCTTAAACTGAGTCAGCCCTCACAAGGTGAGTGTGAACACTGAGAGGGTGCTGAAACTCTCTGCCATCATGGAACACACTTCCCTGCTGCTTTTGGGACTTGATCATCAATGTGGGATGGCCCTCCACCTACAAGATTCATGGTTCATGATGGAGGGTCCTTCACAGAAGGCAGAGAATGAAAACGAACATCTAAGAATGAGACAGGGGCACAATGGCAAGTATCTCAAAACATTGTCAGGAGTCACTTCCTAGGGGACAAGTAGCATAATACCTCTACAAATCCTTCAGCAAATGCATGAGTACCTTGGGTTGCTACAGCCTTACAGTAAGTGTGGAGGGGAACAGGTCTTCTTGGCTTCCTCCCTCCAAGCTTATTTCCCTTTTCATTCTCTTACTGTCTTCTTAATTAACAAGAAAGAAGCAGTTGTTCATCTGAAGGCACAGAGTATCACTGGATATGTCCTACTAAAGAGTATGGTGACTGTACTTTAAGGTCGTGATTGTTATCTGCCATTCTCTAGTTTCGTCTAGTGACACGTCTGGCCAGAGCCTACACCTGAGGTTACTTTCCTTTCTTTTCCACCCTCCCTGAGTCTGCAGCTGGGTAGATAATGGCACCAAGGCACCTGATTGAACCCCAGCCCCACTATCAGCTCCCTGTGGCCCAAGGCACATTTACAGTCCTCAGTGGACCTCGATTTACCAATCTGTAAAACCAGATGGATGGGTTTGGTCATTTCCAAGACCCCTTACACTGATGACTTTCTAGACGAGCATCTGTTCTCTTTCCAGCAGTGCTGACCAGGGGCATGTGGGTTTTGGCTACACGTGAATAGGCATCTCTAGAGCAGTCACCTCACTGAGATCTGGTTTAGGTCAGAACACTTCTCTCTGAGGCCTGGGTCATCTTAGCCAACTTGGAGCACCCTTCTAGGGGAGATTCTCCTCTCAAGCAACTTCAGACAGCCTCTGAGAGTCCAAGGTGGCAGCTCACTTCCGCCAGTGCTTGTTAGGCTAAGAAGACCCTGAAAGCCCATGGAGATTTTCGTTTGGCTCTGATGCCCCAGAAGGGAGAGATAAATGCCGAGGCAAGATTAGGGCAGCAAACAAGAGAACGTGAGAGTGGGACCTGGAATTTTCTGAGTGTCATTGGAAACATGCCTGATAGAGGTTGAGGGGTACTTGCTTGGTTCAGTCCACACAGCATGAGACTTGATCTTGGGAGTTGTAAGTTTAAGCCCCACATCAGGTGTAGACATTACTTAAAAATAAAAGCTTAAAAAAACAAAACAAAAAACTAAAGGTTGGGAGCTGGGCCCTGCATCAGGCCAGCATGTTGGCAGCGTCTCTTCCCCTCATCCTTCAAACTCCCCCTTCCCTCCCACAAACACCACTGAACAATTATTTAAGAAGACGGCTGTCCGATAATGGGAGCTTGTGCTATTGTAGCATAGAGACAAAATCTGTATGTGCACACGACTAGATACCCATGTGATCATGTATATAGACCTGTGAAATTAAGAAGAATCAGGGCAAGGAGGGCTATTTGTGATCCGGCTCCAAGAACTTCATCTTAAGGATGGAGAAGCTAAGGCATAAAACCAAGAATAGAATGAAGAAAACCAAGTCTGTGGATTCCTTGAGTGTGGGCTCTTATGTTTGCCTGCAAATTTGTGTTCCTTTTCTTTAATTTTTGAAAATGATCAGAATAGGAAGATATATCTTTTCGATCTGTAATTCTTAATTTTTTCCTAAAGATTTTATTTATTTATTTGACAGAGAGATAGAGAGCATAAGTAGGCAGAGTAGCAGGCAGAGGGAGAGGGAGAAGCAGGCTCTTTGCCCAGCACGGAGCCCAACATGGGGCTTGATCCCAAGGCCCTGGGATCATGACCTGAGCTGGAGGCAAGCACTTAACCAACTGAGCCCCCAGCCACTCCTGATTCTCTGAATTTTAGCACACATAGAAAGTTGTTACCAGATGATTTATCACAGCCACTAACTCAGGAAATGAACCAGGAGCCCTGGCCCTGCAGAGGCCAACTACTCTATCCCAGGAATTCCGAGGGGACTGGACAAGTCCATAGCACAGCTCCTGGCTGGATCTGCCAACACTGTTGCCGAATAAACTCAGATAAACCTGTCACAGGAGAAGCCAATAAGTCAAGAGATAAGGGTTTGGAAAAGAGAAAGGGAGGAATTTGTTTCCAGGGCCAGCAGCTGGGGAAGGTGGCAGGCTCAAGCCTTAAAAACTCATTTCCCCGCCTGCAAGATGGACAACCAGAGTTTTCTAGAAGAGGTTCAGGGCAGGGGATGGTATCTGCAGGCAAGAATCACAGGTGAGGTGGGGATGTGTTCAGCCCATGATCTTGGCAGGGAAAGGGATGCATGGGATGGTTGTCTAGGCATTCCTTTACTATCTGGGATTTTCTGGTCTGGAGGCTGGAATGATCTGGTCATCATCAGTGCCTCAAGTAAGTGCAATAAGAAATAACTGTTGGGTTCTATACTTGAGCAAGAGGCTCACTGACAGAATTGTGCAACCGTTATCACAACCAGGACACACAACAGTTCTATCACTCTCATTTCCCCTTGTGCTAATCTCCTATAGTCATACACTTCCCCCAACCCCCACCCCCAACCCTGGGAACCACTGATCTATTCTTTGTCACTATTGTTCTGTCTTTTCACACTATTGTGCAAATACAATTGTACAGCATGAACTTTTCCAAGACTGGCGTCTTTACTCAAGGTAATTCCTTTGAAATTCATCCAAGTTGTATGGATTCATAGATTATTCCTTTTTATTGCTCAGTAGCATTCTATTGCATAGATGTTCCACAGCTCGTCTGTCCATTCACCCACTGGAGGGCATTGGAGTTGTTTCCACTTGGGGTGATTATGAATACAGCTGCTTTAAATATCTGTGTACATATTTTTGTGTGCATTTTTGGAAGGATAGACACACAGATCAATAGAACAACATCAGGAGCCTAGAAACAGGCCCACACAAATATGATCAAATTTTTAAAAAAGATTTATTCATTTATTTATTTCTCAAAGAGAAAACAAGCCAGTACAACCATGAAGTGCCAGGCAGAGGGAGAAGCAGCTCTGTGCTGAGCAGGGAGCCCAATGGCAGACTCGATCCCAGGACCTGGGGATCATCACCTGAGTCGAAGGCAGACCTTATGCAACTGAGCCACAGAGGAGTCCCCGATCACATGTTTTTTTGACAAAGTTGTAAAGCAATTATAGGCAGAAAGATATTTGTTTTGGTGCTTGAACATCCAAAAAACCCCATGCAAGTTCCTTCCCCAAACTTTCAAACCTTAAATATTCCTTCCCCTCCCCACTGTTTTAAAAAATTTATTTCAATTCTATTTAGTTAACATATAGTGTATTATTAATTTCAGGGGTAGAATTTAGTGATTTGCCAGTTGCATACAACATTCAGTGCTCATTACATCAAGTGCCCTCCTTAACGCCCATCACCGAGTTACCCCACCTCACCACCCACCTCCCTCATCAACCCTCACTTTGTCCCTATAGTTAAGTCACTTAGGGTTGCCTCCCTCTCTGTTTTTATCTCATTTTATTTCTTTTCCTTCCCCTACGTTCATATCTTTTGTTCCTTAACTTCCACATATGAGTGAAATCATATGGTATTTGTCTTTCTCTGACTTATTTCACTCCATATAATACATTTTCATTTCATCCATGCTGATATAAATAGCAAGATTTCATTCTTTTTGATGCCCTGCCCACTCTTCGGTACCACTGGAGAGACCTGTGTTGTATGTTTTAGTCCTGGACCCACCAGCTGGATCTGTTCTCATCCAGAGAGTGAGTAAGGGGGAGCCTAAAGGCTGGGACAGGGTAGGCAATGAAAGCAGAGGAAGTTAGAAGAAGGAAGGTAGAAGGGGGTGCCTGGGTGGCTCAGTCGGTTAAGTGGCCTACCCTTGATTTTAGCGCAGGTCATGATCTCAAGGTCCCGGGAGCCTGCCCTGTGCTGGGCTCGGTGCTCATCACAAAGCCTGCTTGGGAATCTCTCTCTCCCCGCCCTTCTGCCCCTCCCCCTGCTTGCACATGCTCTCTCTCTCTCTATAAAATAGATAAACAAATCTTTAAAAAAGTAAGGTAGAGGGAGTTATGTATATGGCATGAAGGAAGTAAGTCTGGAGAGACTTGGAAGAAGAAAAGGATGAGAAAACAAGATCAGAAAGGGTGACATAGTTGAGTTCATAGTTCACTTGGTTCTATTAACTTCCTGTTCTGGAAAGTTCACTGATTAAATCACTCAGGAGGAGGAGGAAAATCATTTTTTTCTCACAGGAAATATAGTTTCACTTTTCCAGAATTCTAAGTTCCTCTCTTGGGCTTTTAGGAATGGAGTTTCACTTTACGGCTTTTAAAGATGTGATTAAGTTAAAATGATGCTCTCGGGGTGGACTCTGCTCCGATGTGACTGGTGTATTTATAAGAAGAGGAAATGGGAACACATGGAGGTGTGTCGGGGGACACACCTGTAAGGACACAGCAGGAGGGCAGCCTGCTTCAAGCCATGGAAAAAGGCTCGAGAAATAAGAAACCAAACCCGTCAAAGCTGTGATTTTGGACTTCTGGTCTCCAGAACTGTGAGAAAATACATTTCAGGTGTTTATTTATTTTTTAAAAATTTTATTTATTTATTTGAGAGAAAGAGAGAGAGCACAGGCACAGGGAGAAGCAGGATCCCCACTGAGCAAGGAGCCTGATACAGGACTTGGTCCCAGTGTTCATGACCTGAACCGAAGGCAGACACTTAACTGACTGAGCCAACCAGCCATCCCACAATTCTGTTGTTTAAGCCACTCTTTCTGTGGTAGTTGTTATAGCAGACTTAACAAAGTGAAGCACACCAATTCTTCCAGTCCTCTTGAATTATGTCTCTAATTTCTTGGATCAGTGCTCAGTGTGCTACCGTGATATCCCCCAGTCCCTGGCCTAGTTCATCCCATCCTACGCCCCACACTAGAGCCTTGGAGCCCAACTGGACTTAGTGAAGGCAGAAGGGAAGGTCCCATGCTATCCCTCTTCATCCCAGGAATAGGAAGAGATTGATGAGACTCACTTTTATTCTGCCAAGGTGCCATAGTTTGGAATAGCAAATCTTTAGCCCCCTCAATACTAAAAACCAACAAATGTGCCAAAAGAATTTAAAGAAGAGAGCCATCCTATGTTCATGGGTCTAAAGACTCAACATTGCTAAGATGGGGATTCCCCCCAAATTGATCTATAGATTCAACTCAATTCTAATCAAAATCCCTGGAGGATAAGCTGATTCGATAATCCTATGGAAATGCGAAGAACCTAGAAGTGCCACAAGAACTATTTTTAAGTAATCTTTAAGTAAGGCAGGGGTCAAACTAACAACCCCAAGATCAAGAGTGGCATACTCAACCCACTGAGCAAGCCCAGCACCCGGAGAATAGCCAACACAACACAACACACAACAACTTTAAAAAGAGCAAAGTGGAAAGGCTAATGCCACTAGGTTTCAAAACTTATTATGAAGTTGGGGTGGGTTGGGGGCAGTAAATTGGGAGGGAGGGAATCTAAAGTACTATGAAGAAAATTTGGGGGAAGGATGGATACCTTTACGATCTTGATGATGGTGGTTGTTTCATGAGTATAGACATAGGTCAAAACTTACCAGATTGTATTCTTTACATGTACATTGTGTATTGTGTGTCAGCTCTTTGTCAATAAAGCTATAAACACCATTGTGAACTTAGTATTCTTTACAAGAAGTGTAAGGAGAATGAGTAGACAAATTAAATCTCAAAATTCAAAATTTTATTTTATTTCTTTTAATTTAAACTTATTTTATTTAAATTCAATTAATTAACATAGAGTGTATTATTAGTTTCAGAGATGGGGTTAACACTGAATGCTCATCACATCACCTGCCCTCCTTAATGCCCATCACCTAGTTACCCCATCACCCCACTCCTCACTCCTCCAGCAACCCTCAGTTTGCTTCCCATGGTGAAGTCTCTCTCTGAGTTCATCTCGTTTTCTTTTACCCTTTTTCCCCTATGTTCCTCTGTTTTGTTTCTTTTTTTTTTTTTTTAAAGATTTTTTATTTATTTATTTGACAGAGAGAGATCACAAGTAGGCAGAGAGGCAGGCAGAGAGAGAGGAGGAAGCAGGCTCCCCACGGAGCAGAGAGCCCAACGCGGGGCTCGATCCCAGGACCCTGAGATCATGACCTGAGCCGAAGGCAGCGGCTTAATCCACTGAGCCACCCAGGCGCCCCTCTGTTTTGTTTCTTAAATTCTAGATATGAGTGAAATCATGTGGTATTTGTCTTTCTCTTATTGACTTATTTTGCTTAGCATAATATACTCTAGTTCCATCCACATTATTGCAAATGGTGAGATTTATTTTTTTGATGGCTGAATTATATATATATATATATATATATATACATATATATATATATATAGCACATCTTCTTTATACATTCACCTGAGCTCTTTACATAGTTTGGCTCTTGTGGTAACTATTTCACCTTTGTAGGCTACATGTGGTCTCTCTCTTCCCCTCCCCTCCTCCTCTTCTCCTCCCCCTATCCCAGTGGTCCTACCTCTAGATGATCAGTGGTTCCTAAATCAGACTGCCCATTACAGTCATGCGGGGACCCTTAAAAACAAATTCCATAAAGCCCAGGCCCATCCTCACAAATTTCTTTAGTTGGTTATTAAGTCTTCATAAAATTTATTTAATGAGATTGAGGTGGGACAACTTCTATGTCTCTCCTTTCCTGTCACACTGCTACCACACTCACAACACTTCTAAGGCCACATGTGCTGGGACTGATGGGGCTTCCCAACAGCAGGCCACTCTGGGACACTGCCTGGATATTGTACAATAAAACTCTGACACTAACTCCCTGAAGACAGTGTCAGCTCCCTAGGTTAAGGGCTCAGTCCCACAAGGCTCCCCCAGTCCAGATGCCAGTCCCAAATCCAGCTTGTCACCTGTGCTTCTGACTGTCTGGATGTAAATCTGAGCTTCCCACCACCGTCTTGTTTGTTGGATTGATTTGGTGGGGCCATTCACAGAACTCAAGGAAACATTTATGCTTTACCAGTTTATGAAAGGATATGATAAGGAGAGTGATGAACACCAAGATAAGGAGATAGCTAGAGTACGATCTGGGAGGGTTCCTAATGAAGGAGCTTCGGTCCCTGTGGAGATGGGGTATATCACCGTCCCAGTGTAGACAATGTAGGAAATATGTCAAGGTTTGAAACCAACAACCAAGAAAGAATTCTTGAGACATCTTTGGTGCATAAAGGTGGTTTCACTGAAGCAGTAGGACAGGACCTGAGGGCAGATAGAGCTGCACTCACGTCATCAGGAGAGGCCCATTATATACTTTCAGGGTAGGAGGGGGTAAAGGATAGAGTTAGACTGTAAGAAATTTGAAGAAAGGTTTCCAGGACCTTGAGAAAGCCAGCTACTGTTGGGGAAAAGTAATTTATTACTCTCTAGGAAAACCTTAGTCTCGAGACCCTTCAGAGGGTCATAACCTTGGGGGATGATTGCCAACGTGTATCCTGGCAGGGAGGGAGATGAAGGGGGTTTTCAAATGACTTTTTGTGTGTTATAGTAGACTTACAGGACCCTGGGTTTCAGGCGAAGATAGTCATCTGCCCTTGGCAAAGTAGTAACATCGAGGCAGCTGAGTTCCAAGAAGAAGGTCACTCTTCCTTTGTCAAGGACTTGTTAGTGGGCCGTAGGTAGTGTGGGAATAGAGTTTTTCTTTGGTCTTTGTTTCCCCCATCATAACTGTGTTTGCCAACCTGAAGTCTCCTCAACCCTGTACTTTTGGGAATTGTAGAGAGGCTATCTCACATAGGCAGGACCAATTATTGCCTCCATATTCAGCCCCTCCTCCCTCCCTCAAGGATGGGGGTGAGGCTGAAATGGCTGAACGTTTAATCATGGATCCGTGTTTTGGTGATCAGCTAATCAGGTGGCTGCCAAGAGTCTTTTTCTTAGAACAAAAGATGTTCCCAGTGCTCTTATCACTTTGGAATTTACAAGGATCTCAGGAGCTCTGTGCCAGGAATCAGAGGCAGAAATGAACATATATTTTCTGCTCTATCACAGGGATCCAGTCGTTGATACTGTTTTTTAAAACTCTGAGGTGAATTTTATAGGAAACCAGACTTGAGAGGTGCTGGAACATTTGCTACATTTATTTCTATGATTTGCCACAGTTGTATCTTTCTAGATTGACTGTCAGGTCATTGAAACTGATTCAGGGATATCCCTAAATGAATATCTGATTTAGTCAGTTTTCTTGACTATCCCACAATACATGATTGCATGCAGAAAGGAACACAAACCTGTCAGAGATTTCACCTTGATTTGGTCGATTTATGTAGATCTAACACCACCTCTGAGCATAAAAGATTTCCCCCACATTATCCTCATTTGTACTCCCTTCCACAATTTCTTCAAACTATGAGTGCCCTAACATATAAATAACTATAGTCGAGTACTAGGTGAGTAAGAGGGAGTAACTGAGTGGTTTAATGAAATTCAGCCTTTTACTAGGTTACTTTCTCCAAGAATCTGCTGAATTGTCCAGGTAATCTAATAAAGTACATAAATCCACTGTGATTACTGATCAGGTTTATCTGTGCCATCTGAAGACCCCTTTCGCCTGAGGATGATGCTGTGTTCCTACATTGGTTCCTACCAAATGTGAACACGGATCCTTTTGTCCACTCCCCCCGCACTTGGCTTGAATACTTTGACACTCTGATGTAAATGTTGTGCTGTGTAAGATCAATACAAATGAAAGCTGCTCTAAATTGGAGGACTCAAGTCCCACGGGAGAAGGTCCCCTACTGGGTATCTACTTTCTCAAGTGCCAGGTTGTCCTGACCTTCTTGTGTCTTCCCACTGAGAGGGGCCTTGAGTATTTAGCACCCTTGGAATCCAGGCTCCTGAAAACTGAAACTTCATATTTCTGTCTTTTTTCTAAGACCTGACATAAAGATGTGGCATAAAGGAAGGGGAGGCCAGCTAGCACAGCGGTTAAAGGAATCGCGTGGTTTGGAAAGAACCATTGTGCACCACAGATAACTGACACACTCATAACTACTTCAGCATGTGGCCTTTCTGATAGGCATTTTGTTTGGCTGCTGCTCAAAGACAGATCAGTCTACAAAGCACTTTGACTTACCCTGGACTGTTAACCCAGTGAGGCTAGTAGTTGGCAAGGAAATGGAAAGGTATGAGGGGTAGCAGAATAGGCCACCCCAAATATTCCTTTTTGGCATAAGAATTATGTTAAGCTGTTTATTGTGAGAAAGTACAGAGGAGAAGTTCTAAAAGCAGAGGAAAGGTAACTCTTTTGTAGGGGAAACTTACATTAGAAAGAGGCCTGTTCAGGGAACTGAACCATGAGATGGGTCACCTTCATCTGAGAGAGTCATCTCCCTGGCAGGGCAAATACTCTTTCCCAAATATTTTCTCCTCTCACCTTTCTCTGAATTGCCTTCCCCCCTTTTGAAGCCCTAGACCCCGATCCTTTCCATAGGATCAGGATGGTCCATAAGACTCAGTTGGCTACTTGCTTTTAAGAATAATGTTTCTGTGGGGCTCCAGTATTATGTACATATTAAAATAGTTTTTGTCCTATTAAGTTGACTTTTTATTAAGGGGTAGGTGTTTTCAGCCAAGAACCTAAAATGGTAAGGAACAATTATTTTTCCTCCCCTGAACCTAGGACCTAAATTCTCAGTCCCAGCCAAATTCTTTTTTTAGTGACTTTATTTATTTGAGAGGCACAGAGGAGAAAGCAAGTACCCAAGAGGGTGGGAGAGGTAGAAGAGGGAAAAACAGGTTCTCCTCTGAGCAGGAAGGCAGAAAAGGCTCAAGGTGACCAAGAGATCATGGCCTGAGGCCATGGCAGGGGCTTAACAGCTTAACCCACTGAGACACCCAAGTGCCCCACCACCAGCCAGACTCTTAATTGCTGTCCTTTAGTGGTTAAATCAACTACGTTTTTGAAACAACATGATTTCTGTGATATTTCAGTGTTCAGGAGGGCAGGATGTTTTCAATTCCCAGCGCTTTTTCTTTTCCCTTGATCTATGCTTTCTCTTCTTGCTTCGCAATAGATCATGGGAGAATTGACTCTATGGCTACAGTGAGTTATTATCAGTAGTACTACTTACATTTAATGCACTATCTGATGACATACAGAAACTAATAGTAAAGATGTACAGTGTATCGGTTGTCAGGGTGAGAACCTGTGTGTGAAATACTGTGCACGTACTATGAGGTGTACTTGTCACCTCCAAACAAGCATGGACCATGGTTTCAAGGGAAATAAGTAAAAGCCTTGAGCATAGTTTGAAGCGATGGAGCACATTCTTGCTCCAAAGTCCCAGGGATGCAGTGGGGGGGGGGGGCGGGGGGGAAGTAGCTGAAACCTTAGGTTGCTGAATAACCTCAAAGTTCGCCTAGGGCCCAGACGGTTCTCCTGAATACATTGGCAAATGCCATCTAGATGGCTCCAGGCTGGCAATGATGTGAAAGACATCCCAAACACACACACTCAAGGTCATTACAATACAACAGAAAGTGATTCTATTGCTGTGAACAAAATACAACAAAGCTTGGCAGAAGTTCCAAGATTATAAAGATGAAGAGGCCTGGGTCTTTCCTGGCCCTCTTGGCTATTGCCTTCCTTCAAAACACACAGAGCTCCAAAGCAGCAAGGAATGCTCTTTGTTTGTGTCCCAAACTCTGGCCTGGCTTCATGGCCCCCTAATTTCCTCACTCCCCTCCTTCTTTCCTCTATGGCAACCATGGAAATCAACAAAGGAAAACAAAAGTCAGAAGAGATCATGGGAAAACCTGCACCGAGTAAGAAGGACCATTATGGAAGGAAACTTTAGTCTTAGTCTAACCCTACAGGAATCAGACAACTGGGAGAGTAGCCTGGCTGACAAGGGTCCCAGGCAACAACGTAGAACCTGTACTGGGAAGTAGTACTGTAGCGGCAGTCAGGATATCTCCCTCCAGTGTGATAGCAGGAAGTCATGTTAATAGGATTTGCACTGTGGTGGCAGTTATTCCCACAAGGCCTGCAGGTCCTGTTGGGCCAACTACAGGTAATAGTCACATTCTGTAAAAAGTCGTGCAGAAAAGGGTTTTGATGTGTATAGTTTCAGTTAATATTGACAAGATGCATTGCACTGTTGCATTGGACAGGACTTGCTCTTAGATTCTGAATCATAAATGTTTGAATGCTGGTGGAGGGTTGAGCCTAGTGACATAATAGATGCATTAGCCCCCATGATACCAACAGCAACAGGAGGAGAGGAAAGGGTACCAGAAGATCTAGCATCATCTCTTCTGTGTAGGAAGAGAGAAGAAAATGAGAGAACAATAGTAATAGAAGTCATAAGAGGAAAATTATCATTCACAACCATTTAGATCTGTTTGTGACTTTTAAGATTTCATTGGACCTTTTCCGGTTGTTTAAACCATCTTCTATCTGACATGAGTCTTACAATTCTGGAAGGAGCTAAAGCCCAGGGAGGAGGAATGTGAGTTAAGATGGCATTTCCTCTGACTGGCAGATCCTATTCTTCTCTTTCCTCTGGGCTTATGCAAAGAGAAACTTGTCTCTTCCCTCCTCCCACCTGGAATATTTCTCCTCCATCTATGTGAGCTGGACCCTCTGGTCATCGTCATGGCTCTACTCTCCACAACCCCCAGGATTCTCCTCTTACCAGGTCTCCAGCTGGGGCTTCTGCTGAGGACAGAGGCTGTGGTTGGTCCCAGGCTCAGAGGCTTTTGTCTGCTGTTCCTCTGCCAGGTATGCCAGCGTGGCCTGCGTGCAACAGGGAAGGGTTCTGAGCCCTAGGAAAGAGGAAAGGGAAACCCAGGGCTTGGAAGATGCCTTTCTTGTGCACAGTGTGGATGAGACCCACACCCTCCAACTCACTGTTTAAAGCCAGTGTCCCTGCAGATGCAGGAAGACCAAGCCTCCTTAAAGGAACAAAGGAGAAGTGATTATTTCCTCAAAGAAGTGTGAGGAAATTATGAATTCCTGGTATGGGTTGAGTGTTTTCCTCCCTGAAACTTTACCATTTTGAGCTCCATGATTTCAGTATTTTAAGAGAAAACACACCACAAATACCTAAGGTTCTCCCAGTCCAGCTTGTCACCTGTGTTTCTGACTGCCTGGCTGTAAATCTGAGCTTCCCCCAACTCCCTTGTTTGTTTCATTACTTTCCTAGAGTGGCACATGGAACTCAAGGAAACTCTGATGGTTTATCAGCTTCTTAAAGGATATGATAAAGGAGACAGATGAGGAGTCAGATAAAAAGATACCTAGGGTAAGGTGGGAGGGTCTTAGTGAAGGAGTTTCTTTCTTCCTGGAGTTGGGGTGCATCATCACCTTCCCAGTATAGACGATATAGGCAAGATGTTAGGGTTTGAAGCCAATAGCCAAGAAAGAATTCTTGAGACATCTTTGGTGCAAAAAGGTGGTTTTTTGAAAGCATGTGGACCTGAGGCACTGAGGGCAGAAAGCTGCATAGAAAGTGGGTCATGAGGAATTAATTGCCCATTGACATAGCTTCAAGATGGGAGGAAGAGAAAGATAGCATAAGTCTCTAAGGAATTTTGGAAGGAAGATGTCCAGGACATCAAGGAGGCTAACTGTTGTTAAGAAAAGGTCATTTGTTACTGTGTAATGGAACCCTAGTCACGAGAACCTTCAGATGTATTTAGGTGAGCCATATGTTTGGGGAATGATTGCCAAGATATATCTTCCAGAGTGAGACAAGGGTAGTTTCCAAGGGAATTTTTAGTGTGAAGGTAGGTGTACAAGATCCTGGGTGGTTGGGATAATGACAAGCTAAGATTGCTTTTTGTCCTTAGTAAACTGTCAACATGTAAGCAGGTCACTTCCCACATGAATGTCACTCTGCCTGTTCCAAGGACTGGTCAATGGGTTGTAGGAAGTATGGAAATTTAAGTTTTCTTTTTCCTACATCACTTGCATCATCACTAGAGATTCAGTCTTGGAGGAGAGTATAGAGGAAAAGCAATCTTTTCCTTCTCTCCTTTCTTCTCAGCTATGGCCTTTATAACATAAGGCAGATTAACAAAAGAAAAACAAACAAGTTTATTGGCATGGATCTCATATATACATGACAGAAATGCAAGGACTGGTGTGAAATATGGTGATGTTGGTGTCCAGGAGTGAATGATCAAGAAAGAACTCTTGAAGCATCTTTGGTACAAAAATGGTGGTTTTTATCAATGAATGTACTACGACAGGACTCGTGGTCAGAAAGAGCTATAATGGGGTGGTGAGGAGTGTCTGACTCTCTACTTTTAAGATGGGGTGGGGTTAGGGGTAGCCAAGTCTCCCAAGAATTTGGAAGTAAGGGTTTTAGGGCCTTGCAGGCCTAGCTGCTGTTAAGATGAGGTCATTCACTAGGGTGTAGTACAACTTGAGTCTTAAGACCCTTCAGATGTCTGTCAGTGGGCCATAGGCTTGAAGGATGATTGCTCACATATAGTTTAACGTAGAAATAAAGGAGTTTCCAAAGGGATTTTTATATGTTAAAGAGCACTTACAAGATTCTGGGGGTTGGGCTAATGTCAGGCTAAGATTACATTTTTTCCTCTAGCAAAGTATTAACATTGAGGAAGCTGAGTTCTTCCAAGAAGAGCTGTCTGCGTGTCCCAAGTACTTGTCCATGGGCTGCATGTTGTAAGGAAATTTAATTATCTTTCTACATTTCCTCTGCCTTTGTTCTTCACATCAGGAAGAGTCATTCAAAGAGGTGAGGAGACCTCAGGCTAACAGACCCTCTTCAGCTAAAAGAAAGGAAGAAGAGTGTGGGGAAGGCAGGCTCCAGGAAGGTAATGAGGGAAAGTATAGTAAACAAAGGTAAGGTTTGTTAAGCAGAGTTAAGTCTGTGCCTTCCTTTTTTTTTTTTTTTTAAAGATTTTATTTATTTATTTGACAGACGGCGATCACAAGTAGGCAGAGAAGCAGGCAGAGAGAGAGAGAGGGAAGCAGGCTCCCTGCTGAGCAGAAAGCCTGATGTCAGGCTTGTTCCCAGGACCCTGGAATCATGACCTGAGCTGAAGGCAGAGGCTTTAACCCACTGAGCCACCCAGGCACCCCAAGTCTGTGCCTTCTTGATTGGTAAGAGTTTCTTGTGGCTTAGAGGCATGTTTATCTTGTTATCAGGCACAGGGAAACACCTTAGGGAATAGATATTTTCTCTATGATGATAAATGTCTCTTATTTGTAAGTGGGTGATTTATAGGCTACTTTCAGAATTTCTCCTTGTCTTCTGTTTCTCAATATAATCAGCTCAAAATCATCTGTTGCCAAAGAACCATCTTTTTAGGTGTTACATTCTGGTCTCCTATAGGAAAGAGTCTGTTGGCCTAACTTGAATCTCCTGACTAACACTTGACTCATTAGAGGGGATTTGAAACCTTGGGATGACCCCACCAATACTGCACAGAAGCAGGGGAAGAATAGTTCCCAAAAGGAAATGAATATGCAGCTATCCAAATGGGGTGGAGGGAGTGGTTGTGTGAAAACCAAAGCAACAGCACAAAGCTGTTATATTAATTGTGTTTAAATCCATTTTCCTACCATATGGTATTCATTACCATCTTTTAAAAATTAATTAATTAATTAATTAATATATTTTTAAACTTTTTAAAAAAATTTCTTTTCAGTGTAACAGAATTCATTGTTTTTGCACCACACCCAGTGCTCCATGCAACGCATGCCCTCATTAACCCCCACCACCTTGTTCCCCCAACCTCCCACCCCCTGCTCCTTCAAAACCCTCAGGTTCTTTTTCAGAGTCCATTGTCTCTCATGGTTCATCTCCCCTTCCAATTTCCCTCAACTTCCTTCTCCTCTCCATCTCCCCTTGTCCTCCATGTTATTTGTTATGCTCCACAAATAAGTGAAACCATATGATAATTGACTCTCTCTCTGCTTGACTTATTTCACCCAGCATCCTCTCTTCCAGTCCCGTCCATGTTGCTACAAAAGTTGGGTATTCATCTTTTCTGATAGAGGCATAATACTCCTAGTGTATATGTACCACATCTTCCTTATCCATTCATCCGTTGAAGGGCATCTTGGTTCTTTCTACAGTTTGGCGACCGTGTCCATTGCTGCTATAAACATTGGAGTACAGATGGCCCTTCTTTTCACTACATCTGTATCTTTGGGGTAAATACCCAGTTCACTACCATCTTTTATCCCATTAATAAAGGGACTTTTTAGAGTTTTTAAAATGTATTGTGAGAACTTACTGTGGGAGACCAGAACAGATGACTGGAATATAAGTATAGGCAACCAGAATACAGTAACACAAACTATGCCACTACATTTTGGTTTTTGTTTCATTTGTTTTTCTGGGGTTCTTTTCCCCCATTTTTTTTAGAGAGATAGTGTGTGAGAGTATGGCGTAGGTGAGAGGGGGGGAGGGAGAGAAAATCCCAAGCAAGCTCCACACTCATGACAGAACTGGATGTGGGGCTCGATCTCATGACCCTGAGATCATGACCTGAGTCAAAACTCAGAGTCAACACTTAACAGACTGAGCCATCCAGGTGCCCCACACCATACATTTTGAGGCAGCTTTTATACGCTGAGAAAAACAATCAATATTCCTCATCTTTATATTGATTAGTGATACAGAACTACTGGTTTAACACTAACCTCTTGTGAATTTGGTTACTACAAGCCATCATCTCCCCAGTATCTGCCCATCCCTAGGTGCACAGAAAATTGCAAAGCTCAGGAGCTGTTCTTGAAAAATGATGACCAACCCAGATTCCTTGGCTACTCATGGGGGCTAGGTGTCTAGGACTAGGAATGCAGCCACCTAACTGAAAATGTTATGATCTTGGCCTTTTCTCCAATTGTTTCAAGACTGGAGTCATTCAACAATACAGGAGGCTAAGGAACACAAGGTACTTTAATGTTCCATATTTCTCCTCCCCATACCTGCTCAAGGCAAAATTATATGAAGTGAAGGATTATCTTTCTCTGTATCACTCTACCCCATTAGCAAACAGAATTCTCATGGACATTATTTGCTTGTGTCCTCAACATTTCCTTCTGCAATTAACTTCCTCTTTCCTCCAACAAATTTAATCTTCAGACCCATTCTTGAAGGTTACCTTTTTACATCCCATATTCACTATATACCTCTGCCTAGTGAAAATGATTATTATCGGAAACCCCATTTCTGCCATGAACTTCTTTCTTTTCTGTTTCTTTTTTTTATTAACATATAATGTATTAGTTCTGCAATTATCTTCTACTTAATATATTATGCCTCGGGAAGCAAAATGCCTTAACCTATCTAAAATGCATGCGTTTCCTTAGAGACATGTTTAAGGAATGAGTCCAATGACACACACCTTCAACCTACACTGTGCACCCATATCCAAGCACCCATATCCAAGCACACTCCATATCACACAACCTGTGTGTGTGACACCTCCACCAATCACACAACATATAACATATGTGAATGTCACACAGGGTAAAGTGACATAATTTATTTAGGGAAGGAAGACCATTCAGGTTCGGTAAGTAAAAGGAGAGTCACAATCAGGAACATGTCTGGTTCAGTAAAACAGAGAAGCCATTTAGAGCTTAATCTTAAAAAACTGTAGGAGCAAATCAGATACATGAGGGCACAGGAATATTTCAGGCAGAGAAACTGTGAGTGGTTTTGATAGGAAACAAGCATGTGATGATGCATAACTCTAAGGAGCTGGAAAATGTTGGCACACAAATGCAAAGGATGGAGTAGCAAGGGCTGTTGACAAAGGCAGGGGCTCCCGCTTGGGAAGTATTGGACACTCTACTGGAACCTCTGGGTATGTGTAGACTTTCTATTTTTTGATGGCTAACAACTGGATATCCTCTATGCCATCGACATATCCATTCATGCCACAGTGGAATTCAATGTAGCTGTAGCTGCTGCGCTCTCTGTAGCTCTTTTGGTTGCCCTCTTGGTAGCACTGGAGTATTTTGAAGGGATGCTGGGCCCATATGTATACATTTCTATAACGGTCTCTCCACTTCCTGAGGCAAATATGCTCGATTTTGTGCCAAAAGGTATAGATGAAGATGTGATAGTTCCTGTCTTGTGGAGCTTCTCTTTCCCTCATGAGATCATTGCATTTGTAGTCGCTGAATTTCCAGCTTGTGCTCAGGTAGTGCTGTTTCATGAATTCCCTCCAGGAAAGGTTCTGGCTGTGTACAAGCAGCCCACCTAGGGGAAACAGCAGGGTCAAGAGAGGGCCTAGGACCTTTAGAGAGGATGCCATCTCAGTCACCAGAGCCACCTGTGGGTCCGCAGGGAAGAAAGAGGAAAGCATTATCTCGACACTGTCATAAGAGTTGACCTGCACCTTAAAATTCCTTTCTTGCCAGTGTAGACACTGGCACCCAACTTTACCATTTTGTTCCCAGGCTTGAAGAGGATAAATCTCATTAGGTAGTTAAATTTATGAGAACTAAAAATATGCTAGAGCCTGACTGAGACAAACACAAAATGGTCAAAAATAGGTGAAGCTTATTTTGAGAATTTCAAATACCTGCTCTCTGGCCTCTCTTCTACCCAAAAAAAGGAACCCCTCACCCTCTAGCTATCTCTATTCAGCAGTCCAGATCAATTCTCTGAAGGGCATGGCTTTAAAAGAAAATGGCATTTTAAGCTTTGTGGCTGTGAAGTGGAAAGTGTTGTCACCACTTAAGTGAATGAGGAAGTTAGGTGAAGACTTGGGTGATATTTTCCAGGCAAGAAGGCTCTGGATCCCTCAAACACCAGTCTACAGTTACATTGATTCTCAAAATAGTGTTTATCTGATCCTGGTTTCCTTAGATAATGTCCCCAAAGCCTTTGTGAAACCTGTTAGCACTTCTGACTGCACACATACTTCTCAGTGGCCATTTATCTCAGTATTGTAATTATAAATCTGCTTGATTTGGTTTCAGAATGCAATAACATAGGAACTCGAGTTTTGAAATATTGTTCTGATCAATCAAGTTCCAAGACTAGAACTGCCCTCACAAGAGCTACTCAGGTCAAAATGAGGGTATAGTGTTGTTTTTAAACAAAAGATTGTTTATGATGAGGAGTCCAGCTGGTTCTGTGCAATCTCTAACCTGGTTCTCAACTCTCTGAGCACTGTGTCCACAAATGTGGTTAGGAATAGGTGCTTCACAGACCTGTGAGAATCTAATGAGATACGTCAGTGAGAGCACTTCTTAGAATGGTGTAGGGACCCAGGACAGCCCCCTCCCCCCAAAATGTGTCCCAGTGGCACATGGATCATTTTAAATTGAACCTACTTGGAAAATAGCTAGTGCAAGGACATTCTGACCCTTTTCTGTCCCCCCCAAACCAGAAATTGAATCTCTCCTATGAATGGTACCCTCCCTGTACTAAGAAATAAAAAGACATTCTTATCACCAGAGATAGGGATTTTACTTTTTTTTTTATTATAATTTTTAAAAGTAAGCTCTAGGCCCAATGTGGGGCTTCAACTTGTAACCCTGAGATCAAGAGTCACATGTTCCTTTAAGTGAGCCAGCCAGGCACCCAAGCAGTTATATGGATCTTAAAGCCAAGAAAGGTATATAAACAAAATTCCTTGCTTTTTACTAATCTTCTACCTCAGCCCTGAATGTGCTTGGAATTCCTTTCTAATTAGCACTCCCAAACACATGTTTTGTCTGTCCTGTCAATTCCTCACAAATCTATTGTCTCATTGTTTAAAGTGTCTAAAAACTGCCTGCCTGCGTCATTTCTTTGGGATCTGAATTTCGTTATTGGGCCTCCATGTGCATGTAATGAAACTTTTTTTTCCCCTCCTATTAAATCCGTCTGGTGTCATCTTAGTCTAAACTGGCTGGAAGAACCTTGAATGATAGAAGGAAATTTTTTTCGTCCTCTATCATGTGAAGTGCTATATCATGTACAGAAGACAGAGGAGGCACATTCACATCTGGGCCACCCTGTACCTGACCCAAACGTCCTACCCAGCTTAGAAGACCAGGATTCAAGCTGCTTCAATGTATTCTGCTTGGGAAGATTGGGGAGGAAGTGGGAATAGGGGTAGACGGGTTGAAGGGAGACACTGTTTCACTGGTATTAATCCTGAGTTGAATTCAGGTCTTTGCTCCTTACAAATTGGATCACTTTCCAACCTTAACTCTCCCATCTAGAAGTTCAGTGAGACACTTTGCAGTGATTCTGGGCCTTTTCCCTCATGCATGTTTAGCACCAGTCCCAGCTGAACTCACCCTGTTCAGATCCAACACTCAGGTGTCACTGGTTGAGGAAATCAATATGTGGGTCTGAAGAGCCGAGAGTCAGGAAGTCTGCAGTTGTGAAAAAGGAATAGTAGTGAGAGGTACAGCACTCCAACTGATTAGTAGCCTGTCAGGGGTGGGGGACAGCCTTCCTAGGTGAACCTGTTCTGTGTCTTCTCATCTAGAACACTTAAGTTCCCTCTGAGAATAGCCTGGAGCAAAGGTGTCTAATATCAAAGACTCCCTTCTGGGTACAGAGGAATGACAAGGCTCTGGGGAGGGGTGACCTGGAGACGGGTAATCTGAACTTATCAGGAAACAATCAGAGATCTAGCTCCTAAAGTCACTTCCCTATAATCTTCTGGGGAAAAGTCCCCAGATGACTAGGGGTTTGTGTCAATGAGAACTTCAGTGGAAAACAAACAAAGAAACAGCAAACAACAAGAACAATAAAACAACTCTCATTTTGTGGACTGTGGAATCTCCATTAAGTGGGGAGAGTATGTAGTCAAAGGTGCAATTTGTGGATAAAGTGGGGTCCCTGAATGTGTTTCCTATCAGTGTACCTAAGCCACCTTTGTTGAGTTTCTCACAGGGCCACCTTACTTTCATATATAGTCATGAAGGGTAGCAGAGTTTGCCACTCCAAATGTTACCTTTGGGCATAAGGATGATTTTGAGCTGGTGATTTTTACGAAACACCAACACAGGAGAAGCTCTGAAACCAGAGTGGAAATAAGCCTTTTTAAAGGAATATTTACATTAATAAAGGAAATTTACATTTCTATGTGTATCTCTGTCTTAGTACCAGAAAGAGGAGCATGAATCTACAAATCACAAGAAGCTGTTATCAATAGAAGGAAGGAAAGAAGAAAGAAAGAAAGAAAGAAAGAAAGAAAGAAAGAAAGAAAGAAAGAAAGTCTTATTTGTGGAGAAGCTATGGACTTAAATATATCTAACAAACATTACCATTGTTTGCTGGGTTTTTCCTGGTAACCTCCATAATTGTCCACCCCACCCTCATTCCAACATCTTCCTATTGTTCTTAGCTGAAGATGGTATTGAAGGTGGTGCCTTCAGCCATTTGGGGACATTTTACTCAGTTTTTCTGGATATCTCCAATATACAGGAGATGTAGGCTCTTTATTTTTCTTGTCTCAATCTCTTTTTTTTTTATTACAGAGGTAATGAAAGAACCTAGAAGTTGTCCACCAAAAATTGTAAGGAGACATACTTAAACAAAAGTGTTTATTTGAGATCAAGAATTGTAATTTGGGGGTATACTAATTACACAACCTAAAGAGTGTCCAACTAGAGAGCAAAGAACAGGGGTTTGTGGGTAGAGAAGAGGAATGCTTTTTTTTTTTTTTTGAAGATTTTATTTAGTATCTTGAGAGAGAGAAGGAGCCTGTCTAAATGAGGGGAGGGGCAGAGTGAGAAGCAGACAAACTACTGCACAGGAAGCCAGACTTGGGCTCCATCCCAGGACCCAAAGGCAGACTCCTAACTGAAAAACCACCCAGGTGCCCTAAGGAGAATGCCTTTGTACTGTATTTACAAAGAATTTTGATGGGTGTTGGTGCCAGAAAAGGAAGATAAACATAATTGGTTGATAAGGCAATCACTATAGAAAAGTCCAACAGATAAGTTAGCAAGAGGCGGGTATTCTGTAGTCATTAGATTCTTTATGGTTTGGCCCAGCTCAAACTTCATGACACCAACCAGTAAGGGTGTGCTTAAGGGCCACCTCCTTAATGACCTCCCTGTTCCATTTTACACAAGTAACTTTTTTTTTGTTTGTTTTGAAGTAAACTCTACCCAGTTCCTGAGGCAGCTCAAACTCATGACCAAAGGTCAAGTCTCATGCTGTTCCATTTGAGGCAGCCAGACAACCTATTAATGACTTTCTTTTCTTTCACCTTTCACAGAGGGTAGAGGGAAATTATCCTTTTCTGTTTTTTAGTCAGAATGTTAAGTTTATACCAGGAACTTCTCTTCAAAGCTTATTAGTAGCAATGCATCCTGATGAATAGTCTCTTGTTTCTCTCTTGGGAAATATGTCAACAGGCTTAGACAGTAAATACTGGTATTTATAGAAACTCATTGGTGTTTCTATACAAAAACTCTGGTGTACCTCAAAACCCAGCTCAAGTCAAGCATTCCTTGATTAACATGGATAGTTATGCATCTGATAGACTGAATGGAGGTTGTGTCATGACCACGTTTTGAAGGGGTTCACATTAGTTTTGTCTTTTCACAATGTCAGCTCTAGTCAATCATGAAGCAAAATTAAATCACAATTAGAAGGCAGGTTCAGGGTTTCAAACTCAATGACATGTGATTCATGCTGGCTTCTTACACAGCGCACAGAGCAGGACACAAGACAAGCCACAGCACAAAGCAGATAATAGAAGGGTGTAGTAAGTTAACGAACCAACCCCGAAGTCAGTCTCTGGGTGTACAGTTGAGATAAGGCCTCAGTTCATGTCCTGGTCAGCTCTGGGCACTCACTGCTTCCTACGATCCAGCAGGGAAGGATCTCAGTTCTGTTTGGAGATCAATGGGGCAGAACGTTTGGGAGCAGCTGCCTTTTTAAGTGGTGAGACATCCAGGACTCAGGTCTGAAGAGTCTGACAGTTTGCTGCCAAATCTTCCCCTTTCTAAAAGGATTTTAGTCTCACCTGATTCAAAAGGAATCAGTCTCAGACCTCTGCACACCTCCTCTGGTTCTGTTTCTAATTAGTTCTGAGATGTCAGTTACCCTGGTCCCAGGGAATATCTCCTAGCTGCAGTTCCTTTAACTTCTTATCATGGCTGATCCAGGCTGCTGAGGGACACAGGGTCCCACTTGACATGAGAGACTCCATTTTGCTCTCTACATTTCACCCCATGATTCCTCATGGGAAACTCTGTAACGGCCATGTACGAATCAAATTTATCTTAAAATAGGATAGCAGTACTAGCTTGGTAACAGAGCAAAACATATTTACACATATTTAGATAATTCAGAGAAAACATATTTAAACATATTTAGGTAATTCAATCAAGTGTTCAATAGAAATCAAACACAATCTATAAAATTAATCTTATAAGATAAAAATCATATCACATCAAACAAGAGGGGTACATTAAATTGAATCAAGCAAACTTAAGTGAGGATTTAAGTCAAAGGACTCCAACTCAAAGTCACATCTAATAAGAAGTAAATTAAGTCTAGGGGCGCCTGGGTGGCTCAGTGGGTTCGGGCCTCTGCCTTTCGCTCAGGTCATGATCCCAGGGTCCTGGGATCGAGCCCCGCATCGGGCTCTCTGCTTGACGGGGAGCCTATTTCCTCCTCTCTCTCTCTCTCTCTGCCTGGCTCTCTCCATACTTGTGATCTCTATCTGTCAAATAAGTAAATAAATAAAAAATCTTTAAAAAAAAGAAGTAAATTAAGTCTAAAAGAAAGAAGACAAGTCAATAGGGTGTCTAACGTCTTACAAGAACTATCTTTTTTTAATCTGTCTCTTTGACTTAGCAAAAAGTAAGCTATACCCAGGGCCTGTTGAAAACTTCCTTGATTTTCTATCAATCCTAATTCTCCTTCTAAGGATCCATTAAATCCCTCTATATATGCAGTGACTGTAAAGTTGTAAACTAGTGGTAAATCCATTATAAGTCCCATAAATCACAGAGCTTTTTTAACCGAGGCGGGTGTAAAATGAGTTCCCTGATCACTTTCTACTATTCCTGGTGCTCCAAAGTGAGCTGCCCATGACTCTGAGCTCCCATTGTTGCATGAGCTGAAGGGCTAGAGGTAGCCATAGCTATCCCTAATCCTGTATACATGTCTATCATGTTAGTGGCATATTTCTGTTGATAGCTGTGATTTAGTGGTCCTACAAAAGTCTACTTGTATAGTGAAATTAGACGTGGTGGGCTTGTACGTGTCTGTTGGTGCAGTGTACCTGCATTTATCGATCATCTGTTTACATGGGAGGCATCCTTGGAATGCTTTTCTTATTTCCTGCCAGCTGACCTTAAGCTTCCTTCAGGGAACCATTTATCTAAGGCATGTGTTCCTGTATGTTCTTTTTATGTATTTCCATAATTGTATGTGAGATTATTTGTCTTTCTGTTGTTTCCTTACTTCTGTGTTATTGGTTTCCCTGCCTTTTCAATGTCAATGGTGTCACTTGAGGTCCCTCCAATTTTCCATCCCTCTCCATTTAATATTATTAGTGGCAATGTGTGTCTCCCTCCTTCTTTATGCCTTTTTAATTTTAATTTCAATCTTTCCTTTGTTTCTATTGTCTTCATGTTTCTTGTCAATGCATCAACCTCATTATTATATTTGGAGATGTCTGTGCTGTCTTGTATGTGCTAACAATTGTGTAACATATGTTTTATTCCCTCGGATGTTATATCTAATTCTTCCCAGTATTCTCTTGACTGTAAGTCTTTGGCATTTATTTTGAAGTCATTTCTTCTTTAAAAAGGTTATGTTCAGTTATTTCACTAAATTATGTATATATATTATTTTATGTATAAAATATTATTATTATTATATATTTATATATATTATTATTATTATTTTATGTATAAAATAATATATACTATTGAATGATAGATTCAATATTATTGAATTATTGAATTATGATTCAACATTATTGAATTATTGAATTATTCCATAATTCAATTGAATTTTGAATATTATTTTATATATAATATATATTATATTATATATATATATATATTTTATTCGTTTATTTGTTTATTTACAGCATAACAGTGTTCATTGTTTTGGCATCACACCCAGTGCTCCATGCAGTACGTGCCCTCCCTATTACCCACCACCTGGTTCCTCAACCTCCCACCCCCACCCCCCTCCCCTTCAAAACCCTTTGGTTGTTTTTCAGAGTCCATAGTCTCTCATGGTTCATCTCCCTTTCCAGTTTCCCTCAACTCCCTTCTCCTCTCCATCTCCCCATGTCCTCCATGTTCTTTGTTATGCTCCACAAATAAGTGAGACCATATGATACTTGACTCTCTCTGCCTGACTTATTTCGCTCAGCATAATCTCTTCCAGTCCCGTCCATGTTGCTACAAAAGTTGGGTATTCATCTTTTCTGATGGAGGCATAATACTCCATTGTGTATATGTACCACATCTTCCTTATCCATTCATCCGTTGAAGGGCATCTTAGTTCTTTCCACAGTTTGGCGATCGTAGCCATTGCTGCAATAAACATTGGGGTACAGATGGCCCTTCTTTTCACTACATCTGTATCTTTGGGGTAAATACCCAGCAGTGCAATTGCAGGGTCATAGGGAAGCTCTATTCTTAATTTCTTCAGGAGTCTCCACACTGTTCTCCAAAGTGGCTGCACTAACTTGCATTCCCACCAACAGTGTAAGAGGGTTCCCCTTTCTCCACATCCTCTCCAACACACGTTGTTTCCTGTCTTGCTAATTTTGGCCATTCTAACTGGTGTTATGTGGTATCTCAATGTTGTTTTAATTTGAATCTCCCTGATGGCTAGTGATGATGAACATTTTTTCATGTGTCTGATAGCCATTTGTATGTCTTCGTTGGAGAAGTGTCTGTTCATATCTTCTGCCCATTTTTTGATATGATTATCTGTTTTGTGTGTGTTGAGTTTGAGGAGTTCTTTATAGATCCTGGATATCAACCTTTTGTCTGTACTGTCATTTGCAAATATCTTCTCCCATTCCGTGGGTTGCCTTTTTGTTTTGTTGACTGTTTCCTTTGCTGTGCAGAAACTTTTGATCTTGATGAAGTCCCAAAAGTTCATTTTTGCTTTTGTTTCCTTGGCCTTTGGAGACATATCTTGAAAGAAGTTGCTGTGGCTGATATCGAAGAGGTTACTGCCAATGTTCTCCTCTAGGATTCTGATAGATTCCTGTCTCACGTTGAGGTCTTTTATCCATTTCGAGTTTATCTTTGTGTACGGTGTAAGAGAATGGTCGAGTTTCATTCTTCTACATATCGCTGTCCAGTTTTCCCATCACCATTTATTGAAGCGACTGTCTTTTTTCCATTGAATATTTTTTCCTGTTTTGTCGAAGATTATTTGACCATAGAGTTGAGGGTCCATATCTGGGCTGCCACTCTGTTCCACTGGTCTATGTGTCTGTTTTTATGCCAGTACCACGCTGTCTTGGTGATCACAGCTTTGTAGTAAAGCTTGAACTTGGGTAACGTGATGCCGCCAGTTTGGTTTTTGTTTTTCAACATTTCCTTAGTAATTTGGGGTCTCCTCTGATTCCATACAAATTTTAGGATTATTTGCTCCAGCTCTTTGAAAAATACTGGTGGAATTTTGATCGGAATGGCATTAAAAGTATAGATTGCTCTAGGCAGTATAGACATTTTAACAATGTTTATTCTTCCAATCCAAGAGCATGGAACAGTCTTCCATCTTTTTGTGTCTTCTTCAGTTTCTTTCATGAGTGTTCTGTAGTTCCTCGAGTACAGGTCCTTTACCTCTTTGGTTAGGTTTATTCCCAGGTATCTTATGGTTCTTGGTGCTATAGTAAATGGAATCGTTTCTCTAATTTCCCTTTCTGTATTTTCTTTGTTAGTGTATAAGAAAGCCACTGATTTCTGTACATTGACTTTGTATCCTGCCATGTTACTGAATTGCTGTATGAGTTCTAGTAGTTTGGGGGTGGAGTCTTTGGGGTTTTCCATATAAAGAATCATGTCATCTGCGAAGAGAGAGAGTTTGACTTCTTCCTTGCCAATTTGGATACATTTTATTTCTCTTTGTTGTCTGATTGCCGTTGCTAGAACTTCTAATACTATGTTGAACAAGAGTGGTGAGAGTGGGCATCCTTGTCGTGTTCCTGATCTCAACAGGAAGGCTGCAAGCTTTTTCCCATTGAGGATGATATTTGCTGTGGGTCTTTCATAGATAGATTTTATGAAGTTCAGGAATGTTCCCTCTATCCCTATACTTTGAAGCGTTTTCATCAGGAATGGATGCTGGATTTTGTCAAATGCTTTTTCTGCATCAATTGAGAGGACCATGTGGTTTAGTCTCTCTATATGTGTAAATATGTATGTGTATGTGTGTGTGTGTGTGTGTGTGTGTGTGTGTGTGTGTGTGTATCCCTGAGATCATGACCTGAGCTGAAACCAAGAGTCAGATGCTCAACCAACTAAGGCACTCAGCTGCTCCCTCAATGTATTTCTGTACAGAGGTATCTGTGAAATCCCCAATACCTTTGGTAGGCATCAAATATACAGGTGACATAAGAGCAGAGTACACGTAAACTTTATTCATGGTATCCACACCTGAGAAAAGTAGCCAATCTATGACTAGAGACTGAAATAGATGAATGTCTCATACCATTGCTGGTTTTCTTGGGACTCATATAAACCATGCCTTTATACCCTCTGTGATGAGCTGTATTGTGTTCTCCCAGAGTTTATATGTTGGAGCCTAGGATTTCAGAAATGTGAGTGTATCTCAGCATGTGACTATATTTGAAAATAAGGCTCTTAAAGAAATGATGAAGTTAAAATGACACCCTTAGGGTGGTCTCTAATCCAATGTGCCTAGTCTGTTTACAAGAAAAGGAAATGTGAATTTACAGATGTGTGATAGCGCACATGTACAGAGAAAAGACCCTGTAAGGGCACCTCAGGAGGGCAGCCTTCTTCCATCCATGGAAAGAGGCTCAGAAGAAACCATACCTGCCAAAGCTGTGATTTTGGACTTCTGGCTTCCAAAACTGTGAGAAAACACATCTCTGTTGCTGAAGTCACATGGTCTGTGGTAGTTGTTATAGCAGATTTAGCAAACTGATAAACACTGTCACCAATTCTTCCAGTCCTCTTGAATTACATCTTTTATTTCTTGGATCAGTGCTCAGTGTGCCGCCATGATATAACCCAGTCCCTGACCCAGCTCATTCCACCCGACATCCCAGACTAGAGCCCTAGATCTTAGAGTTAGTGAGGACAGAAGGGAAGGCTCCATGCTATCCCTCTTCATCCCAGGAACGGGAACAGGTTGATGAGACTCACTTTTATTCTGCCAAGGTGCCATAGTTTGGGATAGCACACCTGAATCCCTTCCATACTAAAAATCAACAGATGTGCCAAGAGAATTTAAAGAGAGCCATCCTATGTTAATGCGTCTAAAGACTCAGTATTATTAAGATGTGGATTTACCCCAAATTGATGTATAGATTCCACTTAACCCTAATCAAAATCACTGGAGGATTAGCTAATTCTAAAATCATATGGAAATGCAAAGAGGAGCACCTGGGTGGCTCAGTGGGTTAAGCCTCTGCCTTTGGCTCAGGTCATGATCTCAGGGTCCTGGGATTGAGCCCCACAACTCCCTGCTGAGCAGAGAGCCTGTTCCCCCCCCCCACCGCCTGCCTCTTGGCCTACTTGTGATCTCTGTCTGTCAAATAAATAAATAAATAAATAAATAAATAAAATCTTAAAAAAAAAGAAAGAAAGGCAAAGAACCTAGAACTGCCAAAAAACTTTTTTGTTTGAAGATTTTATTTTTAAGTAATCTCTATATCCAAGGTAGGAGTCAAATTCACAACCCCAAGAACAAGAGTCCAATGCTCTATCCATTGAGTCAACCTAGCACCCCTAGATGAGCCAAAACAACTTTAAGAAGAGCAAATTTGAAAGGTAAATTCCTCTTCAGAATATGCTCTAGATGAAGTACAAATGTAAAAATAGAACCGTATACACTCTAAATTTATGCATTCATCTCAGAAGAGTTAGGAGGAATGAGAATGGAGAGAGGCATAAAGAGGACTCCAGAGTTTTTATATTTTCTTTATTTTAAAAAATGCTAAGTAAATGAAAAACAATATTTATTAGTGTTGAGTACTATATATTGGCTTGTATTGATCTACATTGCTTAAATTTTGAAAAGTAATTAATCACCTTAAACATGAAATGAGCCCATGAGAGGACAAGGGAAGGACTTAATAAAACCCACCTAGAAGTATGAGGAACTCCAGAAGAATCCCCATCCCCCTGAGCTTAGTTTCTCCTCTCCTGTGAAACTTTCTAGCCCCTCTTATGCCACCCTCACACTGGGCCACAAATGTGGATAAACAACACTTCCTTTGTTTCTGTTAGCACTGTCTAGATAGTACGGCATTTTCAAAAATAACTTTACAAATCGAAAAGATGACTTACAGAAAAAAAGGATTCATACTAGGAAATTAATCAATCAAAACAGGTTTAGATTGTGTACTCCCCACCTTTTCCCATGGAAGTAGCTAAGGCGTCTGTCTAAGATAGGAGGTCAGGCTGTCAGAGCAGCACCATGCTCTTACTGGTCCCACATCTTCTAATCAATATAAATTTTCTTTTGTTCTTTAAAAGTACAATGTCATCTGATCCAAAAGTCAAATTCTATTTCCACATAGTGGTGGTAGGTGACATGATTTGAATTGTGTCCTTAGCTCATTTTCTCTGAGAACTGTGACATCTTTAAACCAGGGCTCACCCTCTTGGAATGAGATCTGGCCTTAGGATGCCAACGGAGCCACAGGTCCTGAAGCTCCTCAGAACTTCCCATGCTGGGAGGAAAGGCAGAAGGTCAGGAAAGCCTGGAAGAGGAGACACAGGTTGGGAGCAAGTGTGGTCTCAGTCCAGGCCCTGCTGGCTTTGGTCAACTCCCACCACTACAGGCAGACTTTTAAGGGGTGCCTTAAAAAGTAGGTACAGCATGAGACATTTCATCTCAAAGTTAGGAGTTCAATCCTCACATTCAGTGTAGTTTACTTAAAAAAAAAGTTAAGTGAAAACTTAAAAGGTGGGAACATCAAAAGTGTTGCAAAGTGTGTGGGTGGGCATCCTTGACTTGGGGGCCAGATCTGAGACTCCACTTTTCTGTGTAAGGGCAGTTCCAGCTCTCCTATCTCCTGCGTGGCCACAGAAGAAGGCTCCGGAAGGCACATTTGTGCCATCGAACTCTGTCTGAGTGATGATTGACTGACACAGGCGGGTCAGTCAGGCATCTTTCAGCAGGAAATTCTATTTAAGGGAGAAATAGAATGTGACATAAACATGGGCTCACCACATGAAACAGAAGGATGGAGAAAATGCATCTGCTACTGACAGACTGAGGGAATGCATGGAAAAGAACACTGATGAGAGACACCAAGAGGCCAAATATCTTCCAGTCCTGAGTCCATGATTTCCTGAGGCACTAATTACAAATTCTCAGCCTGCTGGATGTCTTCCCTCCTACTGAAATCTAGCCACCTGGGTCAGCCACAGCCAGAAGACAATATCCGTGGAATAGTTTTGTTGGCCAGAAGTAGCACATCTTTTCTATACAGGGCCAGACAGTAAGTATTTTATCTTTGTGAGCTACATGTGAGTGTTTCTCTTCCCCTCCCATCCTCCTTCTCCCCTCCCCCTTGCCCAGTAGTCATACCTCTAGATGGACAGTCGTTCCGAATCAGACTGCCCGTTACAGTCAGGCAGGGACCTTTAAAAACATTCCATAAAGCCCAGAGCCCATCCTCAGAAATTCATTTGGTTGTTTATTAAGTGTTCATAATTCCATTTAAAGGAATTGAGTTGGGACAAACAGCTTCTGTGTCTCTCCTTTACTGTCACGCTGCTACCACACTCACAGCACTTCAGACACCACATGTGTATGTGTGGGTTGTGTCCTACACTAGGCCACTCCGGGACACTGTCTGGATATTCTACAATTTAACTCAATTCTCACACTACCTCCCTGCAGACAGTGTCAGTTCCCCCAGGTTAAGGGCTCAGTTTCACAAGACTCCTCCACTCCAGGTGCCATGCCAAGTCCGGTTTGTCACCTGTGCTTCTGACTGCCTGGCTATAAATCTGAACTTCCCACCACCCCTTGTTTGTTGTACCGATTTGCTAGAGCTGCTCACAAAACTCAAGGAAACAGTTTTGTTTACCAGTTTATGAAAGGATGTGATAAGAAGTGAGATGAACAGCCAGATAAAGAGATATGTAAGGTAAGGTCTGGGAGGGTCCCTCATGAAGGAGCTTCTGTGTGCATGGAGTTTGGGTGCAACAGAAATTTAATTTAATTGCAGTGAACACAATACAACAAAGCTTGGGAGAAGTTCCAAGATTAAAAATATGGGGCCTGTGTCTTTCATTGCCCTTTTCCGTATTGCTTTCCATCAAAACATACAAAGCTCCAAAACAAAAAAGAATCCTACTTGTTTTTGTCCACAAGTCTGGTTTTGCATCTTGACCCTATAATTCTCCCACTCCCCTCCTTCTGTCTTCTAAGGGAATTATGAAAGTGAGCAAAGGAAATAGAAGGCAGAAGAGACCATAAAAGAACCTGCACCAAGTGAGAGGGAAGGCAATGGAAACCTTGGTCTTAACCTAACTGTATAGAAAGCAGAGGGCTGGTAAAATCTAAGTATACAGGAAGCAGAAGATTGGGAGGGTAGCCTGGCTGAGAGTCGTTATGGCAACAATGTAGAACCGGTTCTGGAGAGTAATGCTGTAGCTGCAGTTGGGATATGTTCCTCCAGCGTCATAGCAGTGAGTCATGCCAGTACAATTTACAGTCTGATGGCAGTTGTTCTGGCCATTCCTGCAGATCCTATTGGGCAAGATATAGGTATCTGACACATTCTGGAAGAAGTTGTCCGAAAAGGTGTTTTCACGCTTACAGCTCCGTTCAAGATGATTGACACGAGACATTTCCATGTTCCACTGGACAGGACCTGCACTAATATGCTGAATTATAAATGTTTGAATACTGGTGGAGGGTTGAGCCCAAGCACCATGGGGAAGCACTGACCCCCATGATCCCTGCAGCAAAAGGAGGAGAGGAAAGGGTCCCAGAAGATCCAGCATCATCTCTTCTGTGTAGGAAGAGGGAAGAAAGTGAGAGAATGATAGTAGTAGAAGCAGTAAGAGCAAAATTATCATTCACAACCATTTAGATCTTCATTGCACCTTTCAAGATATCTTTCATCCATTTTTTAAAAACCATCTTCTTTCTGATGTGAGTCTCACAATTCTAGGAAGGACCTGAAGCCCAGGGAGGAGGAATGTAAAGTAAGATGACCATTTCTCTGACTGGCAGATCCTATTCTTCTCTTTGTCCTGTGCATATGCAGATACTTATCTCTTCCCTCCTCCATCCTGGAATATTTCTCCTCAATCTATTTAACCCGGACCTTCTGGCCATCATCACGGCTCTACTCTCCCCAGCCTCCACGCTTCTCCTCTTACCAGGTCTCCTTGCTGGTGCTCCTGCTGAGGACAGAGGCTGTGGTTGGTCCCAGGCTCAGAGGCTTTTGTCTGCTGTTCCTCTGCCAGGTATGCCAGCGTGGCCTGCGTGCAGCAGGGAAGGGTTCTGAGCCCTAGGAAAGAAGAAAGGGAAACCCAGGGCTTGGAAGATGCCCTTCTTGTGCACAGTGTGGATGAGACCCACACCCTCCAACTCACTGTTTAAAGCCAGTGTCCCTGCAGATGCAGGAAGACCAAGCTTCCTTAAAGGAACAAAGGAGAAGTGATTATTTCCTCAAAGAAGTGTGAGGAAATGAGGAATTCCTGACATGGACTGAGTGCTTTCTTTCCCATCTGAAGCTTCAGTGTTTGACACTCTATGATTTCAGTTCTTTTCTCCAAATACACCATGTAAATTTGATGTAAGAGTTGACCATGTACCTGGTAATGTTTTCAGTTCCAACAACAGACTTGAATGAATTATTCATGTACCTGCAAGTACTGGGCTACTCAGATTCAGGAGTTCATGATCTAATAAAAGAGAATATCAGGTAAATAGAGAAATGCACTGTATATTAATAACTGTAAAGAGTTCTTTTGGCTGAGTTAGAGGAGATGCCAGGGAGCTGTGAGGAGCTGGTAGAGAGAAGACCACAATACCTGAACTGAGTTTTGAGAATTAATTAGAAGTTAGGTGAAGAGGATGGTAAGGTCATCCCAAAGAGGGAACTGTGTGTAAAGAGGCAGTCAGACCCTTGGCTCTCAGACACATTTTGAAGGCATAAGCAAAACAGTTGTATAGGTGGCATTAAAAAGTTCTTCTTCATTGTTTTGTTCCCTAAATACCCCTTTTCTTTCTTTGAAAGATTCACCTATTTATTTGAGAGAGAGAGAAAGAGCATGAGTGGGTCAAGGGACAAAGGGAGAGAATCCCCAAGCATGTTCCCCATCAAGCATGTAGCCTGATCGGGCTCAGTACCACCAAAATAAGATCAGGACTTGAGCTGAAACCAAAACTCAGTTCAACTGAGTTATTTTCCTGGAGACAATTTCTTTCTGATGAGTCTCTTTCTTAGAACAAAAGATGAGTCTTTTGACTCACAAACAGATATAAATGGTTGTGTATGATAATTTTCCTCTTATGACTTCTATTACTATCATTGTCTCATTTTCTTCTCTCTTCCTACACAAAAGAGATGATGCTGGACCTTCTGGGACCCTTGTCTCTCCTCCTGTTGCTGCTGGGGTCATGGGGGCTAGTGCATCCACTATGTCACTCAGCTCAACCCTCCACCAGCGTTCAAAAGTTTACCATTTGGCATCTAAGAGCAAGTCCTGTCTAATGCAACAGTGCAATGAGTCTTGTCAATAATCGTATCTGGACCTGTATAGGTCAAAACCTTTCCTGCAGGACTCCTTATGATTAGGGAAAAGAAGGCTGGCTGCCTTTCTGAGGACAAAGCAAAAGGCGGACACCTCGCAATCTCCCCCTCACCCCCACTGGTGGGACAAATGTGACATTCTTTAAGAATGTCCCAACTATCTTAATGTTAATGGCTTGCTAAAAGGGAAAAACAACCTTGACACTAGCAAGGCTTCTGGTAGCAAGGCCTCTGGTATCCAGTATCTCTGTAGGTCCTTTTTAGCAAATGAAAGTTCTATTGAAACCTCCCTTTTCCTTACTTCCCCCACCCCCATGGTACATAACCTGCCATCCCTCACAACCCCGGGTAGCAGATCTTCCTGCCCACAGGTCCTGTCCCCATGCTTTAATAAACCACCATTTTGCACCAAAGATGTCTCAAGAATTCTTTCTTGGTCATCGGCTCCAGACCTTACCCCACTGAACCTCACCTAGATTCTAGAACTTCATCACTTATACAATGTGACTATTACCTGTAGTTGGCCCAACAGGACCTGCAGGCCTTGTGGGAATAACTGCCACCACAGTGCAAATCCTATTAACATGACTTCCTGCTATCACACTGGAGGGAGATATCCTGACTGCCGCTACAGTACTACTTCCCAGAACAGGTTCTACGTTGTTGCCTGGGACCCTCGTCAGCCAGGCTACTCTCCCAGTTGTCTGATTCCTGTAGGGTTAGACTAAGACTAAAGTTTCCATAATGGTCCTTCTTACTCGGTGCAGGTTTTCCCATGATCTCTTCTGACTTTTGTTTTCCTTTGTTGATTTCCATGGTTGCCATAGAGGAAAGAAGGAGGGGAGTGAGGAAATTAGGGGGCCATGAAGCCAGGCCAGAGTTTGGGACACAAACAAAGAGCATCCCTTGCTGCTTTGGAGCTCTGTGTGTTTTGAAGGAAGGCAATAGCCAAGAGGGCCAGGAAAGACCCAGGCCTCTTCATCTTTATAATCTTGGAACTTCTGCCAAGCTTTGTTGTATTTTGTTCACAGCAATAGAATCACTTTCTATTGTATTGTAATGACCTTGAGTGTGTGTGTTTGGGATGTCTTTCACATCATTGCCAGCCTGGAGCCATCTAGATGGCATTTGCCAATGTATTCAGGAGAACCGTCTGGGCCCTAGGCGAACTTTGAGGTTATTCAGCAACCTAAGGTTTCGGCTACTTCCCCCCCGCCCCCCCCCCCCCCCCCCCACTGCATCCCTGGGACTTTGGAGCAAGAATGTGCTCCATCGCTTCAAACTATGCTCAAGGCTTTTACTTATTTCCCTTGAAACCATGGTCCATGCTTGTTTGGAGGTGACAAGTACACCTCATAGTACGTGCACAGTATTTCACACACAGGTTCTCACCCTGACAACCGATACACTGTACATCTTTACTATTAGTTTCTGTATGTCATCAGATAGTGCATTAAATGTAAGTAGTACTACTGATAATAACTCACTGTAGCCATAGAGTCAATTCTCCCATGATCTATTGCGATGCAAGAAGAGAAAGCATAGATCAAGGGAAAAGAAAAAGCGCTGGGAATTGAAAACATCCTGCCCTCTTGAACACTGAAATATCACAGAAATCATGTTGTTTCAAAAACGTAGTTGATTTAACAACTGAAGGACAGCAATTAAGAGTCTGGCTGGTGGTGGGGCACTTGGGTGTCTCAGTGGGTTAAGCTGTTAAGCCCCTGCCATGGCCTCAGGCCATGATCTCTTGGTCACCTTGAGCCTTTTCTGCCTTCCTGCTCAGAGGAGAACCTGTTTTTCCCTCTTCTACCTCTCCCACCCTCTTGGGTACTTGCTTTCTCCTCTGTGTCTCTCAAATAAATAAAGTCACTAAAAAAAGAATTTGGCTGGGACTGAGAATTTAGGTCCTAGGTTCAGGGGAGGAAAAATAATTGTTCCTTACCATTTTAGGTTCTTGGCTGAAAACACCTACCCCTTAATAAAAAGTCAACTTAATAGGACAAAAACTATTTTAATATGTACATAATACTGGAGCCCCACAGAAACATTATTCTTAAAAGCAAGTAGCCAACTGAGTCTTATGGACCATCCTGATCCTATGGAAAGGATCGGGGTCTAGGGCTTCAAAAGGGGGGAAGGCAATTCAGAGAAAGGTGAGAGGAGAAAATATTTGGGAAAGAGTATTTGCCCTGCCAGGGAGATGACTCTCTCAGATGAAGGTGACCCATCTCATGGTTCAGTTCCCTGAACAGGCCTCTTTCTAATGTAAGTTTCCCCTACAAAAGAGTTACCTTTCCTCTGCTTTTAGAACTTCTCCTCTGTACTTTCTCACAATAAACAGCTTAACATAATTCTTATGCCAAAAAGGAATATTTGGGGTGGCCTATTCTGCTACCCCTCATACCTTTCCATTTCCTTGCCAACTACTAGCCTCACTGGGTTAACAGTCCAGGGTAAGTCAAAGTGCTTTGTAGACTGATCTGTCTTTGAGCAGCAGCCAAACAAAATGCCTGTCAGAAAGGCCGCATGCTGAAGTAGTTATGAGTGTGTCAGTTATCTGTGGTGCACAATGGTTCTTTCCAAACCACGCGATTCCTTTAACCGCTGTGCTAGCTGGCCTCCCCTTCCTTTATGCCACATCTTTATGTCAGGTCTTAGAAACAAAGACAGAAATATGAAGTTTCAGTTTTCAGGAGCCTGGATTCCAAGGGTGCTAAATACTCAAGGCCCCTCTCAGTGGGAAGACACAAGAAGGTCAGGACAACCTGGCACTTGAGAAAGTGGGTACCCAGTAGGGGACCTTCTCCCGTGGGACTTGAGTCCTCCAATTTAGAGCAGCTTTCATTCGTATTGATCTTATGCAGCACAACATTTACATCAGAGTGTCAAAGTATTCAAGCTAAGTGCGGGGGGAGTGGACAAAAGGATCCGTGTTCACATTTGGTAGGAACCAATGTAGGAACACAGCATCATCCTCAGGCGAAAGGGGTCTTCAGATGGCACAGATAAACCTGATCAGTAATCACAGTGGACTTATGTACTATATTAGATCACCTGGACATTTCAGCAGGTTCTTGGAGAAAGTAACCTAGTAAAAGGCTGCATTTCCTTTCATCAAACCACTCAGGGGCACCTGGGTGGCTCAGTGGGTGAAGCCTCTGCCGTTTCTCAGGTCATGATCCCAGGGCCCTGGGATCAAGCCCTGCATTGGGCTCTCTGCTCTGTAGGGAGCCTGTTTCCTCCTCTCTCTCTGCCTGCCTCTCTGCCTACTTGTGATCTTTGTCAAATACATTTAAAAAAATCTTTAAAAAAAGAAAAACCACTCAGTTACTCACTCTTACTCACCTAGTACTCAACTATGGTTATTTATATGTTAGGGAACACATAGATTGAAGAAATTGTGGAAGGGAATAAGAATGAGGATAATTTGGGGAAAATCTTTTATGCTCAGAAGTGTTAGTTCTAAGTAAATCGACCAGATCACGGTGGACTGTCAGGTTTGTGTTCCTTTCTGCATGCAATCATGTATTGTGGGAGAGTCGAGATAACTAATTAAATCAGATATTCATTTATATATATTCCTAAATCAGCTTCAATGATCTGACAGTCATTCTAGAAAGATACAACTGTGGCAAATCTTAGAAAGAATTTAACCAATGTTCCAGCAGCTCTCAACTCTGGTTTCATACAAAATTCACCTGGGAGTTTTAAAAAAAACAGTATCAATGACTCCATCCCTGTGATAGAGTAGAAAATACGTGTGGATTTCTGCCTCTGATTCCTGGCACAGAGCTCCTGAAACCCTTGTAAATTCCTAAGTGATAAGAGCGCTTGGAATATCTTTTGTTCTAAGAAAGAGACTCCTCTTTCTGACATGAGTCTCACAATTCTAGGAAGGAGCTAAATCCCAGGGAGGAGGAATGTGTGTTAAGATGACATTTCCTCTGACTGGCAGATCCTATTCTCTTTCCTCTGCACTTATGCAAAGAGAAACTTGTCTCTTCCCTCCTCCCTCCTAGAATATTTCTCCTCCATCTATGTGACCTGGACCTTCTGGCCATTGTCACGGCTCTACCCTCCCCAGCCCCCAGGCTTCTCCTCTTACCAGGTCTCCTTCCTGGTGCTCCTGCTGAGGACAGAGGCTGTGGTTAGTCCCAGGCTTAGAGGCTTTTGTCTGCTGTTCCTCTGCCAGGTATGCCAGCGTGGCCTGCGTGCAGCAGGGAAGGGTTCTGAGCCCTAGAAAAGAGGAAAGGGAAACCCAGGGCTTGGAAGATGCCCTTCTTGTGCACAGTGTGGATGAGACCCACACCCTCCAACTCACTGTTTAAAGCCAGTGTCCCTGCAGATGCAGGAAGACCAAGCCTCCTTAAAGGAACAAAGGAGAAGTGATAACTTCCTCAAAGAAGTGTGAGGAAATTATGAATTCCTGGTATGGGTTGAGTGTTTTCCTCCCTGAAACTTTACCATTTTGAGCTCCATGATTTCAGTATTTTAAGAGAAAACACACCACAAATACCTAAGGTTCTCCCAGTCCAGCTTGTCACCTGTGTTTCTGACTGCCTGGCTGTAAATCTGAGCTTCCCCCAACTCCCTTGTTTGTTTCATTACTTTCCTAGAGTGGCACATGGAACTCAAGGAAACTCTGATGGTTTATCAGCTTCTTAAAGAATATGATAAAGGAGACAGATGAGGAGTCAGATAAAAAGATACCTAGGGTAAGGTGGGAGGGTCTTAGTGAAGGAGTTTCTTTCTTCCTGGAGTTGGGGTGCATCATCACCTTCCCAGTATAGACGATATAGGCAAGATGTTAGGGTTTGAAGCCAATAGCCAAGAAAGAATTCTTGAGACATCTTTGGTGCAAAAAGGTGGTTTTTTGAAAGCATGTGGACCTGAGGCACTGAGGGCAGAAAGCTGCATAGAAAGTGGGTCATGAGGAATTAATTGCCCATTGACATAGCTTCAAGATGGGAGGAAGAGAAAGATAGCATAAGTCTCTAAGGAATTTTGGAAGGAAGATGTCCAGGACATCAAGGAGGCTAACTGTTGTTAAGAAAAGGTCATTTGTTACTGTGTAATGGAACCCTAGTCACGAGAACCTTCAGATGTATTTAGGTGAGCCATATGTTTGGGGAATGATTGCCAAGATATATCTTCCAGAGTGAGACAAGGGTAGTTTCCAAGGGAATTTTTAGTGTGAAGGTAGGTGTACAAGATCCTGGGTGGTTGGGATAATGACAAGCTAAGATTGCTTTTTGTCCTTAGTAAACTGTCAACATGTAAGCAGGTCACTTCCCACATGAATGTCACTCTGCCTGTTCCAAGGACTGGTCAATGGGTTGTAGGAAGAATGGAAATTTAAGTTTTCTTTTGCCTTTGTTTCCCACATCACTTGCATCATCACTAGAGATTCAGTCTTGGAGGATAGTGTGGAGGAAAAGCAATCTTATTCTTCTCTCCTTTCTTCTCAGCTATGGCCTTTATAACATAAGACAGATTAACAAAAGAAAAACAAACAAGCTTATTAGCATGGATATCTCATATATGCATGACAGAAATGCAGGGACTGGTGTGAAATATGGCGATGTTGGAGTCCAGGAGTGAATGATCAAGAAAGATCTCTTGAAGCATCTTTGGTACAAAAATGGTGGTTTTTAATTAAGGAATGTACTGGGACAGGACTCGTGGTCAGAAAGAGCTACACTGGGGTTGATTCTCTACTCTTAAGATAGGGTGGGGTTAGCAATAGCCAAGTCTCTCAGGAATTTGGAAGTAAGGGTTTTAGGGCCTTGCAGGCCTAGCTGCTGTTAAGATGACGTCATTCACTAGGGTGTAGTACAACTTGAGTCTTAAGACCCTTCAGATGTCTGTCAGTGGGCCATAGGCTTGAAGGATGATTGCTCACATATAGCTTAACGTAGAAATAAATGAGTTTCCAAAGGGATTTTTATATGTTAAAGGGCTCTTACAAGATCCAGGGGGTTGGGCTAAGGTCAGGCTAAGGTTACCTTTTCCTTTAGCAAAGTATTAAAATTGAGGCAGCTGAGCTCTTTCAAGAAGAGCTGTCTGCCTGTCCCGAGTACTTGTCCATGGGTTGCATGTTGTAAGGAAATTTAATTATCTTTCTACATTTCCTCTGCCTTTGTTCTTCACATCAGGAAGAGTCATTCAAAGAGGTGAGGAGACCTTGGGCTGACAGACCCTCTTCAGCTAAAAGAAAGAAAGAAGAGTGTGGGGAAGGCAGGCTCTAGGAAGGTAACAAGGGAAAGTAGAGTAAACAAAGGTAAGGTTTGTTAAGCAGAGTTAAGTCTGTGCCTTCCTTTTTTTTTTAAGATTTTATTTATTTATTTGACAGACAGCGATCACAAGTAGGCAGAGAAGCAGGCAGAGAGAGAGGGAAGTAGGCTCCCTGCTGAGCAGAGAGCCTGATGCCAGGCTTGTTCCCAGGATCCTGGAATCATGACCAGAGCCGAAGGCAGAGACTTTAACCCACTGAGCTACCCAGGCACCCCAAGTCTGTGCCTTCTTGATTGGTAAGAGTTTCTTGTGGCTTAGAGGCATGTTTATCTTGTTACTAGGCACAGGGAAACACCTTAGGGAATAGATATTTTCTCTATGATGATAAATGTCTCTTATTTGTAAGTGGGTGATTTATAGGCTACTTTCAGAATTTCTCCTTGTCTTCTGTTTCTCAATATAATCAGCTCAAAATCATCTGTTGCCAAAGAACCATTTTTTTAGGTGTTACATTCCGGTCTCCTATAGGAAAGAGTCTGTTGGCCTAACTTGAATCTCCTGACCAACACTTGACTCATTAGAGGGGATTTGAAACCTTGGGATGACCCCACCAACACTACACAGAAGCAGGGGAGGAACAGTTCCCAAATGGAAATGAATATGCAGCTATCCAAATGGGGTGGAGGGAGTGGATGTGTGAAAACCAAAGCAACAGCACAAAGCTGTTATATTAATTGTGTTTAAATCCATTTTCCTACCATATGATATTCACTACCATCTTTTAACCCATTAATAAAAGGAATTTTTAGAGCTTCTAAAATGTATTGTGAGAACTTACTGTGGGAGACCAGAACAGATGACTGGAATATAAGTATAGGCAACCAGAACAGAGTAACACAAACTATGCCACTACATTTGTTTTTGTTTTATTTGTTTTTCTGGGGTTCTTTTTCCATTTTTTTAGAGAGATAGTTTGTGAGAGATAGCTCAGGTGACAGAGGAAGAGGGAGAGAGAATCCCAAGCAAGCTCCACACTCATGACAGAGCTGGATGTGGGGCTCGATCTCATGACCCTGAGATCATGACCCGAGCCAAAACTCAGAGCCAACACTTAAGAGACTGAGTCATCCAGGTGCCCCACACCAGACATTTTGAGGTAGCTTTTATCAACTGAGAAAAAAGATCAGTATTCCTCATCTTTATATTGATTCTTGATACAGAACAACTGGTTTAACACTAATCTCTTCTGAGTTTGGTTACTACAAGTCATCATCTCCTCAGTATCTGCCCATCCCCGGGTGCACTGAAAAATTGTAAAGCTGAGGAGCTTTTCTTGAAAAATTATGACTAGCCAGATTCTTTGGCTACTCATGGGGGCTAGATGTCTAGGACTAGGAAAACTGAAAATGTTATGATCTTGGCCTTTTCTCCAAGTGTTTCAAGACTGGAGTCATTCAACAATACAGGAGGCTAAAGAACACAAGGTACTTTAGTGTTCCACATTTCTCCTCCCCATATCTGCTGGAGGCAAAATTGTATGAAGTGAAGGTTTATCCTTCTCTGTATCATTCTTCCCCATTTAGCAAACAGAATTCTCATGGACATTACTTACTTGTGTCCTCAACGTTTCCTTCTGCAATTTACTTCTTCTTTCCTCCAACAAAACTTAAGTCTTAAGACCCATTCTTGAAGGTTACCATTTAACATCCCATATCTACTCTATACCTCAGCCTAGTGAAAATGATTATTATTAGAAACCCCATTTTTGCCATTATCTTCTTTCTTTTCTGTTTCTTTTTTTTTAATTAACATATAATGTGTTATTTTCTGCCATTATCTTCTACTTAGTTTATTATGCCTCGGGAAACATAATGACTTAACCTATCTAAAATGCATGCGTTTCCTTAGAGACATGTTTAAGGAATGAGTCGAATGACATACATCTTCAGCCTACACTGTGCGCCCATCATCTCCAAGCACAATGTGTATCAAACAGCCTGGGACACCTCCACCAATCACACAACATATAACATTTGTGAATGTCACACACGTTGGAGTGACATAATTTATTTAGGGAAGGAAGACCATTCAGGTTTGGTCAGTGTAATGAGAGTCACTTTCAGGAACATGCCTGGTTCAGTAAAACAGAGAAGCCACATAGAGCCTAATCTTAAAAAACTGGAGCAAATCAGATACATGAGGGCATAGGAATACTCCAGGAAGAGAAACTGTGAGTGGTTTTGATAGGAAACAAGCATAACTCTAAGGAGCTGGAAAATGTTGGCACACAAATGCAAAGGATGAAGTAGCAAGGACTGTTGACCGAGGCACGGCCTCCCACTTGGGAAGTATTGGACACTCTACTCGGACCTCTGGGTATGGGTAGACTTTCTATTTTTTGATGTCTAACAACTGGATGTCCTCTATGCCATCGACATACCCATTCACGCCACAGTGGAATTCAATGTAGTTGTAGCCGCTGTGCTCTCTGTAGCTCTTTTGGTTGCCCTCCTGGTAGCACTGGAGTATTTTGAAGGGATGCTGGGCCCATATGTATACATTTCTGTTAATGGTCTCTCCACTTCCTGAGGCAAATATGCTCGATTTTGTGTCAAAAGGTATAGATGAAGATGTGATAGTTCCTGTCTTGTGGAGCTTCTCTTTCCCTCATGAGATCATTGCATTTGTAGTCACTGAGTTTCCAGCTTGTGCTCAGGTAGTGCTGTTTCATGAATTCCCTCCAGGAAAGGTTCTGGCTGTGTACAAGCAGCCCACCTAGGGGAAACAGCAGGGTCAAGAGAGGGCCTAGGACCTTTAGAGAGGATGCCATCTCAGTCACCAGAGCCACCTGTGGGTCTGCAGGGAAGAAAGAGGAAAGCATTATCTCAACACTGAAGTAAGAGTTGACCTGCACCTTAAAATTCCTTTCTTGCCAGTGTAGACACTGGCACCCAACTTTACCATTTTGTTCCCAGGCTTGAAGAGGATAAATCTCATTAGGTAGTTAAATTTATGAGAACTAAAAATATGCTAGAGCCTGACTGAGACAAACACGAAAATGGTCCAAAATAGACAAAGTTTATTTTGAGAATTTCAAACACCTGCTGGCTGGCAGGTGTTTCTTCTACCCAAGCAGAGGAACTCATCACCCTCTAGCTAACTCTGTCCAACAGTCCAGATTATTTCTCTAAAGCGTGTGGCTGTAAAAGAAAATGGCAATTTATGGTTTGTGGTTATGAAGTGGAAAGTGTTGTCACCACTTAAGCGAATGAGGAGGTTAGGTGAAGACTTGGGTGATATTTTCCAAGCAACAAGGCTCGGTTCCCTCAAACCCCAGGCTACAGTTACATTGATTCTGCAAAACAATGTTTATCTGATCCTGATTTCCTTAGAGTACTTCCCCAAAGCCTGTGTGAAATCTCTTATCACTTCTGACTACCTATGTACTTACTCAGTGGACACTTATCACATTATCATAATTAAAAATCTTCTTGATTTGGTTTCAGAATGCAATCATATAGGAACTCAAGTTTTGAAATATTGTTCTGATCAATCAAGTTCCAAGTTTGGGACTGCCCTCACAAGAGCTACTCAGGTCAAAATGAAGGTACAGTGTTGTTTGTAAACAATAGGTTGTTTCGGATGAGGCATGCAGCTGATCCTGTGGAATCTCTAACCTGGTTCTCAAGCCCTATGTCCACAAATGGGGTTAAGAACATCTGCTTCAAAGACCTGTGAGCATCTAATGAGATATGTCAGTGAGAGCACTTCTCAGAATGGTGTAGGGACCCAGGACAGCCCACCCCAAAAGGTGTCCCAATGGCATATTGATCATTTTGAATTGAATCTATTTGGAAAACAGACAGGGCAAGGGTACTCAGACCCTCTTCTGTCCCCTCAAAGCAGAAATTGAATCTCTCCTGTGAATGGTACCCACCCTGTACTAAGAAATAAAAAGACATTCCTATCACCAGAAATAGGGATTTTACTTATTTTTTTTTTATTTTTTAATTTTTTATATGAGCTCTAGGCCCAATGTGGGGCTTCAACTCATAACCCTGAGATCAAGAGTCACATGTTCCATTGAGTGAGGCAGCCAGGCACCCTACAAGTGACAGGGATTTTAAAGCCAAGAGAGCTATAAAAACAAACTTCCTTGCTTTTTACTAATCTACTACCTCAGCCCAGAATGTGCTTGGAATTCCTTACTAATTAGCACTCCCCAACATTTGTTTTGTCTCTCCTGTCAATTCCTCACAAATCGATTGTCTCATTATTTAGAATGTCGAAAAACAGCCTGCCTCCGTCATTTCCTTGGGATTCCAATTTCATTATTGGGCCTCTATGTGCACATTATGAAACTTTGCTTTTTTTTTTCTTCTATTAAATCTGTCTGGTGTCAACTTAATCATAAACTGGCTGGAAGAATCTTGAATGGTAGAGGGAAATTTTTTTCGTCTTCTATCGTGTGAAGTGCTATATCATGTACAGAAGACAGAGGAGGCACATTCACATCTGGGCCACCCTGTACCTGACCCAAAGGTCCTACCCAGCTTAGAAGACCAGGAGTCAAGCTGCTTCAATGTATTCTGCTTGGGAAGATTGGGGAGGAAGTGGGAATAGGGGTGGATGGGTTGAAGGGAGACACTGCTTCACTTGGATTGATACTGAGTTGAATTCAGGTCTTTGCTTCTTATAAATTTGGATCACTTTCCAACCTTACCTCTCCCATCTAGAAGTTCAGTGAGACACTTTGCAATGTTTCTGGGCCTTTTTCCTCAAGCATGTGTAGCACCGGCCCTAACTCAACTCACCCTGTTCAGATCCAACACTCAGGTGTCACTGGTTGAGGAAATCAATATGTGGGTCTGAAGAGCCGAGAGTCAGGAAGTCTGCAGTTGTGAAAAAGGAATAGTAGTGAGAGGTACAGCACTCCAACTGATTAGTAGCCTGTCAGGGGTGGGGGACAGCCTTCCTAGGTGAACCTGTTCTGTGTCTTCTCATCTAGAACACTTAAGTTCCCTCTGGGAATAGCCTGGAGCAAAGGTGTCCAATATCAAAGCCTCTTTTCTGGGTACAGAGGAATGACAAAACTCTGGGGAGGGGTAACACTAGAGAAGGGTAATCTGAACTTATCAGGAAATAATCAGAGATCTAGTTCCTAAAGTCACTTCCCTATAAACCTCTGGGGAAAAGTCCCCAGATGACTAGGGGTTTGTGTCAATGAGAACTTCAGTGGAAAACAAGCAAAGAAACAGCAAACAACAAAAACAAAACAAACACCTCTGGTGTTGTGAACTGTGGAATCTTCATCGAGGGGGGAGAGTATGTAGTCAAAGACTCAATTTGTGGATGAAGTGGGATCCTTGAGTGTGTTTCCTATCAGTGCACCTAAGCCACCTTGGTTGAGTTTCTCACAGGGCCACCTTACATTCATATATAGTCATGAAGGGTAGCAGAGTTTGCTACTCCAAATGTTACCTCTTGGGCAGAAGGATGATTTTGAGCTGGTGATTTTTAAGAAACACCAACACAGGAGAAGCTCTGAAACCAGAGTGGAAATAAGCCTTTTTAAAGGAATATTTACATTAATAAAGGAAATTTCCATATGTAAAAGGAAATTTCCATTTGAACGTTTATGTCCCACTTAGTATCAGAAAGAGGAGCATGACTTTACAAATCCAAGAAACTCTTATCAATGAAAATAAAGAAGAAAGAAGAAAGAAAAGAAAGAAAGAGAGAGGAAGAGAAAGAAAGAGAAGGAATGAAAAAAAAGAAAGAAAAGAAGAGGAATAAACCAAAGGAAGGGAGGAAGGAAGGAAGGAAGGAAGGAAGGAAGGAGAAAGATAGGGAAAAAACCCTGTTATCAATGCAGAAGCCTTAGATTTAAATATACCTAACAAATATTACCATTGTTGTGCTCGCTTCGGCAGCACATATACTAAAAACAAATATTACCATTGTTGGCTGGGTTTTTCCTGGTAACCTCCATAATTGTCCACCCCACCCTCATTCCAACATCTTCCTTTTGTCCTTAGCTGAAGATGGCATTCAAGATGATGCGTTGAGCCATTTGGGGACATTTTACTCAGTTTTTGTGGATATCTCCAACATACATACATACATACAGGAGATATATGCTCTTTGTTTTGCTTTTCCCAATCTCTTTTTATTACAGCGGTAATAAAAGAACCTGGTAGATATCCACCAAAAATTGTAAGGAAACATACTTAAGAACACAACACACAGAGCAGGACACAAGACAAACCACAGCACAAAGGAGATAACAGAAGGATGTAGTAAGTTAACGAACCAAACTCGAAGTCAGTCTGTGGGTGCACAGTTGAGATAAGGCCTTGGTCAGGTCTGGGTCAGCTCTGGGTGGTCACTGCTTCCTACGATCCAGCAGGAAAAGATCTCAGTTCTGTTTGAAGATCTATGGGGTAGAACCTTCAGGGACAGTTGCTTTTTTAAGTGGTCAGACATCCAGGGCTCAGGTCTGAATATTCTTTTTTTTTTTTTTTTTTTTTAGTATTGGCCAAAAATTTTTTTATTCCCCTCTCCATTTTTTTTTTTTTTTCCTTTCTGGTGGGTTAAAGAATTGTTTTAGGGGCTGCATTTCCTTTGTAACATCATCTGTATTTTTTTTTAATTTGTTTATTTTCAGCGTAACAGTGTTCATTGTTTTTGCACCACACCCAGGGCAACATGCAGTACGTGCCCTCCCTATTACCCGCCACCTGGTTCCTCAACCTCCAACACCCCCACCCCTTCAAAACCCTCTGGTTGTTTTTCAGAGTCCATAGTCTCCCATGGTTCATCTCCCCTTCCAGTTTCCCTCAACTCCCTCTCCTTTCCATCTCCCCATGTCCTCCATGTTATTTGTTATGCTCCACAAATAAGTGAAACCATATGATATTTAACTCTCTCTGCTTGACTTATTTCACTCAGCATCATCTCTTCCAGTCCCATCCATGTTGCTACAAAAGTTGGGTATTCATCCTTTCTGATGGAGGCATAATACTCCATTGTGTATATGGACCACATCTTCCTTATCCATTCATCCGTTGAAGGGCATCTTGGTTCTTTCCACAGTTTGGCGACTGTGGCCATTGCTGCAATAAACATTGGGGTACAGATGGCTCTTCTTTTCACTACATCTGTATCTTTGGGGTAAATACCCAGCAGTGCAATTGCAGGGTCATAGGGAAGCTCTATTCTTAATTTCTTCAGGAATCTCCACACTGTTCTCCAAAGTGGCTGCACTAACTTGCATTCCCACCAACAGTGTAAGAGGGTTCCTCTTTCTCCACATCCTCTCCAACACACGCTGTTTCCTGTCTTGCTAATTTTGGCCATTCCAACTGGTGTCAGGTGGTGTCTCAATGTGGTTTTAATTTGAATCTCCCTGATGGCTAGTGATGATGAACATTTTTTCATGTGTCTGATAAGTCTGAATATTCTGACATTGTGCTGACAAATCCATCCCTTTCTAAAGGGATTGAATCAGTCTCAGGCCCCTGCAGACCTCTTCTGGTTCTGCTCCTCATTCGTTCTAGGATGTCAGCGACACTGGGCCCAGGGAATATCTCCTAGCTGCAGTACCTTAAACTTCTTGTCATAGCTTGACCCAGGCTGCTTCTTGACACGGGTCCCACTTGACATGAGAGACTCCATTTTGCTCTCTGCCTGTCACCACATGATTCCTCCTGGGAAATTCAGTAAGGGCCATGCACGAATCAAATATATCTTAAAGCAGATAGCAGTTCTAGTTTGGTAACATAGCAAAAGACATATTTAGGTAATTCAATCAAGTGTTCAATAGAAACAAAAAGACAATTTATTTATATTTGATGAGACTGCAGATGGAGAGGGAGAGAATCTCAAGCAGACTCCTGGCTAAGAAAAGAGCTCCACACAGGTCTTAATTCCACCACCCTGACATCATGGCCTGAGTCAATACCAAGAGTCTGAAGCTTCACCAACCAAGCCACCTAAGTGCCCCTAAAATCTTTTCTTTTCCATTTTTCTGACCATAGGACTATTTCATTTGCTACTGCCCATGAGTCAGTAAAAATATATATGGTGCTTGATTCTCCTCTATTGCTTTTCTTACAGCCAATAGTACTGCTTTTAATTCTGCAAGTTGTACCCATTGAGTCTTACCTTCTTCTCTGAGGAGCAGCTCATCCTGAGGTCTCAGTGCTGCAGCTGTGCATTCTGATTCTCCAGAAACTTTGGACTCTGATCTGTCTGTAAACCAGGAAGTTGATAGACCTTAAGAGCAGGATGGGCCCCATTTCCCTAGGTTTCGAGTATGGATTTGCCCTTCCCTCAGAATGAATTCCCACAGGTCTGCTTCAGTCTTATGTATCTCCTCGGTGAAGAGTTCTGGTTGTCCCTGGAAAGAGGTGTCCCTTTCTTGGATATACCATTTCCAAGTTAGCAATTTCTTTTTTTTTTTAATTACTTGACTTATTTTCAGTGTAACAGTACTCATTGTTTTTGCAACACACCCAGTGCTCCATGCAATACATGCCCTCTATATTACCCTTCACCTGGTTCCCCAACCTCCCACCCCCCGCCCCTTCAAAAACCCTCAGGTTGTTTTTCAGAGTCCATAGTCTCTCATGGTTCATCTCCCCTTCCAATTTCCCTCAACTCCTTTCTCCTCTCCATCTCCCCATGTCCTCCATGTTCTTTGTTATGCTCCACAAATAAGTGAAACCATATGATACTTGACTCTCTCTGCTTGACTTATTTCACTCAGCATCATCTCTTCCAGTCCCATCCATGTTGCTACAAAAGTTGGGTATTCATCCTTTCTGATGGAAGCATAATACTTCATAGTGTATATGGACCACATCTTCCTTATCCATTCATCCGTTGAAGGGCATCTTGGTTCTTTCCACAGTTTGGCGACCGTGGCCATTGCTGCTATAAACATGGGGGTACAGATGGCTCTTCTTTTCACTACATCTGTATCTTTGGGGTAAATACCCAGCAGTGCAATTGCAGGGTCATAGGGAAGCTCTATTCTTAATTTCTTCAGGAATCTCCACACTGTTCTCCAAAGTGGCTGCACCAACTGCATTCCCATCAACAGTGTAAGAGGGTTCCCCTTTTTCCACATCCTCTCCAACACACGTTGTTTCCTGTCTTGCTAATTTTGGCCATTCCAACTGGTGTAAGGTGATATCTCAATGTGGTTTTAATTTGAATCTCCCTGATGGCTAGTGATGATGAACATTTTTTCATGTGTCTGATAGCCATTTATATGTCTTCATTGGAGAAGTATCTGTTCATATCTTCTGCCCATTCCTGATTTCAAGATTTACTACAAAGCTGTGATCACCAAGACAGCATGGTACTGGCATAAAAACAGACACATAGACCATTGGAACAGAGTGGAGAGCCCAGATATGGACCCTCAACTCTATGGTCAAATAATCTTCGACAAAACAGGAAAAAATATACAATGGAAAAAAGACAGTCTCTTCAATAAATGTTGCTGGGAAAACTGGACAGCTATATGTAGAAGAATGAAACTCACCCATTCTCTTACACCGTACACAAAGATAAACTCAAAATGGATAAAAGACCTCAACGTGAGACAGGAATCCATCAGAATCCTAGAGGAGAACATAGGCAGTAACCTCTTCGATATCAGGCACAGCAACTTCTTTCAAGATATGTCTCCAAAGGCAAAGGAAACAAAAGTGAAAATGAACTTTTGGGACTTCATCAAGATCAAAACCTTCTGCACAGCAAAAGAAACAGTCAACAAAACAAAAAGGCAACCCACGGAATGGGAGAAGTTATTTGCAAATGACAGTACAGACAAAAGGTTGATATCCAGGATCTATAAAGAACTCCTCAAACTCAACACACACAAAACAGATAATCATTTCAAAAAATGGGCAGATGATATGAACAGACACTTCTCCAAGTTTGTGATTTCAAATCAATTTGGATACCTGGTAGTTCTTCCAGGCTCAGTTTCATCCAATGGAGCAACAGTAATGAGTGCACTCTCATATCTTGTTTTCCCATTAGGGGCTCTGTACTTCTTAACCTTTGTAGAGTCATCATATATATTTTTCAAATATTGAATATTTATGTTCTGACCATGGGAACTCTGTAATCCAAAATTCTAAGGTTAGAAAATTAGGCTTATGTTCTTTCTTTGTTCATGAGACCACGTACCATATTCTATACTCATTGATAATTCTGTTTGGAATGGTTTTCCCGGTGCTGGATAGTATATTGTTTGAAATATCTTAATGAAATCCTATAATGTATTTAAAACTTGTTGTTCTGTCCATTCAAAATCTGTGCTTTTCTAGTTGTTTTACATGTGGGATTAAAAATTACACTGATGCATGCTATGGGTGACTCTAAGATCCAAAAAGGCCTATAAGTCTCTGGGCCTCTGTTTTATCTTTAGGAGATCTCATTGGTTGTATTTTACCTATTCCTTTGCTCCTAACTTCCTCCCTTCAGAAGACCATTGAATTCCTAGAAAATTGCAATGAATGTCTGGGCCTGATGTGTTTTTCTTTTTTTTTTTTTTAAGGTTTTATTTATTTATTTGACAGACAGGGAACACAAGTAGCCAGAGAGGCAGGCAGAGAGAGAGGAGAAAGCAGGATCCCGACTGAGCAGAGAGCCTGATGTGTGGCTTGATCCCTGGATGCGAGATCATGACCTGAGCCAAAGGCAGAGGCTTAACCCACTGAGCCACCCAGGCACACCCTGATGTTTTTTTCTATCATTAATAGTCAATCCCTCTTCCCTTAAATGTTGTATTAACTTTTCCTTTTCTTATCTAAATCACTCCTTATCATTATTAGTCATTATTAGGCCATCAGTATAGGATATTACTAGAGATTTCTACAGTGATTGAGCTCCATATAAGGAGTTACCAGTTGACATCAGGTATATGTTTTGACAAAGTTGTGTTCTAATCATCAGAAGCTCAGCTTGAGTGTATTCTCTACCTTCTGCTACTTCCACAGGTTTTCCTTGTCCATTACTATTATCTAATGGGTTCTTTTCCTTGTAATTATAGTATTGCTGTGATAATCCCCCCCCACCCCCGCCACGGTTTCATAGTCTCCTGGATCCTCAGGATGGCAATCCCCGGGTCTTGCCTTCGGCTCAGGTCATGATCTCAGGGTCCTGGAATCGAGTCCCGCATCGGGCTCTCTGCTCGGCGGGGAGACTGCTTCCCTCTCACACTCTCTGTCTGCCTCTCTGCCTACTTGTGATCTCTCTCTGTCAAATAAATAAATAAAATCCTTAAAAAAATGTTAAAAAAAAAGAGTTTAGCGTCATCTTTTAAACTTAAATGATTCATTGATTTGGCCTTACTCATTACTTCATTAGCTAAACAAAGCTTTATTAGCTTCATTACTTTGCTGCTTTGCCTGTCCTGGTCTAGCTGTGAATTGGTTGCACCAGTAAGATGAGAACCTCTGCGATGGGCCCTCAGGACACTTAGGGATTTACATTTCTAGGATCCTTCAGATCCATGATTACATTTCCCAGGGTCCTGGTTGTGAGTTTTTTCCTAACTTCTAACTCCATGGGGTACCATTGTCTTCTATACAAAGTACAGCATCAGGCCTGTTGGCCCTTTACACTAAACTTTTTAGGCATTTACCTAGGACCCACATCTTTTCCCTTTTTGTAACCTAGCAGCTGCTATATACAATTTCTTAACTATGTACAGCTCTATTTCCCACTTATCCCTGGGATATTTCTACAGATATTTCCACAGCTTTTGTTCACATCTTTCTTCCAAGTTGTAGATTAATTTGGCCAGTAGTGACCTGTATCATTGCAATGTCCCCGATGCTTTAAGTTTTCTAGTCTTCCAAGAGCCTTTCTGAGGCAATCTCCCTTGGTCTCAGCTTTGGCCAGTTTCACCTCATGCCCCACACGCAGAGGCATAAGTCCCAGACCAGATTCTGCTGCCAACTGCTTCTTGCATAGAGCTGGTCTCTGTTTCACCTGGCACTGCCTGATCCTTAAGATTTCGTGCTCAGTGTGGCGTTCAGAAGGTCTATGTTCACACAAAGTATTCCATAGTTTTTTATTTTGCTCCATTCAAGACTTTAGTAGTCTTTCTGATCTACTAGGTTTTCTTTTCTTTCTTTCTTTTTTTTTTTAAAGATTTTATTTATTTATTTGACAGTCAGAGATCACAAGTAGGCAGAGAGGCCAGCAGAGAGAGAGAGGAAGCAGGCTTCCTGCTGAGCAGAGAGCCCGATGCAGGGCTCGATCCCAGTACACTGAGATCATGATCTGAGCCGAAGGCAGAGGCTTAACCCACCGAGCCACCCAGGAGCACCTCTACTAGGTTTTCTAACACATGATTAGTCAATGGCATGGAATCCTGCCGACTATGCCAACCTCATGAACACACTCTGAAGGCCCAAACATGAGCTGTGTCTTTCCACAATGACAGCTTTAGTCAATCATAAAGCAAAATTAAATCACAATTATAAACCAGGTTCAGGGTTCCAAACTCAATTACATTTCACCATGTGATTCACCTTGGCTTCTTACACAGCACACATACCAGGGCAGACGACAAACCACAGCACAAAACAGATAAAAGAAGACTGTAATAAGTTAACAAACCAAACTCGGAGTCAGTGTGTGGGTGCACAGCTGAGATATGGCCTCAGTCGTGTGCTGGTCTGCTCTGGGCACTCACTACTTCCTATGATCCAACAGGGAAAGATCTCAGTTTTGTTTGGAGATCAGTGGGGCAGAACCTTCAGGGGCAGTTGCCTTTTAATCTGGTCAGACTTCGAGGGCTCAGGTATGAAGATTCTGACATTGTGCTGCCAAATCCTCCCCTCCCCTTTCTAAAGGGATTGAATCAGTCTCAGGCCCCTGCACACCTTCCCTGGTTCTGTTTCTTATTAGTTCTAGGATGTCAGCGACACTGGGCCCAGGGACTATCTCCTAGCTGCAGTACTTTAACTACTGTGTCGTGACATGACACAGGCCCCTCTTTGACACAGGGCCCCCCCATTTGACACGAGAGACTCCATCTTGCTCTCTACAGGTTGTCTCAGATCACACTTCATAAATAGAACTACTCTCTGGTATTTGGGGCTGAAGAAGGAGAGTATAAGGACAGGTATTCTGGGCACCGGTGTTTGGAGGACTTGAAAGATGACTTTTTTTCATTGTTTTGGTACAACTGTGTCTCAAAACCATAATAAAAGATAAATGTCTTCATGCAGAATATAATAATGTCTTAGGGTGTCTGAACCTGGAATCCATAGGCTTCCAAAGACTCCATGGAAGGAACTGATAGAGTCATGAACCAATATGGGGTATTAACCTCAAAAAATAAAACTGCCTGCTATTTTACCACCAAAAATGGACTTATTCAGGAATAGCAGAGAATTGCAATCAGAGACAAGCAAGCTACAGCAAAAGTGTAGGCAAGTGCCTGGACAAAGAAGAGGAACACTTTTTTTTTCCAGAGGAAAGGAAGACGTTTGTAAGGCTGTTATAAACAGAAAGTCCCCTGGAGTAACAGGGAGTTGGAAGTGTGGTAGCTTTGCTTTGGCTGGGTTATGACAGACTTGGGTTGGCAGGACTGTTGAGGAGCAAGGTTTGTCTTGCAAAGTAGTCTTGTCTGGTTGGATCTGCAACCAACAATTGGTGAGTGATAGGGCATGAGAGACCCCACAGCCATTCAAAACCGGGTTTCCCTGTATTACTTTTCACAGGGAGGGAAAAAATTAACATCTTTATTTTCACTAACCTGCCACTGAGATTTAATAATTCCTTCACTTCTGGGGGCACCTGGCTGGCTTATTTGGGAGAGTATGCAAATCTTGGTCACGGGGTGGTGAGTTCAAGCCCCACATTGGGTGTAGCAGTGACTGAAATAAATACAACTTTTAAAAAAAAGAGAGAGAGAGAGAGAGATTTCTTTCTGTTGGTTGTCTTTTTGGTTATATCCCTGTCTTGCTACTGTGAACAACGCCTCAATGAACATAGTGGTGTGGATATCTCTTTGAGATCTTGATTTCCATTCCTCTCTCTAATCCCCTTGAAGTGGCATTGCTGGACCATATGGTCATTCAATATTTTTTAAAGATTTGTATATTTATGGGGGTGGGAGAGGGACAGGACAAGAGAGTGAGAGAGAGGAAGAATCCCAAACAAACTCCCCAATGAGCATGGAGTTCAATATGGGGCTTGATTTCCCCACCCTGAGAACATGACCTGAGCCAAAATCAAGAGTCAGACACTACACTGACTGAGCCACCCAGGTGCCCCAGTACTTCCATGTTTAATTTTTGGAGGAATCTCCATACTGGTTTCCATAATGGTTACACCAATTGATATTCCCACCAATAGCATACGAAGGTTCTCTTTTCTCAGTATCCTCCCTGTCTTGTGTTAGCCTCAAGTTTTGGAGAGTGATGCCATTAACTAGGACAGGTACATTGCCCACACTATTCGTGGTCAGCCCCACAGACATTTTCCCATTCAGAGGTGATCTTGTGGCTGGACTGGCCCTTGTGGCTCTTAGGGTGATTGCAAGATATGCCTCAGCAACAACCCTCAGGGAGCTTTGAAAAAATGAGGCTAATAAGCCTCATATATTCGAGAAGGTACATGGCACAGCCAAAGCCACACAGCGAGGTCTTGAGTAGAGAAAGAGTAAAAATGCAAAGACTTGGGGATCTGCCTTTATTGGAGTCAAAGGTGGGATGCCCAGGATTTTGAGATTTCACTTTTTACTGGTGAGTTTAGAGCATAAGAGTGTCAATGAACTCATGGGAAAGGAAAAGGGGCAGGTGACACAAATGGTCAGTTATCTAGGTCACCCAGAGCCAAAGGGGGTGCATCATGGGTGATATGTACATGGGTGGGATGCTAGCTGTACACCCAGCACTGTGTGTGTTTGTGATGGATGTCTTTGAAAAAGATGCCTTGGCAATCAAAAGCTTCTTGTCAGGCACTTAAAGCTACACTTTTGCCACTTCTTATCTTTTTTTTAAAAATAATAACCATCCAATAAAAGATGTGTGGTGATATTTCATTGCAGTTTTGATTGCATTTCCTTGATGATTAGTGATGGTGAATGGCTAAGGAACATATGGTATAAACACACAATAGAATGTTATGCCTTAAAATGGAAGGAAGTCCTCTGATTTTGGACAACATGGATGGACCTGGTGGACATTATGTTGAGTGAAATAAGTCAGACACTGAAAGACAAATACTGTCTGAACTCACTTATATGTGGAATCTACAGTAGTCAGACTCACAGAAGCAGAGTACAGTGGTGGTTACTAAGGGCTTGGAAGGTAGGAGACATGGGGAAATGCTGGCCAAATTTCAGTTTAGCAACTGAATAAATTCTGGATATCTGATGTATAGCATAGTGACTGCAGTCATGTTAAAACTCAAAATGGAGTTCCTTGTGCTAAGTCCCACATTACCAAATGGAGACTGAACTCCAGTTTTGACTCTCCCAGAAATTGGGACCTGCTTGTTCAGCACTAGTTAGCGAATCTGCCTGATAGATCCCTGCCATTGCCTAAAGGAAAGTAACTTTGCAAGACCGGACCTGCTCTTTTGCCTAGTATTTCATCACTGTTCCTGCTTCCTCCTGCCTATAAAGGTCTTTCATTCTGTACAGCTCCTTGGAACTCCTTTCTCTGTGCTAGATTGGATGCTGCCTGATCCATGACACTGAATAAAGCCAAAAAGCTCTTAAAAATTTACTCAGTTGAGAAGTCCCTAGCTGGCTCAGTCAGAGGAGTGTGTGAGTCGTGATCTCTGGACTGTGGTTTTGAGCACCACTTGGGTGTAGAGATTACTAAAAGGAAATAAATTTTTAAAAACCCAAAGGTTATTTTTAAAAAATTTACTCATTAAGTATTTTTTACAGTGGCAATACACTACTATACCTTTGAAATTTGTTAACAGGGTAAATCTTAATTATTCTTATAATACACATGAAGGAATCCCTATGGGAGGTGATAAACTTGTTAATGAGCCTGATTGAAGGGGGAATTCCATAATGTATAAGTATACCAAATTAAATTTTTAAAAGACTTCTTTCTGTATCTGCTGTAACTCAAATGATTTTAGTGTAGTCCTTACATACACACACACACACAGAGACACACAGATACACACACACCCTTCCTTTCCTTAGCAGCCGGCGTCTGGAAATAAAGCTGTTCCCCAGTTTGTTTAAAAGAGTCAAAGGTAAAAGGAAGGGGCATGGGAATTGAGAAAGATCATTCTCTCTGGAGTAAATGAGATAAGGGGTTCTGTGTCATGGTCATGGATGTGGTGGGCATTAGTCTTTGACCAGAGTAGATGAGGGCAGTAAGGTGTGTGCATGCTTATAAACTGAAGAGGGTAGGAGGAAAAAATATCTCCCCCCAACAAGAACCTTAGCACAGCCTTCTCAGATACCTGCAGATTAAGTCCTTTATTAGGAGGAAAATATGAAAGATATTTCCGTCAGGAAGAGTGAATGAGTCTTAAATGATGTCATATGTTTCCATTATTATGACTTACTAGAGGGAATCAAAAGTCTGGGAAGAGAGAAAGTAAATCTCTTGTATCGTTACATGATGCTGTTAGACCAGCACAACGAGGAGCCAGATTATCCAGATAGGGCTCTCTTTTTGTCGGTATGCATTTCCAAATTTCTAATGCTTCTCACAACATTTGAAATTTGGGAATGACAAAAGCAGTTACTTTCAAAACTCTCCTTGTGATGAAGTGGAAAAGAACCTGGATTAGGAGCCAGTTCAACTGGATTTTTGTCTCAGCTTTCCCACTATTTATCTGACAGTCAGATGACATAAATCTACTAAAAAGTGTACAAGATCAATATGAGGAAAACTATAAAACTCTGCTGAAAGAAACAAAGAAAGTCTAAATACATGAGGAGATTCCTTGTTCATGTGGAAGGAAACCAAACCATGTCACCCCAAATTATGGCTCTTTGAGACAAAAATTTGTTGGCACTAAAGACACTCAAGAGGCAAAATGCAGAAAGGCTCTCCCTTTTTTGCCTAAAGGCCCAAAATAAGGGTGTCTGGGTTGCTTGGTTGTTTGGGCGTCTGCATTTGGTCATAATCTCGGGGTCCTGGGTCGGGTCCCAAGTCAGGTTCCCTGCTCCATGAGGAGTCTGCTTCTCCCTCTCCCTCTGACCCTCCCCCTGACCCTCCCCCTGCTTGTGCTTTCCTCCCCAACTCCCTCTCAAATAGTAAAGTCTTTGGAGAAAACAAAAAAGTATTTAAGGCAGGAAAAAAATTCTTTGCCTGACAACCTTACCAGCCAGAGGTGGCACCAGAGGAATCTGGAAACAAACCTTGTTCACCTAACCTTTTTTTTTTTTTTAAAGCTTTTTTAAAGATTTTATTTTATTTATTTATTTGACAGCGAGAGAGAGAGAGATCACAAGTAGGCAGAGAGGCAGGCAGAGAGAGAGAGGGAAGCAGGCTCCCTGCCAAGCAGAGAGCAGAGAGCCCGATGTGGGACTCAATCCCAGGACCCTGAGATCATGACCTGAGCCGAAGGCAGCGGTTTAACCCACTGAGCCACCCAGGCGCCCCTCACCTAACCTTTTTCTTTCTTCTTACTTCTTCACCATATACTACCCAAAGGACCAAACCCCTTTATCTTGTCAATTCTTCACAAATGTACTGTTATTTAGTCTAAAAGATAAAAAAGCTTCCTTCTCTGGTCACTTCTTCAGGTCTTCATTCTCTTGCGAAGGCTACTATGTACACGTACAAGTCTAATCAAATCTGTATGCTTTTATCTTACTTATTTCTGTCAATTCAATTTTCAGACCCAGCCAGAAACCATGAGAGTCAAGGAAAATGGTTTGCTCTTACAGTGACATTATGCATTGTCAAAACCCCTAGAACTATTGAATGCAATGAACTAATGCTAATTAAATTGTTGGCTTTAGTTAATACTAAACAATATTTGCTCATCAATTATAACAAAAGTACCACACTAATGCAAGATGTTAATAAGAGGAAAACTGTGGGCTGTGTGGGTAGGCGGGTGGGGAAGGGAGAATCCTATGAAAATTTTCTATACTTTTACTCACTTTTACCATAAACCTAAACACTGCTCTGAAACAATCTATTGATTTAAACACATACACACACACACACACACACACACACACACACACACACACACACACACACAAGGTGTCTGTGTGTCTAGCACTCATCTATCCTATTGTACAGGCACACATCCTCCCTCTCTCTGTAGCCGAGAAACTTGATAGCATCCTGAGCCCAGTAGCGAGGAAAACAGTATCAGATTATCCCTGTGCCTGGGCAGGAGTTCCCAACCCTGGACCCTCTCATCAGAAGTGCCTAAGAGACTTTTAAGAAGGCCTAGATTTCAGGCCTCCTGAAACAGATTCTTTGGGAACCAGGTCTTTTGCATGTCTGTGTTTGATGAGCTCCACAGTGAATCTCATACCCATGCCTAGTGGAGAACCATCTTTTCTGGTTCATGCCGATTTTCACCCAGCGCCCAACTTCTCAAGTCTGGCTTTCTGCCTGATCCTGAAACAAAGTTTCCACCTTGTCTTAATTCAGGCAGGGGAATGGCTGTCTTGCTACCCCCAAGTAAAGTGCAAGACAGATTGGGGAGGACACAACTGGGAGAGTCTACCTCTGCTCCCTATCTCTCTTAAATTATCACAACTCTTACAAGTGTAGGGGACGAAAAATATCGATTCCTTCTACCCTTCTAAGTTCTCGGCTGAGCCCCATAACAAAAACAAACAAACAAACAGACCAAGAAAAAAAACAGATTAACAAGAGAAAAGCATGCACATTTATTTCACACACGTTTAAGGTGACATGGGAGCCTTCCCAAGGAAACGAAGCCGGAAAGAAGTGGTTACACCTGAGTGTTTGTGTGCTACGTCAGAGGAAGTGTTGGAAGGTATGGAAAGAGGTGACAGAACGAAGGGTATGTACTAAACCCTCTTCCAGGAGGGTTTTATGATCTGCTTCTGTAGAAGGTCAGTAAGTCCTTCCTGCACCTGTCCTTTCTCAAATTTCTTTGGCTTAAAAGATTGAATTTGCCAAGTTGCCAAATTCTGGAGTAGCATGTCCTGAACTGTCAGAAGTTCCCAGTGATGGGAATGGACCCTGGTGTTTGCGTGGTCCTTGTGCCAGCCCTACAATCCTAAAGCTACTTCAGGGCATTGGATGTGTCCATTGTGGGGTTTCTGTAGAAACAAGCCAGTGTCTTCTCCACATTCCTGCCTGGCTGGAAGGGATTAGTCAAAGCCCTGCTATTTGGTCTATTCCTTCTCTAGACTTTTACGTGCTTGCTGAATGGAAAAGGAATAGTGCCAAATTCTTGTCACTGAAATAACAGAACATGAGTATCTTGAATGATACACTATATTCAGCCATATTCAACCTCTTAGAACGCTCCCTCCTCCCTGGTTGCTGAGGTCTTTCTTTGTCAGGCCCCTGACAAGTGAGTGGTCAGAACAGTGAGTCAGAGACTAATGCTACCTGATGAGCTAGCTCCAAGTTCCTTTGTGACGTTTAGATTTATTGTTTCTGCAGAGCTACAAACCCGACTGTCAAAACGGCTCCCAAGGCTTAGCCTGCTGCTCATTTCAGACATGTAAGATCTTTTACTTTTTGTCCAGTTGCTAGGTCAGACTGTTTTATGACTCCCTTCTTCTTTCCACATCTGTCATTGGGAACTCTATGTATTTTTCTGTACAAGTTGTAAGTGACCCGTTTCTGCTGAGGGGAAAACTGTCCAAGACTTGGAAATGGATCAAAGCGATCACAGTGTGTCCTTTCATTGGGGTGTCAGGGTTGTTCACCCCAGGGGTGAGCTGACACTACAGAGGTGTGTACCTTGGCTGGACTTGCAGGATAGAAAGGAAACTGTCCGAACTGGTAAGAGCCCAGATATTTCCTGTGCACTGCAAGGTGAATGAATTTTGTCCAGCAGAAAATAGAAATTTTCTATAAACCAGGATCCTATTTGAACTGTTTTTACGGGTATCTTCATTATTAACGCATAAGCCAAATAAAATAAGTTATTTATGCGTCTATTCAATGAGATGGTTTATTTTTTCTAAGCTTTCATGATAGCCACATGTTTTCCTTTTAGAAAAAAATTCTAGTTTAAACCTTGACATTTTCATGGGTATTATTTCCTTTGCTCAGAATATTCTTTCTAACCTTATCTGCTTGGTTTCTTAACCATCTTTCCAGGCTGTGCTCAGATATCCTCTCCTCTGAGCTCCCCGCTAAGGCACAGAGCTACTGTTTCAGCCTTCATTTGCCCAGATCTTATGAGCCTCCATTGCATTCTATTACACTAATAAAGTACTTTATCATTGTAAAAAGTGTACTTGCAGGGTAAATTCAGTTCGAAAACTTCAGATCTGAAGTACCTTGGTGGCACAGTCAGTTAGGCCACCAACTAATCTCAGTGTCAGCTCAGGCCTGGATCTCAGAGTTATGAGACTGAGTCCTGAGTGAGGCTCTTGTCTCCATGTGGAGTCGGTTTGCAATTGTCTCTTCCTCCTCCTTGCCCTCCTGCTCCCACTCCGTCTCCCTCTAAAATAAAAATAAGTCTTAAATAAATAAAAAACTTAGGATCTGTTGTCTCCATCCTCTGCTCCTTACCGTAGTTCCTCAAGACAGGATAGGTTTTACAAACCACATATTTATACAGTAGCTTTCCCTCCTTCCTTCTAATTAAGCTAGAGTTCCTCCATTACACAAATACAGGAACTAAATTCTTCATCCCAGGCAAATTCTTTTTTTTTAAGATTTTATTATTTATTTGAGAGAAAGAGAGAGCAAGCACAAGGGGGGAAGAGGGCCAGAGGGAGAGGGAGAAGCAGGATCCCCTCTGAGCATCAAGCCTAATGGGTACAAACCCAGGACCCAGAGATCAAGACCTGAGTAAAGCAGAGGCTTACCTGTTTAACCAATGAGCCACCCAGGTGCTCCAGATCACATACTTACTCCCTGTCCTTCAGGGTCTAAATCAACTATCTGTTCCAAACACCATTACTTTGTGATAGTTCAGTATTTAGGTGAAGCAGGAATGTTTTCAGTTCCTCAGTGCTTTTTTCTTTTTCTTGATCTATGCTTTCTTTCATGCATTCCAATAGCTCACAGGAGAAGTGACTCTGAATCTACAGTGGATTATTATTCCTCCTACTGGTTATATTTCAGACATTATCTGATGAAATATGGAAACCACCAGAAATATGTAGGGTGCATTGGTTTTCAGGCTTAGAACCTGTGTGTGAAGGACTATGCAGACTCAATGTGGTATCCATTCCACCTCCAAATAAACATAGACCATGGCTTCTAGGAAAATATATAAAAACCCTGAGTATTGTTTGAAGGGATGGAGAACATTCTTGCTCCAAAGTCCAAAAGACGCAGGAGTGGGGGAAGTGGCAGAAGCCTTGGGTTGCTGAATAACCTCAAAGGACACCTGGGCCCAAACAGTTCTCCTGAGAATGCTGGTGAATGCAAGCCAGATGGTCCCAGGCTGACAATGACATGAATGAGATCCCAGACACACACACTCAAGGTCATTACAGTGCAGGAGAAAATGATTTTATTGTTGTGAACACAATACAGCAAAGCTTGACAGAAGTTTCAAGATTAAAAATAGGGGGCCTGGGTCTTTCTTTGCCTTCTTCCCTATGGCCTTCCTTCGAAACACGCAGAGCTCCAGAGCAAAAAAGAATCCTATTTGTTTTCATCCCCAACCCTGATCTTGCAATCTTGGCCCTCTAATTCCCTCACTGCCCACCTTCTTTCTTCCATGGGAACCATGGGAATCAACAAAGGAAAAGAAAAGGCAGAAGGAATCATAAGAGAACCTGCATCGAGTGAGGAACTTCAGCCTTAACCAAAGTGTTAGTGAGCTAGATTGGTGGTGTTATCTAAGTGCACAGGAAGCAGTTGCCTGGGAGGGAAGCCGGGCTGAGAGTTGTTACAGGCAACAACATAGAACCGGTTCTGGAGAGTAGTACTGTAGCTGCAGTTGGGATATGCCCCTCCAGTGAGATTGCAGTGAGTCATGCTAATACGATTTGCGCTCAGGTAGCAGTTATTTTTGCCATTACTGCAGGGCACGTTCTGCAAAAGACAGGTCGTAGTCACGTTCTGAAAGGTGTCATGCAGAAAGGTGTTTTGATTCTTACACCACCTATCAAGAAGATAAATACGACGCATTTCTGTCTGGCAATTGACAGGACGTGGTGTTATATGCTGAAATTGAAACCATTGAACCCTGGTGAAGTTTCGAGGCCTAGCAGCAAGTGGCACTGGTCCCCACGATCCCAGCAGCACCAGGAGGAGAGGAAATGGTCCCAGAAGACCCAGCATCATCTCTTCTGTGTGGGAAGAGAGAGGAAACGGAGAGAATGATAGTAGTAGATGCCTTAAGTGTAAAATTATTATTCATAACCATCTAGATGCTTAGTGTGCCCTTTAAGATTTCATTGGTGTTGGGGCGCCTGGGTGGCTCAGTGGGTTAAGCCTCTGCCTTTGGCTCAGGTCATGGTCTCAGGGTCCTGGGATCAAGCCCCCATCAGGCTCTCTGCTCAGCGGGGAGCCTGCTTCCCCCTCCCCCTCTACCTGACTTTCTGCCCACTTATGGTCTCCCTCTCTCTGTTAAATGAATAAATAAAATCTTAAAAAAAAAAGGATTTCATTGGTCTTTTCTTGTTGTTGTTCTTTAAACAATCTTTTCTTTGACATGAATCTCACAATTCTAGGAAAGACCTGAAGCCCAGGGAGGAGGAATGTGAGTAAAGATAACTTTTCCTCTAAATGACAGATCCCATTCTTGTCTTTGTCCTATACCTCCTGGTCCAGAATCTTGTCTCTTCCCTCCTCTCTCCTGGAATATTTCTCCTCCATCTATGTGATCTGGACCTTCTGGCCATCACCACGGCTCTACTCCCCACAGCCCCCAGGCTTCTCCTCTTACCAGGTCTCCTTGCTGGGGCTCCTGCTGAGGACAGAGGCGGTGGTTGGTCTCAGGCTCAGAGGCTTTTGTCTGCTGTTCCTCTGCCAGGTATGCCAGCGTGGCCTGCGTGCAGCAGGGAAGGGTTCTGAGCCCTAGGAAAGAGGAAAGGGAAACCCAGGGCTTGGAAGTTGCCCTTCTTGTGCGCAGTGTGGATGAGACCCACACCCTCCAACTCACTGTTTAAAGCCAGTGTCCCTGCAGATGCAGGAAGACCAAGCCTACTTAAAGGAACAAAGGAGAAGTGATTACTTCCTCAAAGAAGTGTGAGGAAACGATTTCCTTTTGATATGGGTTGAGTGCTTCCTTCTCCATAGAACCTTCAGTGTTTTGAAGCTCTATGATTTCAAACTCTTAGGAGAAAACACAGGATGTAAATTTGATATAACAGTTACCATGTACTTGGTAATGGTCCAACAACAGATTTGAATGAATTATTCATTTATGTGTCCAGCTATTGGGCAAGATACTGGGCTGCTGAGATTCAGGAGATCATGACCTAATGAAAGAGATGGTCCCTTAAATAGGGAAATACATTGTATATAAGAACTGTCAATAGCTCTAGCATCTGTGGTGGAAGAGGGCCAGGGGGCTGTGACAGGTGTCACAACACCTGAACTGGGTTTTGAGGATTATTTAGAAGTTAGGTGAAGAGGATGATAAGGTCATCCCAAAGAGGGAGCTGTGTGTGAAGACAAGGCAAAACCCTTGGTTCCTAGATGCATTCTGAAAGCATAAGCAAAACTATGGTGTATTAGTTGCGTTATTAACTTAAGTCTATGTTGTTTTGTTCCCTGCTTATATATGTTTCATGCATCTCTTTTTGTTGAAAATTTTATTTATTTATTTGGAGAGAGAGCAAAAGAGAGACAGAGTACAAGCGAATGGAAGGGCAAAGGGAGAGAATCCCCAGGTAGTCTCCCCACCTACCACTTAGCCAGATTGGGGCTTAATCCCACCACCCATGAGATCATGACCCGAGCTGGAACTAAGGGTCACAGGCTCAACTGACTGAGCCAACCAGGTGCTCCTGTTTTCCTTATCACTTAACCTCATGCAGAATCAGTCATTAACTTTGCCTTGTCACTCCTACTCTGTGTTTACCCACTGAGGGTAGAAACATAACAGGGACCAGACAGTAACATTTGCTTTGATGTATGTGATCCCAGGTGCCAAAGAGGGCCCCACTGTGCACAAGAATGGGTACATCCAGATTGTTTCAAGGACCTCCCAACAAGTTTCAGGAAACCCTTTACCTTCCTTTCATGTATATGAGTTGTCCCTGAGCTCAACAGAGCAAGGCAACTTTGGAAATGATCCCTTACTTTCTCCTTGGGCTGCCCTCTTGACTCTAAAACTTTCTTTTCTTTAAATCCAGTGTCTCAGAATTTGGCTTACTGCACGTTGGGTACATGGACAGGTTGGAGTTTGGTAAGAACCGATAGGCATGAAGGAGAAGGGCCAATTTAGGGTATTTGCCTCTTGAAACTTTTCTTACTTTTCCATTGGTACTGTAAATCCCCTTTTTGGAAATGTTTTGTTTCTTGGAGGGCTCGCAGAAAAGCCTCCCAACAGGACTCCCTGCCTATAGTCTCTTTTCCTTCCAGTGTATTCTACATATCCCTTCCAGATTAGTACTCCTTGAGCCTAAATAGAATAGGGAAACACTCTTGCTTTTAGTGTCTTCAGTAATCTACAGGATAATAATCTACAGGATAAAAATGATGTCTTTTTAGAGCAATATTGCAACATACAAGGTTAATATATAAAAATAAATTGCGGGGCGCCTGGGTGGCTCAGTGGGTTAAAGCCTCTGCCTTCGGCTCAGGTCATGATCCTGGGGTCCTTGGATCGAGCTCCACATCGGGCTCTCTGCTCTGCGGGGAGCCTGCTTCCTCCTCTCTCTGCCTGCCTCTCTGCCTACTTGTGATTTCTCTCTGTCAAACAAATAAAAAAAAAAAATCAATTGCTTTCTTAGATACCAGCAATGAACAATTGAAATTTGAAAAAAAAAATTACATTAGCAGCAAAGAAAAATGAATATGTAGATATGAATCTATAAAAAGTGAACAAGATCAATATGAGGAAAACTGCAAAGCTGATAAAAGAAATTAAAGAAAATGTAAAAGAAGAAGAAGAAGAGGAGGAAGAAGGAGATATTCCTTGTCCATGCTGAAGGAAAGCAGACTGTGTCAAACCAAACTACGGCTCTTTGACATAAAAATTATTTAGCACTAAAGGCACTCAACAATCAAAATGAAGAAAAGGCTCTCCCTTTTTTGACTAAAGGCAGAAAATAAATTCTCTTCCTGATGACCATCTCTTACCAGGTCGAGGTGGTACCAGAGCCATCTGCAAACAAACCTTGTAAAACTAATCCCTTTCATTCTAGTTACTTCTTTGCCATTTACTACCCATACATCAAACATTTATCTGTCAATTCTTCAAAATATATTGTTTCCTTGTCTAAAAGGTTTAAAAGTTTCTTACTCTGGTTGTTTCTTCAGGTCTTCATTCTCCTGGGAAGGCTCACACGTATATGTAAAAATTTAATCAACTTTGTATGCTTTTCTCCTATTCATCTCTGTCAGTTCAATTTTTAGACCCAGCCAAAGACCATAAGAGACCTGAAGAAAATGCTTTCCTCTCCTACAATGACATTATATATTGTCAAAACCCCTAGAACTATTGAATGCAATGAAATAATGCTAATTAAATTGTGGACTTTAGAGCACCCGGATGGTTCAGTCAGTTAAGTGTCTGCCTCCTGTTCATTTCATGACATCAGGGTTCTGGGATGGAGCCCCACGCTGGGCTCCATGCTCAGCGGGGAGCCCAATTTTCCCTCTCCCTCTGCCACTCCCCCTGCATTTGCTCTCTCATCTTCCTTCTCTGTCAAATAAATATATGAATCTTTTTTAAAAAACTGTGGACTGTAGTTAATAATGAATATTGTCTCATGAATTGTTGCAAAGGTATCAGACTAATGCAAGATGTTAGTAATAAGAAAACTGTGGGCTGTGTGGATAAGAGAGTGCAGAAGGGAGAAGGCTATGAAACTTCTCTATACAATCTTTTTTCCCTCTCTCTTTAGATGTTTTATATGCTTGCTGAGTCTGATGCAGACCTCTATTCTTGGTTTCTGGGAACATGACCTGAGCCTTAGACAGAAGCTTAACTGACTGAACCATCCAGGTGCCCAAGGGAATGCTTTTATACACTGTTTCCAAAGAATGTTGATTGGGTTGAAGTCAGAAAACTAATCTTGAATAAACATAATTGGTTGGAAAAGGGATCACAGTGCAAAGTCCAATAGATACTGTAGGAAGATTCAGGTGTTCTGTAGTCCTTAGAGTCCTTATGGTTTGGACCAGTTCAAACGTCATGACGCCACCCAGTGAGGATGTGCGTAAGGACCACCTCCTTAATGACCTCCCTGCTCCATTTTCAACCCCCTTGACATAAGGAACTTTATCTATTTTTATTTTGCAGTAAACTCTACCCCTAAGGTGGGGCTCAAACTCGTGACCCGAGGATCAGTGTCACCTGCTTTACCAACTGAGCAAGCCAAATCCCCATGTGACTTTATTTTATTTCACCTTTGACGGCGGGTGGAGGAAAATGGTAATTTTTTCTCTTTCTTAGTCAGAATGTTCAGTTTATACCCAGAACGTCTCTTCAGAGTATATTAGTACCAATGCCATACAGGAGTATAGTCTCCTGATTCTCCCTTTGACTGGAAAATATGTCAACAGGATTAGAAAGAGAAACACAGGCATTTAAGAAACTCATTGGTGTTTCTATACAAAAACTCTGGTGCACCTCAAAACCCAACTCAAGTCAAGCATTCCTTGAATAACGGGGACTCATATGCTGATAGGCTGAATGGAAGTTGTGTCATGACCACGTTATGAAGGAGTTCACATTAGTTGTGTCTTTCTATAATGTCAGCTTTAGTCAATCATAAAGCAACGTTAAAGCACAATTAGAAAGCAGGTTCAGGATTCCAAACTCAATGACATTTCACCATGCGATTCAACTTGGCTTCTTACAAAACACACAGAGCAGGACAGAAGACAAACCACAGCACAGAGCCGATAACAGAAGGATGTAGTAAGTTAACGAACCAAATTCGAAGTCAGTCTGTGGGCACACAGTTGAGATAAGGCCTTGGTCAGGCCCTGGGCAGCTCTGGGCACTCACTGCTTCCTATGTTCCAGCAGGGAAGGATCTCAGTTCTGTCTGGAGATTAACAGGGTAGAGCCTTTGGGGGCAGTTGCCTTTTTATGTGGTCTCTGACATAGAGGGGTAAGGTCTGAACAGTCTGACAGTTCACTGTCTAATCCTCTCCTTTCTAAAGGGATTGAATTGGTTTCAGGCCCCTGCAGACCTTTTTTGGTTCTGCTCCTTGTTAGTTCTGGGATGTCAGCTGACACTGGTCCCAGGGAATATCTCCTAGCTGCAGTGCCTTTAAATACTGAGTCAGGGCTTGACACAGGGTCCCACTTGACATGAGAGACTCCATCTTGCTCTCTACAGGTTGTCTCAGATCTCACTCCATAAATCCAACGACCCTCTGGAATTTGGGGTGAAGGAGGAGAGTAAAAAGACAGGAATTCTGGGCACCTGGGTTTAGAGGACTTGAAAGAGGACTCTGAGAAAAATTAAGATGGCCATCATGTGGCCATATATCCACAGCCCTTCCTAACAAGTTCATGGGAGCCACTGAAGACCTAAATCAGGCAGTGACTCGGTGAGTGCAGAGAGAGGCAGCAGGGAGAAGATAGGAGGGCTGACCTGTGAAGGGTCAGAGAGAGGTCCACAGGTGTTTAAGGCATCCTATTTCACAGTGTATTATAGGACTTCAGCCAGGAATTTTGAGAATCAAAGGAAGCAATGCATGTGAGAGTAGTTTTGTAAATAATAAAGTGCTAATGTTGATCTATATTCTTCATAATATCATCATAAGGTTGCTCTACTCCAGTCACTGCCAGTTTTAACTGGTTAACCCAGTGTTTCTGAAATAAGTGTGATATTCTACCTTTTTTTTTTTTTTTAAAGATTTATTTATTTGACAGATAGAGATTACAAGTAGGCAGAGTGGCAGGCAGAGAGAGAGAGAGAGGAGGAAGCAGGCTCCCAGCCAAGCAGAGAGCCCGATGCGGGGCTCGATCCCAGGACCCTGGGATCATGACCTGAGCCGAAGGCAGAGGCTTTAACCCGCTGAGCCACCCAGGTGCCCCGATATTCTACTTTTGATGTGGAAGACAAATGATTGTGAACCCAAAGCAGACATCCAACAATTCAACTCTGAGCTCAGCCATAAGCGCTAAGGCTTCTCTGAAATGAAGTCATTAGGAAGCACCCTAAACTGACCAGTAGGACCATATCCCTTTGTCTCTGCAGAAATCAACTACCAAAGCAGCCCAGGCAAGTCAGTTAAACCTTGTTTCTGAGAGCTGTTTACTTGGCCTCCTTCTTCAAGCTGTGTCTACCAGCTTCTATAACAGATGCTGCTTGGGTTGTGGCTTCTACTTTGAGTTCCTAAAGACATATTATCCCTTGAATATAAATTTAAAATCATTTGTTACTTCTATTCTTTCTTTAAACATTTTCCTTGACTTTAAATCCTTTCTATTAATTCCTTGATATTTCCTTTTGTTAACCATCATTCAGTTTTTTCAGTGTTTTGGGACAAATGTGTCCCAAAACCATATAAATAGATAAATGTCCTCAAGCAGACTCTAATAATGTCTTAGGGTGTCTGATCCTGGAATCTATGGGCTTCCAAGGAATCCATGGAAGGAACTGATAGAGTCATCAACCAGTATGGAGTATTAGGCTCCAAACATAAACTACCAGTTATTTTACCAACAAAAATGGTTTATTCAGGAATAGCAGAGAATTGCAGTCAGAGACAAGCAAGCTACAGCAGAAGTGTAGGCAAGTGTCTGAAGAAAGAAGAGGAACTCTTTTTTTCCAGAGGAAAGGAAGAAGTTTGGAAGGCTGTTATAAACAGAAAGTCTACTGGAGTAAACAGGGAGTTGAAAGTGTGGTAGCTTTGCTTTGGCTGGGTTGTGACAGACTCAGTTGGCTGGATAGTTGAGGAGCAGGGTGGGGAAGCCTATCTTCCTGCTGGACTTGTGAAATAGTTTGCCTTGCAAAGTAATCTTTTCCTATTGAACCTGTAATTGGTGGGAGTGGTAGACAGAATGCAAGATGGAAATACTTATACTCAGACTTGTAACCTTCAAATTTACCTTTCTGCATGACACCGTCCAGAACGTGGGTGCTCCCTGTCTTTGCCCAAGACAGACTGCGAGATTGGCGAGAATTACTGCCTCTGGAGTGCAGACCATATTAACATGACTTGCTGCTATCACACTAGAGGGACATACCCCAACTGCCGCTACAAGACTACTCCCCAGAACCGGTTCTACCTTGTTAAATGTAACAAGTTTCAGCCAGGCTACCCTCCCAATAGGCTGCTTCCTGTATACTTAAACAGTACCAGATCCCAGCCTCCTGGATGGTTTGATTAGACTAAGGTTCCCATTACTTTGCCTCACACTTGGTGCCTGTTCTCTTGTGCTCCCTTCTGCCTTTTTAAAATTTTTCTTTGTTGATTTCCATGGTTCCCATAGAAGAAAGAAGGAGGGGAGTGAGAGAATTTCCAGGCCAAGACGCAAGACCGTGGGTGGGGATGAAAACAAATAGCTTTCTCTTCTGAGTTGGAGCTCTGTGTGTTCTGAGGGAGGTCAACAGGGAAAGGGGCAAGGGAAGACCCAGGCCCCCATATTTTGAATCTTGCAACTTCTCCCAAGTTTGTTGCATTCTTTTCCCAGCAATAATATCACTTTCTGCTGCATTGTAATGACCTTGAGTGTGTGTGTATTTGGGATGCCTTTCACATCATTGCCAGCCAGGAGCCATACAGATTGCATTTGCTGACATTTTTAGGAGAACTAGTTGGGCTTTAGGCATCCGTTGAGATTATTCTGCAACCCGGGGCCTCTGCCACTTCTCTCATCCCTGTGTCCTTTTGGAACTCTGGAGCAAGAAAATCCTCCATCTCATCAAACTCTACTCATGGATTCTACATATTTCCCTTGACAACATGACCTATGTTTATTTGGAAGTGGCACAGATATTTCATAAAGTGTCCAGAGTACTTTCACACACGGGTTCTAACACTGACAACCAATGGATCCTACATCTTTACTGTTGGTTTCCGTATCTCGTCAGATAATTTTAAATGTCAGTAGTAGTAGGGAGAATAATCCACTGTAGACTTAGAGCCAATTCTCCCATGATCTATTGCAATGCATGAAGACAAAGCATAGATCAAGAAAAAACAAAAAGTACTGGGGAGATAAAAACATTCCTGTCTTACTTAAACACTGAATTATCGCAGAAGTAATGGTGTTTTTGAAGAGGTAGAAGATGTAGAAATTGAGAGATTGAGATTCAAAATTTGGCTGGGATTAAGAATTTAGGTCCTAGATGTGTGGGAAGGATAATTTCCCTTCTACCATTCTAGGTTCTTGGCTGTGAGTTCCTACCTCAGTATAAAAAGACAGAGTAACAGGACAAAACCTATTTTAATTATGTACATACATAGGGGAGCCCCACAAAAAATATGAGACTAAAAAGCAGCTCTCTACCTGGGGCTTATGGACCATCCTGGGCTAAGGAAAGGATAGGGATCTAGGGCTTCAAAAGGGGGAAAGGCAATTCAGAGGAAGGTGAGAGGAGGAAATGTTTGGGAAAGGAAATTAGCCCTGTCGTGAAGATGACTCTCCCATATGAAAGTGATCCCTGTCATGGCTCACTTCCTGTACTGGACCCCTTTCTAATGTAAATTCCCTCTCAAAAGTGTAACCTCTACTCTTCTTTCAGAACTTCTCCTGGTCAGTACTTTCTCACAATAAACAGCTTAAGATAGTTCTTACGCCAAAAAGGAATATTTGGGGGTGGCCTATTCTGCTAGCGTCATACCTTTCCATTTCCCTGCCAACTACTAGATTCATTGGGTTAACAGCCCAGTGTAAGTCAAAATGATCTGTAGCCTGACCTATCGTTGAGGAGCAGCCAAACATAATGCCTATCGGAAAGGCCACCTACTGAAGTAGTTACGAGTGTGTCAGTTTTCTGTGCTGCACAATGCTTCTTTCCAAACCAAGCGATTCCTTTAACAGCTGTGCTAGTTGGACTCACCTTCCTTTCTGCCACATATTTATGTCAGGTCTCAGAAACAAAGAGAGAAATATGAAGTTCCAGGTTCCAGGAGCCTGGATTCCAAGGGTGGTAAATACTCAAAGCCCTTCTCAGTGGGAAGACATAAGAAGGCCTGGACTACCTGGCACTTGACAAAGTGGGTACCCAGTAAGGGAACGTCTCCCATGGGACTTGAGTCGTCCAATTTTGAGCAGCTTTTAATAGTATTCATCTTAAGCAGCATGGCATTTGCATCACATAGTTTCAAAGTATTCAAGCCAAGTGCAGGGGGAGTGGACACAGGATCTGTGTTCACATTTGGTAGGAACCAATGTAGGAATGTAGCATCATCCTCAGGGTGTCTTCAGATGGCACGCATTGACCTGATCAGTAATCACAATGGACTTGCATGTTGTATAAATATTACCTGGACATTTCAGCAGATTCTTGGAGAAAGTAACCTAGTAAAAGTCTGAATGAATTTCCTGTCACCCATCCACTCAGTTACTCTACCTTACTCACCTATTTCTCAGCAATCATTATTTATACATTAGGGAACACACAAATTGAAGAAATTGTGGGAGGGAGTAAGAATGAATATAACTTGGGGAAAATCTTTTATGCCCAGAGGCATTTGTTCTAAATTAACAGACCAGACCAGGGTAGACTTTCTCTCAGATTCGTGTTATTTTCTGCATGCAATCAACTATTGTGGGAGAGTCAAGATAACTGACTAAATCAGATATTCATTTAGGTATATTCCTAAGTCAGCTTCAATGATCTCACAATCATTATAGGAATGACTCAAAAGTAGCAAACCTGAGAAATGAACTTAGCAAATATTCCAGCAGCTCTCCACTCTGGTTTCATATAAAGTTCATCTGGGAGCTTTAGAAAAAACAAAATCAGTGACTGGAACCCTGTGATAAAGTAGAAAATACATGTTGATTTCTGCCTCTGATTCCTGGCACACGGCTCTTGAAACCCTTGTAAATTCCTAAGTGATAAGAGCACTGGAAACGTCTTTTCTTATAAGAAAGAGACTGTTGGAGCCACCTGGGAGGTCTCTGGATAGGGGCTGATCACCAGAAAGATGGAGCCATCATGAAAATCTTGGTAATTTTGGCCTCACCTCCATCCTCAAGAGAGGGGAGAAGGGCTGGAAATGGAGGTAATAATTGCCCTGCCCGTGTGAGGTAGCCTTTACAAAAAAACCCAAAAGTTTGGGGTTAGGGGAACTAATGGGTTGGAAACATATCTATGATGTGGGAAACAAAAGTGAAAGAAAAACTAAATTCCCTTACTCCCTACAGCCCATGACAAGCCCTTGACACAGGCCGAGTGACACTCCTCTAAGAACTCAACTGCATCAATGTTACCACTCTGCCATGGGCAAATGGCAATCTTAGCCTGATCTCCAGGATCCTGTAAGTCACCTAAAACATATAAAAGTCTTTTGGGAACTTCCATTATCTCTACTCCTTCCCAAGATATATGATAACATGATCCCCAACCATATGGCCACTTACATAAATCTGAAGTCCTCATGACTGAAGTTTCACTAGACAGTAGTAAATGACGTCTTCCTAGCAACAGCTAGCCCCTTCAAGGTCCTGGAATCCTTCCTGCCCAGTTCTATAGAGACTACCCTATCCCTAAAGTCCTCTGAACTTGAAAGTATAGAATGGGTCACTCCTCATGACCTGAGTGTAGCTCTATCTGCCCTCAGGTCCTGTCCCCCTGCTTTAATAAAACCATATTTTTACACCAAAGATGTCTCAAAAATTCATTCTTGGTCATTAACTTCAAACCCCAACATCCTTCCTACATCATCTACACTGGGAGGGTGATGCACACCAACTCCATGAGGACAGAAGCTCAATCATTAGGGACCCTCCCAGACCTTACCCACATAACTCTTTATCTGGCTATGCATCTATCTCCTTATCATATCCCTTCAAAAACTGGTAAAGCATATGTGTTCCCTTGAGTTCTGTGAGTGGTTCTAGCAAATCAATCCAACGAACAAGGGGGTTGGGGAGAAACTGAGACTTATAGCCAGGCAATCAGGAGAACAGGTGACAAGCTGGACTTGTGATTGACATCTGGATTGGGTGAGCCTCGGGGAACTGAGTGTTTAACCTGGGGGAGCTGACACTATCTGCAGGGAGGCAGAGTCAGAATTGAGCTAAATTGTAGAACATCCAGCCAGTGTCCCAGAATTGGCTGCTGTAGGAAACCACCTCCCCCTCCACACACACACACCCCCACTGCGTATCTGGGGTCCGAGGTGTTGTGCGTGTAGTAGCAGAGTGATAGTAGAGGAGAGACACAGAAGTTGTTTGTCCCATTAAATGAATTTGATGAACACTTAATGAACAACCAAATGAATTTATGAGGATGGGGCCTGGCTTGATGGAATATTTTAAAGGTCCCAGCCTGACTGTAATGGGCAGTCTGATTCAGGAACTACTGTCCATCTAGGGGTACAACTATTGGGCAAGGGGGAGGGGAGGAGGAGGAAGAGAGGGGAAGAGAGACACCACATGTAGCCCACAAAGATGAAATAGTTATTGTCTGGCCCTGTGTAGAAAAGATGTGCTACTTCTGGCCAACAAAACTATTCCATGGATGTTGTCTTCTGGCTGTGGCTGACCCAGGTGGCTAGAATTCAGTAGGAGGGAAGACACCCAGCAGGCTGAGAATTTGTAATTAGTGCCTCAGGAAATCATGGACTCAGGACTGGAAGATATTTGGGCTCTTGGTGTCTCTCATCAGTGTTCTTTTCCATGCATTCCCTCAGTCTGTCAGTAGCAGATGCATTTCCTCGACCCTTCTGTTTCACGTGGTGACCCCATGTTCATGTCATATTCTATTTCTCCCTTAAATAGAATTTCCTGCTGAAAGACGTCTGACTGACCCACCTGTGTCAGTCAATCATCACTCAGACAGAGTTTAATGGCACGAATGTGCTTCTGGAGCCTTCTTCTGTAGGCCACACAGGAGATAGGATTAGAGCTGGAACTGCCCTTACACAGAAAAGTGGAGTCTCTGGAGTCTTGGCCCCCATGTCAGGGATGCCCCCCACACACACTTTGCAACACTTTTGAAGTTCTCACCTTTTAACTTTTCATTTACCTTTTTTTTAAAAGAAAACTCTAGTGTCTCTAAACCATGACCCCGAGATGAACTGTCTCATGAGTACAGACTGAGCCAACCAGGCACCCCCTTTGAAGGTGCTCCTTAAAAGTCTACCTGTAGTGGTGCGAGTTGACCAGGCCCCAACAGGGCGTGGACTGAGAACCACACTCGCTCCCATCCTGTGTCTCCCCTTTAGGAAACCCTTCCAGGCTTTCCTAAACCTCTGCCTTTCCTCCCAGTGCAGGAAGCTCTGAGGAGCTTCAGGATCTGTGGCTCCATTGGCATCCCAACACCAGATCTCATTCCAAGACAGTGAGCCCTGGTTTAGAGATGTCACAGTTCTCAGAGAAAATGAGCTAAGGACACAATTCAAAATATGTCACCTACCCTTGCTGTGTGGAAACAGAATTTGAGAATCGAATCAGATGACATGGTACTTTCAAGGAACAAAAGAGAATTTATTTTGATTAGAAGATGCGGGTCCGGTGAAAACAAGGTACTACTCTGACAGCCTGACCTCCTGTCTTACATGGATGCCTTAGCTACTTCCATGGGGAAGGATGGAGAGTAGACAATCTGAACCTATTTGGATTGATTAATGTCCTAGTATGAATGCTTTTTTTTATATAAGTCATCTTTTCAATTTGTAAAGTTATCTTTGAAAATGCCATACTATCTACACAGTGCTAACAGAAACAGAGAAAGTGCTGCTTGTCCACATTTGAGGCAAGCCTGCAAAGGACAGCCCAGTGGGAGGGTGGTGGAAGAGGGCCCAGAAAGCCTCACAGGAGAGGAGAAGCTAAGCTCAGGGGGACGGGGAGTCTTCTGGAGTTCCTTATACTTCTTGGTGGGTTTTATTTTTTTTTTCCTTGGTGGGTATTATTAAGTCTTTCCCCTGCCCTGAGGGCTTATTTCATGTTTAGGGTGATTAATTACTTTTCAAAATTTAAGCAACGCAGATCAATACAAGCCAATATATAGTACACAACACTAATAAACATCGTTTTTCATTTGTTTAGCATTTTGTCAATAAAGAAAATATAAAAACATTAGCATCCACTTTTTTCTCCTCTCCATTCTCACTCCTCTTAACAATTCTCAAATGAAAGCATAAAATTGGAGTGTATCCAGTCCTGTTTTTACATTTCTACTTCATGTCTAATATATTTATAAGCAAAATCTAGTGCTCTGGGAGCAATTTTAAAATAATGTACACAAGACAAACCATAAGAGACTCTTAATCTCACAAAACAAACTGCGAGTTGCTTGTGGAGAGGGAGGTAGGGTGGCTGGGTTATGGACATTGGGGAGGGTATGTCCTATGCTTAGTGCTGTGAAATGTGTAAACCTGATGATTCACAGACCTGTATTCCTGGGATAAATAATATGCTATATGTTAATATAAAACAAGAAAAAAAGGAAAAAAGAAAATAAATGTAACAAATTCTATCATATGGGTCAAATCATTCTGCAACTTGTTCTGTTGTTCAATCATTATTGCTTTTAAGACTCAATATTAAAATGTATGTTTCTCATTCCTTTTTTGTTGTGATATCTTGTTGTCCCTTTGTATCAATAAACTACCATTCACTTATCAATCTTCTGTTGATGAATTTTTGGAATGGTTCAAATGTTTCCAAGCAGTGTAACAATGAATATCTTCGTACATGTCTCTGTGTGCATGAGTAGAAAAATTTTAGCAAGGTACATCTAGATGTGGAATTGTCATGTCCTACACATTTTCTATTTTTACCAAATATTGCCATAATTTCTTCAGATTGTTCAGAGCAGATTATATTTTCCAAAGATAGCCACACCAACATATCCCATTCTACATGCACTTCTTACACTGTGATATTAATTCTTCTCTATTAAAAGATATGGTCTGTGTTACCTTTACTTGAGTATGGGTTAGTTTTAGGAAATCACTTCCAAGGAATAGAATCAAAGTGACTTCTTGCATCATTTCCAAGGCCAAGTCATAAGAAGTGATACAGCTTCTGCTTGGTTCTCTGTTTCTGTCTTGGGATGCAATCACCATGTTCTAATGAAACCCATGCCACCCAGAGAGGCTGTGCATAGAGAGGCCACATAAAGTCTCAGCCAACATCAATCACTCATCCTGCGGGGAATGAGACTATAGATGATTCCAGCTCTTAACCTTTGAGTCTTCCAGCTGTGGCTTCAGTTGTTGGAACAGACAAGGGGCCCTCATTATGGCCCATCTGAATTCCTGACCCATTTCAATTTGTCACTTATTTTTAACAACGACAACAACAACAAACCGAAAGCAGGGAGATTTGTCCCACAAAGCTTTTAAGGGAAATATTGACCAATAAAGCAGCCCATGGCTCCGGTTTTTACGCAAACATGGGGATGTTCTTTCTTTCCTTCCTGGGGTCATGTTGTGTAGCACCTTTCGAACAAGGGTTTACCAGCAACAGTTGGTAAACTCAAAGTGAGCGAGATTGCAGGGCAGGCTGCCAATTCATGTCCCGAACTCCATTAATGCTGTGTTCCAGCTACAGTTTTTGTTAGGTCCGTTATTAAACGAAACGAGACTGAGGCAAGTGAAAGTTATTTAAAGCTTTATTTTGGTCAGAGGAACGAGACTGAGACAAGGTGAAAGTTATGCAAAGATCTATTCTATGCTAAGCATTAGAAGTCAGCCTGACCGGCCAGGGCCATCTCCGAAGAGAGCGACCCCTCCCCATCTTACAGACTACCTTTTATAGAGCAAAAGTCTGGCCACACACAGGTGGCCAATGAGATTGTAGTCATGTTAGGTCACACGCAGGTGGCCATTGAATTACAATTTACCCTATAGTAGGTGTTTGACCTAACCTATTACTCTGGTCAGAATTGGTGCTCAAGGTTGGCACCCAAATGGCGGGTTTTACATTCTTTGGTGGTTAGGAAAAAAGTATGTGTGTTTCTTACTGATTGGATGTCTCCACCTGGCCTGTCTCGTCCTTGTATTCTGGGCTCTGTTACCAAGAACTGGCCAACCTGGCCTTGTATTCTGGGCTCTGTTATTAGGAACTAGCTGACCATATTTTACTGGTTTCCCAGACTTGCTTCTAAGTAAATTTCTCTGGGGAGAGGGGGGCAGGGTCAGTTTCAGTTTTACTGCAAAACAACAAAATGGCTTTACACTGAGATGGAGTCACTCTGGCTAAATAGGTCCTTACAGTTTTAATCAAACCAGTTCACCAGGAGGGAATCCCAGATTTTTCACTCCCAAGGACAAAGGAAAGCAGGAGAGTATTTTAGTTGTTTTATTTTTAGTATGATTGAACTGAAATTCATACTTGATTCAGAGTTCCTTAGTTTTTACTAACATCCTTTTTCTGTGCCAGGGTTCCATCCAGGACACACTTGACATTTCATTACCTGTCTCCTTAGGCTCCTCCTGACTATGACAGTCTCTCAAACTATCCTTGTTTTCAAAGACCACGACAGTTCTGTAGAGAACTGCTCAGGTATTTGGCCGAATGTAATGGTGTAGTTTGACACCAATTTTTCTTCAAAGTCATCATTAATTGGTAGGCCCAGGCTTTCAGAATTCTCCCATGCAGGCAAGGGAGAGGAGTTGACTCTTGCCATATGAACACCTGTGGTAGGAATAAAAAGGGAAACCTCCTTGGAAATGGAGCTTGAAGGTCAGTTAGTACATACTTCATTGAGGGAAGCGATAGCGCCGCTAAGGTGGAAAGATTCGCTCTTGAGAGCAAAAACATATTATTTTATTGTACTTACTTATTTATTTTTTCACACTAACCCGTTTTTAACATGCAGCTTTCAAAGCAGAGAGGACGGGGCCTGGCAGGTGCAGCGGGACCAGGATCTCTGCACAGACCCTGTTCCTGGGGCAGAAGGTTCATCACACCACATCATCCTGCTGTCCTGCCAAGCACAAGGCAGGGTGGCTGTCCAGGTCCAGCTGAGTCAGTCCACGGCAACACTGACCTGGTATTAGAGAGCTTCGCCCACATGGGCTCCCCCTCCCACTGCTGCTCCAGGACCCCAGGGGTCCTTCAGGGACTGGGTGGGGGACTGCCGGTGCTCCCGACACCAAGGAGCATCTTGTAGGAATGGCCCTGGGTGCCGGCCTTCCCCTGGGGTCCTGGGGCAAAGGACATCCAGGAAAGGTCTGGTATACCACCGTGAAGACATGGCAGGGGGAGGGGGTGGCAGCCTGGCCACCTGGGCAGGAAAGCGAGCAGCAGAACCTGCTCTAGGTCCCCACTCATGTATGCCCTCCACCTGGGGGCTCTCGCTGTTTTACCCCAGGAGGCAGCTTCATTCCCCCAGCAGTGGAGTTGCAGTCCCTCCATATCTTTGACAGTTTGGGCTGTCATCTTTCACTTTCATTTTGACCGTTAGAGTAAGTGTGTAATGGTTCTAATTTGCATTTTCTTAATGACCAATGATATTGAACACTTGGATATTTTGATTTCCTATTACTAAATTTTGAGTTTGGAACTCAAAATGGCTGAAAGACCCACAGATGAGACAGGAATCTATTGAAATCCTACAGAAGAACACAGGCATCAACGTGTTCAGCCTCAGCGGCAGCAACTGCTTACTAGACACCTCTTCGAAGGCAAGGAAAACAAAAGCAAAAATGAACTCTTGGGACTTTATCAAGATAAAAAGCTTTTGCACAACAAAGGAAACTATCTTTTTTTAAACATTTTTTTAAAAATTTATTTATTTTTAATTTTTTATACACGTATAATGTATTTTTTCCCCCAGGGGTACAGGTCTGTGAATCGCCAGGTTTACACACTTGACAGCACTCACCATAGCACATACCCTCCCCAATGTCCATAACCCCACTCCCCCTCTCCCAAAACCCCTCCCCCCAGTAACCCTCAGTTTGTTTTGTGAGATTAAGAGTCACTTATGGTTTGTCTCCCTCCCAATCCCATCTTGTTTCATTTATTCTTCTCCTACCCGCTTAACCCCCCCATGTTGCATCTCCACGTCCTCATATCAGGGAGATCACATGACAGTTGTCTTTCTCCGATTGACTTATTTCACTAAGCATGATACCCTCTAGTTCCATCCACGTCATCGCAAATGGCAAGTTTCATTTCTTTTGATGGCTGCATAGTATTCCATTGTGTATATATACCACATCTTCTTTATCCATTCATCTGTTGATGCACATCTAGGTTCTTCCAATAGTTTGGCTATTGTAGACATTGCTGCTATAAACATTTGGGTGCATGTGCCCCTTCAGATCACTACGTTTGTATCTTTAGGGTTAATACCCAGCAGTGCAATTGCTGGGTCATAGGGTAGCTCTATTTTCAACACTTTGAACAACCTCCATGCTGTTTTCCAGAGTGGTTGCACCAGCTTGCATTCCCACCAACAGTGGAGGAGGGTTCCCCTTTCTCCGCATCCTCACCAGCATCTGTCATTTTCTGACTTGTTAATTTTAGCCATTCTGACTGCTGTGAGGTGATATCTCATTGTGTTTTGATTTGTATTTCCCTGATGCCAAGTGATGTGGGGCACTTTTTCATGTGTCTGTTGGCCATCTGGATGTTTTCTTTGCAGAAATGTCTGTTCATGTCTTCTGCCCATTTCTTGATTGGATTATTTGTTCTTTGGGTGTTGAGTTTGCTAAGTTCTTTACAGATTTTGGACACTAGCCCTTTATCTGATATGTCGTTTGCAAAAATCTTTTCCCATTCTGTCAGTTATCTTTTGGTTTTGTTAACTGTTCCCTTTTCTGTGCAAAAGATTTTGATCTTGATGAAATCCCAATAGTTCTTTTTTGCCCTTGCTTCCCTTGTCTTTGGCGATGTTCCTAGGAAGAAGTTGCTACGGCTGAGGTCAAAGAGGTTGCTGCCTGTGTTCTCCTCAAGGATTTTGATGGATTCCTTTCTCACACTGAGATTCTTCATCCATTTTGAGTCTGTTTTCATGTGTGGTGTAAGGAAGTGGTCCAGTTTCATTTTTCTGCATGTGACTGTCCAATTTTCCTAACACCATTTATTGAAGGGGCTGTCTTTATTCCATTGGTCATTCTTTCCTGCTTTGTTGAAGATTAGTTGACCATAGAGTTGAGGGTCTATTTCTGGGCTCTCTATTCTGTTCCATTGATCTACGTGTCTGTTTTTGTGCCAGTACCATGCTGTCTTGAAGATGACAGCTTCGTAATAGAGCTTGAAGTCCGGAATTGTGATGCCACCCACTTTGGCTTTCTTTTTCAATATTCCTTTGGCTATTCGAGGTCTTTTCTGGTTCCATAGACATTTTAGGATTATTTGTTCCATTTCTTTGAAAAAAATGGATGGTATTTTGATAGGGATTGCATTAAATGTGTAGATTGCTTTAGGTAGCATTGACATTTTCACAATATTTGTTCTTCCAATCCAGGAGCATGGAACATTTTTCCATTTCTTTGTGTCTTCCTCAATTTCTTTCATGAGTACTTTATAGTTTTCTGCATATAGATTATTACCCTCTTTGTTAGGTTTGTTCCTTGGTATCTTATAGTTTTTTGTGCAATTGTAAATTGGATTGACTCCTTAATCTCTCTTTCTTCTGTCTTGTTAGTGTAGAGAAATGCAACTGATTTCTGTGCATTGATTTTATATCCTGACATTTACTGAATTCCTGTACAAGTTCTAGTAGTTTTGGAGTGGAGTCTTTTGGGTTTTCCGCATATAGTATCATATCATCTGCGAAGAGTGATAGTTTGACTTCTTCTTTGCCGATTTGGATGCCTTTAATTTCCTTTTGTTTTCTGATTGCTGAGGCTAGGACTTCTAGTACTATGTTGAATAGCATTGGTGATAATGGACATCCCTGCCATTTTTCTCCATTGAGAATGATATTTGTGGTGGGTTTTTCATAGATGGCTTTGATAATATTGAGGTATATCAATATCCCTACACTTTGAAGAGTTTTGATCAGGAAGGGATGCTGTACTTTGTCAAATGCTTTTCCAGCATCTATTGAGAGTATCATATGGTTCTTGTTCTTTCTTTTATTAATGTGTTCTATCACATTGATTGATTTGCAGATGTTGAACCAACCCTGCAGCCCTGGAATAAATCCCACTTGGTCGTGGTGAATAATCCTTTTAATGTACTGTTGAATCCTATTGGCTAGAATTTAGTGAGAATTTTCGCATCTGTGTTCATCAAGGATATTGGTCTGTAGTTCTCTTTTTTGATGGGATCCTTTTCTGATTTTGGGATCAAGGTGATGCTGGCCTCATAAAATGAGTTTGGAAGTTTTCCTTCCATTTCTATTCTTTGGAACAGTTTCAGGAGAATAGGAATTAATTCTTCCTTAAATGTTTGGTAGAATTCCCCTGGGAAGCCATCTGGCCCTGTGCTTTTGTTTGCTTGGAGATTTTTGATGACTGTTTCAATCTCCTTACTGATTATGGGTCTGTTCAGGTTTTCTATTTCTTCCTGGTTCAGTTGTGGTAGTTTATATGTCTCTAAGAATGCATCCATTTCTTCCAGATTGTCAAATTTGTTGGCATAGAGTTGCTCATCGTATGTTCTTATAATTGTCTGTATTTCTTTGGTGTTGGTTGTGATCTCTCCTCTTTCATTCATGATTTTATTTATGGGGGTAATTTCTCTTTTCTTTTTGATAAGTCTGGCCAGGAGTTTATCAATCTTATTAATTCTTTTAAAGAACCAGCTCCTAGTTTCATTGATTTGTTCTATTGTTTTTTTGTTTTGTTTTTTGGTTTCTATTTCATTGATTTCTGCTCTGATCTTTATGATTGCTCTTCTCCTGCTGGGTTTCAGGCATCTTTCTTGTTCTTTCTCCAGCTCCTTTAGGTGGAGTGTTAGGTTGTGTAGTTGAGACCTTTCTTGTTTCTTGAGAAAGGCTTGTACCACTATATATTTTCCTCTCAGGACTGCCTTTGCTGTGTCCCACAGATTTTGAACCATTGTGTTTTCATTATCATTTGTTTCCATGAATTTTTCAATTCTTCTTTAATTTCCTGGTTGACCATTTCATTCTTTAGAAGGATGGTGTTTAGTCTCTGTGTATTTGGGTTCTTTCCAAATTTCCTCTTGTGATTGAGTTCTAGCTTCAGAGCATTGTGGTCTGAAAACATTGTGGTCTGAAAAAAAAGATCCCAATCTTTTGATACCGGTTGAGACCTGATTTGTGACTCAGGATGTGATCTATTCTGGAGAATGTTGCATGTGCACTGGAGAAGAATGTGTATTCTGTTGCTTTGGGATGAAATGTTCTGAATATATCTGTGATGTCCATCTGGTCCAGTGTTTCATTTAAGGCCTTTATTTCCTTGTTGATCTTTTGCTTGCATGATCTGTCCATTTAAGTGAGGGGAGTGTAAAAGCCCCTACTATTATTGTATTATTGTTGAAGTGTTTCTTTGATTTTGTTATTAATTGGTTTATTTTTATTTTTATTTTTTTAAAATATCTTATTTATTTTATTTGACAGAGAGAGAGGTCACAAGTAGGCATAGAGGCAGGCAGAGAGAGAGGGAGAAACAGGCTCCCCACTGAGCAGAGAGCCCAATGCGGGGCTAGATCCCAGGACCCTGAGATCATGACCTGAGCCGAAGGCAGAGGCCCAAACCACTGAGCCACCCAGGTGCCCCGTTATTAATTGGTTTATATCATTGGCTACTCCCATGTTAGGGGCATAGACATCTAAAATTGTTAGATCTTCTTGTTGGAAGACCCTTTGAGTATGATATAGTGTCCTTCCTCATCTCTTATTATAGTCTTTGGCTTAAAATCTAATTGATCTGATATAAGGATTGCCACCCCAGCTTTCTTCTGATGTCCATTAGAATGGGAAATTGTTTTCCACCCCCTCACTTTAAATCTGGAGGTGTCTTCAGGTCTAAAATGAGTTTCTTGTAGGCAACATATAGATGGGTTTTGGTTTTTTATCCATTCTGATACCCTGTGTCTTTTGATTGGGGCACTTAGCCCATTAACATTCAGGGTAACTATTGAGAGATATGAATTTAGTGCCATTGTATTGCCTGTAAGGTGACTGCTACTGTATATTGTCTCTGTTCCTTTCTGGTTGACTGCTTTTAGGCTCTCTCTTTGCTTAGAGGACTCCTTTCAGTATTTCCTGTAGAGCTCGTTTGGTGTTTGCAAATGCTTTCAGTTTTTGTTTGTCCTGGAAGCTTTTTATCTCTCCTTCTATTTTCAGTGATAGACTAGCTGGATATAGTATTCTTGGCTGCATGTTTTTCTCATTGAGTGCTCTGAATATACCATGCCAGCTCTTTCTGGCCTGCCAGGTCTCTGTGGATAAGTCTGCTGCCAATCCAATTTTTACCATTTTATGTTACAGACTTCTTTTCCCGGGCTGCTTTCAGGATTTTCTCTTTGTCAGTAAGACTTGTAAATTTTACTATTAGGTGACAGGGTGTGGACCCATTCTTGTTGATTTTGAAGGGGGGTTCTCTGCACCTCCTGGATTTTGATGCTTGTTCCCTTTGCCATAGTGGGGAAATTCCCTCCAATAATTCTCTCCAATATACCTTCTGCTCCCCTCTGTGTTTCTTCTTCTTCTGGAATCCCAATTATTCTAATGTTGTTTCATCTTATGATATCACTTATCTCTCAAATTCTCCCCTTGTGGCCCAGTACCTGTTTGTCCCTCTTTTGGTCAGCTTCTTTATTCTCTGTCATTTGGTCTTCTATATCAGTAATTCTTTCTTCTGCCCCATTTATCCTAGCAATGAGAGCCTCCATTTTTGATTGCACCTCATTAATAGCATTTTTGATTTTGACTTGGTTAGATTTTAGCTCTTTTATTTATCCAGAAAGGGCTTTTATATCTCCAGAGAGGGTTTCTCTAATATCTTCCATGCCTTTTTCGAGCCTGTCTAGAACCTTGAGAATCGACATTCTGAACTCTAGATCTGACATATTACCAATGTCTGTATTGATTAGGTCCCTAGCCTTCAGTACTGCCTCTTGTTCTTTTTTTTGTGGTGAATTTTTCCACCTTGTCATTTTGTCCAGATAAGAGTATATGAAGGAGGAAGTAAAATACTAAAAGTGTGGCAAAGACCCCAGGAAAATGCGCTTTAACCAAATAAGAAGAGACCCCAAATCGTGGGGGTGGGGGGAGACAGGGGATAAAAAGAGGTTCAGAAAAAAAAAGAAAAAATTTTAAAAAGATAACAAAGAAAAAATATAAAAAATAAATATATATTTCTTTTTTATATTTTTATATATATATTTTAGATAAACTAGTTAAAAACGTTAAAAAAGAAAAGGGTAAATATATATATAATATTATATATAATATATAAATAAATATATATATAATATATATTATATAAATATATATTTCTTTTATATATATATTTTGGATAAACTAGTTAAAAAATGTTTAAAAAGAAAAGGGTAAAAGTTAAAAAAATTTAGGAGAAGAAGAGAAAAAATTGAAAAAAAAATTAAATTAACTGCTAGACTAAAGAATCATGGGGAGAAAGCCATGAGTTCCATGCTTTGCTTTCTCCTCCTCTGGAATTCCACTGCTCTCCTTGGTATTGAACTTGCTCTCCTTGGTAGGTGAACATGGTCCTGGCTGGATTTCTTGTTGATCTTCTGGGGGAGGGGCCTGTTGTACTGATTCTCAAGTGTCTTTGCCGGAGGCAGAATTGCACCGCCCTTACCAGGGGCCAGGCTAAGTAATCCGCTCTGGTTTGCTTTTGGGAGCTTCTGTTCCCTGAACGCTTTCAGTAGAGGTCCAGAGGACGGGAATGAAAATGGCAGCCTCCCAGTCTCCGGCCCGGAGGAATCGAGAGCTCGGGGCCCCACTCCTCAGTGCGCCCTCAGAGAATAGCGCCCAATCACTCCCATCTCCCTGGCCTCTGGCCGCATTCCAAGCTCACCCAGCCTGCAACCAGTTCAAGGTAACCCCAAGTTGAGAGCTCACTCCTCGGCTCTGTCTCTGTAGCTGGCTTTCCCATTCTAATATCTGTGAGCTCTGCGACACTCAGGCACCCCCAATCCTTCTATGACCCTGCGGGACATGGGTCCACGCTGACTCCGTGGGCTTCACCTCGGCTTAGCCTCTGGAGCGATGTCCCTCAGAGGAATAGACTTTCAAAAGTCCTGATTTAGTGCTCCTTTGCTGTGCCGCTTGCCGGGAACCAGCCCCTCCCTCCACGGTCTTTCTTCCCGTCGCTTTGGATTCACTTCTCCGCTGTCCTACCTTTCAGAAAGTGGTTGATTTTCTGTTTCTAGAATTGCTGTTCTTCTTCTCTTCGATCTCCCATTGGATTTGTAGGTGTTTCCAATGCTTAGATAAGCTATCTAGCTGATCTCCTGATAGTCTCAGCCTGCTACTTCTCCACCCTCTTGACTCCTCCACAATGGAAACTATCAACAAAACTAAGACAACTGACAGAATGGGAGAAGATATTTGCAAATGACATACCAGATAAAGGGCTAGTATTTATCTAGGAATTTATCAAGTTCAAAATCCGAGGAATAAATAATCCAGTCAAGAAATGGGCAGGAGATATGAACAGACATTTCTCTGGAGAAGGCATACAAATGGCCAATAGTCACATGCAAAAATGCCCCACATCACTCAGCCTCCGAGAAATACACATCAAAAACCCCAATGAGATATCACGTCACACCAGTCAGAATGGCTAAAATTAACAAGTCAGGAAACAACAAATGTTGGCAAGGATTCAGAGAAACTCTCACACTGCTGGCAGAAATGCAAGTTGGTATAACCACTCTGGAAAATATTATGGAGGTTCCTCAAAACATTAAAAATAGGGCCATCCTGTGACCCAGCATTTGCACTACTAAGCATTTACCCCAAAGATACAAATATAGTGTTTTGAAGGAACACCTGTACCCCAAAGTTTAGAGCAGAAATGTCCACATAACTAAACTATGGAAAGAGCCCAGATGTCCATGGGCAGGTGAATGGATAAAGAAGATGTGGTATAGATATACAATGGACTATTACTCACACATCAAAAAAGAAAGAAAGAAAGAAAGAAATCTTGCCCTTTGCAATGACATGGACAGAACTAGAGGGTATTATCCTCAGTGAACAAAGTCATTCGGAGAAAGACAATTATCTTTTTTTTTCCCCATTTTATTTATTTTTTCAGCGTAACAGTAGTCATTCTTTTTGCACAACACCCAGTGCTCCATGCAAAACGTGCCCTCCCCATTACCCACCACCTGTTCCCCCAACCTCCCACCTCTGACCCTTCAAAACCCTCAGGTTGCCCCAACCTCCCACCCCTGACCCTTCAAAACCCTCAGGTTGTTTTTCAGAGTCCATAGTCTCTTATGGTTCGCCTTCCCTCCCCAATGTCCATAGCCCGCTCCCCCTCTCCCAATCCCACCTCCCCCCAGCAACCCCCAGTTTGTTTTGTGAGATTAAGAGTCATTTATGGTTTATCTCCCTCCCAATCCCATCTTGTTTCATTTATTCTTCTCCTATCCCCCTACCCCCCCATGTTGCTTCTCCATGTCCTCATATCAGGGAGATCATATGATAGTTGTCTTAGGAGAAAGACAATTATCATATGCTTTCACTCATGTGTGGAATTTTGAAACAAAAGAGGGGAGCACAGAGGAAAGGAGGGAAAAAGAAAACAGGATGAACTCAGAGAGGGAAACAAACACTAAGAGATTCTTTTTTAAAAATTTTTAATTTAATTTTTTAAAAAGATTTTATTTATTTATTTGACAGACAGAGATCACAGAGAAGCAGGCAGAGAGCTAAGAGGAAGCAGGCTCCCCACTGAGCAGAGAGCCTGATGCAGGGCTCAATCCCAGGACCCTGGGATCATGACCTGAGCCGAAGGCAGAGGTTTTAACCCACTGAGCCACCCAGGCACCCCTGTATTTAATTTTTTAATTTCTTTTCAGTGTTCCAGAATTCATTCTTTATGCACCACACCCAGTACTCCATGCAGTACATGCCTTCCATAATACCAGCCACCAGTCTCACCCAACCTCCCACCCCTCTCCCTTCCAAAATACTCAATTTGTTTCTCAGAGAGACTCTTAATCATAAGAAACAAACTGAAGATTGCTGGAGGGGAGGTGGGGGGCTGGGGTAACTGGGTGATGGACATTAAGGAGGACATGTAATATCATGAGCACTGGGTGTTATATACAGTTGATAAGTCACTGAACTCCACCTCTGAGACTCCTAAGACACTATATGATAATTAATTGATTTAAAATAAAATAAATTTATGTTAAAAATAAAATTGTTGAGTTTTGAGATTTCTTTATGTATTCTAGATACACATTTATAATCAGACATCTGATTTGCAAATATTCTCCTAGTTAGTAGCTTGTCTACTCATTCTCCTGACACTTCTTTTAAAGAACACAAGTTCTTTCAATGGTGTTTGCAGCTTTATTGCCAGAGAGCTGACACACAATACACTATGTACATGTAGAGAATACAATCTAGTAAGTTTTGACATATGTGTATACTCATGAAACCACCACCATCATCAAGATTGTATCCATCCTTTCCCCTAAATTTTCTTCATACTACTTTAGAATCCCTCCCTCCCGATTTACTGCCCTCAACCTACCCCAATGTCATAATAAGTTTTGAAACCTACTGGCATTAGCCTTTCAACTTTGCTCTTTTTAAAGTTGTTTTGGCTATCCTAGGGGGCCCTTGGCTGGCTCAGTGGATAGAGCATTGGAATCTTGATCTTGGGGTTGTGAGTTTGAGCCCTACCTTGAGGGTGCCTGAAGAATGAGGTGCCGCCTGAAGAATGGTTCCAAATACCCCAAATGCGACTACCAGACCCAGCAGCTACAGAAATCCATCATCTTGGGCTGTGAGGGGAACCCGTACATCCCAGTCCACTTTGACGCTTCTGTGAAGGTCTGCACCTGAGGCCAGAGCAGCGAGATGCCCCACTTCCTCCAACTGGCACCTGTGTCTGCACTCTCCCTTCCTTGTTCTGAGGGACAGAATTCCAGTCAGGGCTCCTATCCAAAACACACACGTCTCCCTGCCCAGGGATTGCCCATGTGTGGTTTGGGGGGTAAAAGGGCTCCAAAGTGAACCACTTCACTGATTCTTTCAATAAAACACAGTTGCAACCACCTGGATGTCTGAAGCTGGCACCATCTGGTACTGTCTGTGTGATTGCTTTCCTGCTCGGGTGAGAACTGTAAATCTGGGTAGATTTGGTAAGCATCGAATAGAATCATTATGTGCGATTGCTCTTGACTCTTGGTTTTCAGTGACCTGAGATCATTCCTTTGCTCAGAGATGCCTTGCTTTCAAATATGAAGCTGTTAAGTATGGGCTACTTGAGATGAAAGGGAGGTACAGTCTGGGACTGTCCTGCTGGGTGAGCTGATGGACCTTGAGCTCAAATACCAAAATCTCTAGCACAGAAAGAAGGACATGGTAACCTCAAGAAGAGCCAGCCAGGTCTTCATGGGCAGGAGTAGGGGATGAAATTATGATCTTAAATTTTCCTTTTCCTTTTATTGAGTGAGCTATTACCAGATCACAAAAATGGCCATCTCTTAGTTGGAAAGTCAGAACCTTCCATTTAGGAGCTAGAGGGGTCTGTAGCGATTATTAAATTGAAAGAGAATAAGTAGGTTTAGACTTGTGTATCTACTTTCATGGAAAGGGCCTGCCTAGAACGCTATAGAAAAAAATTCTAATAAGAGATGTGGTTGAACAGTAGCCTCCGTTGAAGGCAGGATGGACGTAAATGTGTGTGTTCCACTTGCCATCCCTGAGATAATGTAATCCCCACTTTTACAGAGGAACAGCCTGAATCTCAGAAAGGGTAAGTGACTTGCTCATGGCTGCTGCTACTTAGTGACACAGCTGAGACTAGAACCCAGGTCTCCTGGCCTCCAGTCCCGTTCTTTCTGCTACCAGAGGGGACTCAGGAAGAAAATCTTGCAGTCTCCCTTTTCCAAAGTGCGGTGGAGGAGGGCACCTGGGTGGCTCAGTCAGTTAAGTGGCCTACCCTTGATTTCAGCTCAGGTCTCTAGCTTGAGATCTCAGGGTCATGAGTTCCAGCCCTGCATGAGGCTTCACTAGAGGCATGGTGCCTACTTTTAAAACCATAACTATTAAGAAACAAACAAATCCCAATCCCCCTAATTGCTGTGGATGGAGCTATAGCTCTCTCCCTGATCTCGCTGGTGGCTCTCTCTCCTTCTTCCAGGGCACTGGGTCTGTGAGTGCTCCGTGTCTGGCACCACTTCTACAGAGCCCTTGAACATGCTTAGAATCAGCTTCTGTTATCACTTCATCATCTCATTGGACCCACTGTTTCCAGCTGCCTCTGGCCCCTAGACCTAGAGAAAAGTCCCATTTCCCACCAGTCTGACCAGTTCAGTCATTGTCCTTATGCACAAAATTCATAAATGTTGGAAGAGACTGTGTTTCTCTTAAGTGAAGTGAACCTTTTGCTTCTGAAGAGGGGAGAAGGGCTGTGGGTGACAAGAGCCAGACATCCCTGCATTTCTGTGGTAATGAGGATCCCACTCCTTACTAGCAGTGAGGATGAAGAAGGGAACTTGGAGTATCTTGACAGGTTCCTTGGGCCAGAATTTGTCTTAAGTTCATTTCACCCTTATTTCCAAACCTCGATCTCCTCATTTTCCTCCTGTTGGTTTGAGCCTTTAAGAATAATCGCTGGGGGTTTTGCTTCACTATCTGCGCATTCACCAGCTCTGGCTTCTGACTCCCCTCATGTTCTGGGCCTGGGATGGCTCAGGGCTTCTGTCTGTGGAAGAAGTGATAGGTGGTGACAGTGGTCCAGACCATCACACCTGGGGAGCCTGTGCGGAGGGAAAGTGCTCTGAATAGGAGGACACTGGGAGAGGAAAGACAGAGTCCTGTCATAGAGAGGGTCAGGCACAATCAAGGAGAGAAACACCTCAGATAGTCTGGTGACAAATTGGAGGTCTCTGTTCAGTGGGGAGACTATTGCTACCCCACAAAGAAAGGAGTACTAACTCCTTCCAGGAAACAAATCTGGGCAGATTAATTGGAAATTTGAGGTGCTAACATATTAAGGTGAGTATCTGCTTCAAAGCAGAAATGGCCATAGCCAGTGATTCTTTTAAGGATAATTCTAATTTCTAGAAAATTCTTCAAAACAAACAAGCTTCAGACATTCTTCATTCTCAGTGGACAGGTAAGCCCATCTCCATGTCCCAGTTTCTCCTTACTCCTGCAATTTCAAGTATTTCCTCAAAATCATAGTGTCTTCTGCCCTAGTGATCCTCTTCTGCCTCTCTCAGGGTAAATTCTTCCTTCAGTCCTGCATCTGATGGCTCCCGCACACCAGTACTACCTCACGTCAAAACAGATCAGTCCTCCACACCTAAAGGAGTCCTTCACTGAACAGGGGGTACCTGAGACTTACCCTGGTCCGTCCTTTCTAAGTGCTGCCTCATCAGCATTTGCACTTTGAGCTTTCTCTCTAACTGAAAGGAAAGGCCACTCCCAATCCCTACTCTTGCCTTCTTAAACTGAGTCAGCCCTCACGAGGCAAGTGTGAACACTGAGAGGGTGCTGAATCTATCCGCCATCATGGAAAGCACTTCCCTGCTGCTTTTGAGACTTGATCATCAATGTGGGATGGCCCTCCACCTCCAAGATTCATGGTTCATGATGGAGGGTCCTTCACAGAAGGCAGAGAATGAAAATGTACTTCTAAGAATGAGACAGGGGCACAACTGCAAGTATCTCAAAACATTGTCAGGAGTCACTTCCTAGGGGACAAGTAGCATAATACCTCTACAAATCCTTCAGCAAATCCATGAGTACCTTGGGTTGCTACAGCCTTACAGTAAGTGTGGAGGGGAACAGGTCTTCTTGGCTTCCTCCCTCCAAGCTTATTTCCCTTTTCATTCTCTTACTGTCTTCTTAATTAACAAGAAAGAAGCAGTTGTTCATCTGAAGGCACAGAGTGTCACTGGGTGCATTCTACTAAAGAGTACGGTGACTGTGCTTTAAAGGTCATGACTGTTATCTGCCATTCTCTAGTTTCATATAGGACAAGTCTGGGGAGGGCCTACACCCGGGGTTTCTTTCCTTTTTTTCCACGCTCCATGAGTCTGCAGCTGGGTAGATAATGGCACCAGGGCACCTGATTGAGCCTCAGCCTCACTATCAGCTCCCTGTGGCCCGAAGCAAGTCTACAGCCCTCACTGTACCATGATTTTCTAATCTGTAAAACCAGAGGAATGGGTTTGGTCATTTCCAAGTCCCCTTACACTGATGACTTTCTAGAGGAGCATCTGTTCTCTTTCCAGCAGTGCTGACCAGGGGCATGTAGGTTTTGGCTACACGTGAATAGGCATCTCTAGAGCAGTCACCTCACTGAGATCTGGTTTAGGTCAGAGCACTTCTCTCTGAGGCCTGGGTCATCCTAGCCAACTTGGAGAATCCTTCAAGGGGAGATTCTCCTCTCAAGCAACTTCAGACAGCCTCTGAGAGTCCAAGCTAAAGCAGCTCACTTCCGCCAGGGCTTGTTAGGCTTCCTGTACCCTGACAGTCCATGGAGATTTACATTTGGCTCTGATGCCCCAGAGGGGAGAGATAAATGCTGAGGCAAGATTAGGGCAGCAAACAAGAGAACGTGAGAGTGGGACCTGGAATTTTCTGAGTGTCATTGGAAACATGCCTGATAGAGGTTGAGGGATACTTGGCTGGCTCAGTCCACACAGCATGAGACTCTTGATCTTGGGAGTAGTAAGTTTAAGCCTCACATTGGGTGTAGAGATTACTTAAAAATAAAACCTTTAAAAAAATGGGGGTTGGGAGCTGGGCTCTGCTTCAGGCCAGCATGTAGGCAGCGTCTCTTCACCTTGTCCTTCAAACTCCCCCTTCCCTCCCACAAACACCACTGAACAATTATTTAAGAGGACGGCTGTCCGATAATGGGAGCTTGTGCTATTGTAGCATAGAGACAAAATCTGTATGTGCACACGACTAGATACACATGTGATCATGTATATAGACCTGTGAAATTAAGGAGAATCAGGGCAAGGAGGGCCATTTGTGATCTGGCTCCAAGAACTTCATCTTAAGGGTAGAGAACCTAAGGCATGAAACCAAGAATAGAAGGAAGAAAACCAAGTCTGTGGATTCCTTGAGTGTGGGCTCTTATGTTTGCCTGCAAATTTGTGTTCCTTTTCTTTAATTTTTAAAAATGATCAGAATAGGAAGATATATCTTTTCAATGTGTAATTCTCTGAATTTTTTCCTAAAGAATTTATTTATTTATTTGTCAGAGAGATAGAGAGCATAAGTAGGCAGAGTGGCAGGCAGAGGGAGAGGGAGAAGCAGGCTCTTTGCCCAGCACAGAGCCCGACATGGGGCTTGATCCCAAGGCCCTGGGATCATGACCTGAGCTGGAGGCAAGCACTTAACCAACTGAGCCCCCAGCCACCCCTGATTCTCTGAATTTTAACACACATAGAAAGTTGTTACCAGATGATTTATCACAGCCACTAACTCAGGAAATGAACCAGGAGCCCTGGCCCTGCAGAGGCCAACTGCTCTATCCCAGGAATTCCGAGGGGACTGGACAAATCCATAGCACAGCTCCTGGCTGGATCTGCCAACACTGTTGCCGAACAAACTCAGATAAACCTGTCACAAGAGAAGCTAATAAGTCAAGAGATAAGGGTTAGGAAAAGAGAAAGGGAGGAATTTGTTTCCAGGGCCAGCAGGGGAGGTGGCAGGCTCAAGCCTTAAAAACTCCTTTCTCTGCCTGCAAGGTGGACAACCAGAGTTTTCTAGAAGAGGTTCAGGGCAAGGGATGGTATCTGCAGGCAAGAATCATGGGTGAGGTGGGGATGTGTTCAGCCCATGATCTTGGCAGGGAAAGGGATGCATGGGATGGTTGTCTAGGCATTCCTTTGCTATCTGGGATTTTCTGGTCTGGAGGCTGGAATGATCTGGTCATCATCAATGCCTCAAGTAAGTGCAATAAGAAATAACTGTTGGGGGTGCCTGGGTGGCTCAGTGGGTTAAAGCCTCTGCCTTCGGCTCAGGTCATGATCCCAGGGTCCTGGGATCGAGCCCCACATCGGTCTCTCTGCTCCTCAGGGAGCCTGCTTCCTCCTCTCTCTCTGCCTGCCTCTCTGCCTAGTTGTGATTTCTCTCTGTCAAATAAATAAAATATTAAAAAAAAAAAAAAGAAAGAACTGTTGGGTTCTAAACTTAAGCAAGAATCTCACTGACAGAATTGTGCAACTGTTATCACAACTAGGATACACAACAGTTCTATCACTCTCATTTCCCCTTGTGCTAATCTCCTATAGTCATACATTTCCCTCAACCCCCACCCTCAACCCTGGGAACCACTGATCTATTCTTTGTCACTATTGTTCTGTCTTTTCACACTATTGTACAAATAGAATTGTACAGCATGAACTTTTCCAAGACTGGCTTCTTTACTCAAGGTAATGCCTTTGAAAGTTGTGTGGATTCATAGTTTATTCCTTTTTATTGCTCAGTAGCGCTCTATTGCATGGATGTTCCACAGCTTGTCTGTCCATTCACCCACTGGAGGGCATTGGAGTTGTTTCCATTTGGGGTGATTATGAAAATAGCTGCTTTAAACATCTGTGTACATATTTTTGTGTGCATTGGTGGAAGGATAGACACACAGATCAACAGAACAACATCTGGAGCCCAGAATCAGGCCCACACAAATATGATAAAATATTTTTAAAGATTTATTCATTTATTTATTTGTCAAAGAGAAAACAAGCCAGCACAACCATGGAGCGGCAGGCAGAGGGAGAAGAAGCTCTGTGCTGAGCAGGGAGCCCGATGGCTGGCTTGATCCCAGGACTTGTGGATCATGACCTGAGTTGAAGGCAGATGCTTAAGCAACTGAGCCACCCAGGGGTCCCCAGTCAAATGTTTATTGACAAAGGTGTAAAGCGATTCTAGGCAGAAAGATATTTGTTTTGGTGCTTGCCATCCAAAAAAACCCCATTCAAGTCCCTTCCCCAAACTTTCAAACCCTAAATATTCCTTCCCTTCCCCACTCATTTAAAAAATTTATTTCCATTCCATTTAGTTAACATATAGTATATTATTAATTTCAGGGGTAGAATTTAGTGATTTGCCAGTCGCATACAACATTCAGTGCTCATTACATCAAGTGCCCTCCTTAACGCCCATCACCGAGTTACCCCACCTCCCCAACCACCTCCCTCCATCAATCCTCAGTTTGTCCCTATAGTTAAGTCACTTAGGGTTGCCTCCCTCTTTTTTTTTTTAACCTCATTTTATTTCTTTCCCTTCCCCTACGTTCATATCTTTTGTTCCTTAACTTCCACATATGAGTGAAATCATATGGTATTTGTCTTTCTCTGACTTATTTCACTTTATATAATACACTCTAGTTCCGTCCATGCTGATATAAATAGCAAGATTTCATTCTTTTTGATGCCTGCCCACTCTTTGGTACCACTGGAGAGACCTGTGGTGAATGTTTTAGTAACAGACCCACAGGGTGGATCTGTTCTCATCCAGAGAATGAGTAAGAGGGAGCCTAGAGGCTGGGACAGGGTAGGCAATGAAAGCAGAGGAAGTTAGAAGAAGGAAGGTAGAAGGGGGTACCTGGGTGGCTCAGTCGGTTAAGCGGCCTACTCTTGATTTTAGCACAGGTCATGATCTCAGGGTCCTGCGAGCCAGCCCAGTGCTGGGCTCCGTGCTCAGCAAAGCCTGCTTGGGAATCTCTCTCTCTCTCCCCCTCTGACTCTCCCCTGCCTGCACATGCTCTCTCTCTAAAATAGATAAATGAATCTTTAAAAAAAAGAAAGGTAAGGTAGAGGGAATTATGGATATGGCATCAAGGAAGTAGGTTTGGAAAGACTTGGAGGAAAAAAAGGATGAGGAAACAAGATCAGAAAGGGTGACAGACTTGGGTTCATAGCTCCCTTGGTTCTATTAACTTCCTGTTCTGGAAAATTTATTGATCAAATCACTCAGGAGAAGGAGGAAAATCGCCTTTTCTCACAGGAAATATAGCTTCACTTTTCCAGAAGTCTACCTTTCTCTCTTGGGCTTTTAGGACTGGAGTTCCTCTTTATGGCTTTTTTTCTTTTTTAACTTCTTTTCAGCGTAACAGTACTCACTGTTTTTGCACAATACCCAGTGTTCCATGCAATATGTGCCCTCCCTATTACCCACCACCTGGTTCCCCCAACTTCCCACCCCCGCCCTTTAAAAACCCTCAGGTTGTTTTTCAGAGTCCATAGTCTCTCATGGTTCATCTCTCCTTCCACTTTACGGCTTTGAAAGAAGTGATTAAGTTAAAATGAGGCTCTTGGGGTGGACTCTAATCCGTTGTGACTGGTGTATTTATAAGAGGAAATGGGAATACATGGAGGTATGTCAGGGGCACATGTACAGAGAAAAGACCCTGTAAGGACACAGCAAGAGGGCAGCCTACTTTGAGCCATGGAAAGAGGCTCAGAAAAAAACCAAACCTGTTAAAGCTGTGATTTTGGACTTCTGGTCTTCTAGAACTGTGAGAAAATACATTTCAGCTGTTTATTAATTTTTAAAAGATTTTAAAAAATCTTTTGCTCTAAAAACAAAAAGAGAGAGAGCACAAGCAGAGTGAGAAGCAGGCTACCAGCTGAGCAAGGAGCCTGATGCAGGACTTGATCCCAGGGTGCATGATCTGAGCTGAAGGCAGACACTTAACTGACTGAGCCACCCACGCATCCCACATTTCTGTTTAAAATTCTGTTTAAAATTCTGTTTAAGCCTCTCTTTCTGTGGTAGTTGCTATAGCAGACTTGCCAAACTGAAACACACTGTCACCAATTCTTCCAGTCCTCTTGAATTACATCTTTTATTTCTTGGATAAGTGTTCAGTGTGCCACCGTGATATCCCCCAGTCCCTGACCCAGTTCATCCCACCTTATGTCCCAGACTAGAGCCTTGGAGCCCAACTGGACTTAGTGAGGGCAGAAGGGAAGGCCCCATGCTTTCACTCTTCATCCCAGGAATAGGAAGAGATTGACGAGACTCACTTTTATTCTGCCAAGGTGCCACGGTTTGGAATAGCACATTTTGAACCCCCTCAATACTAAAAATCAACAAATGTGCCAAAAGAATTTAAAGAAGAGAGCCGTCCTATGTTCATGTGTCTAAAGACTCAACATTGCTAAGATGGGGATTCCCCCCAAATTGATCCGTAGATTCAACTCAATCCTAATCAAAATCCCTGGAGGATAAGCTGATTCTAAAATCATATGTAAATGCGAAGATCCTAGAACTGCCAAAAGAGCTGTTTGTTTTAAGATAATATTTTTAAGTAATCTTTAAGTAAGGCAGGGGTCAAACTAACAACCCCAAGGTCAAGAGTGTCATACTCAACCCACTGAGCAAGCCTAGCACCTCGAGAATAGCCAACAAAACAAAACAAAACACACAACAACTTTAAAATGAGCAAAGTTGAGGGGCGACTGGGTGGCTCAGTGGGTTAAGCCGCTGCCTTCGGCTCAGGTCATGATCTCAGGGTCCTGGGATCAAGTCCCGCATCGGGCTCTCTGCTCAGCAGCAAGCCTGCTTCCCTCTCTCTCTCTCTGCCTGCCTCTCTGTCTACTTGTGATCTCTCTCTGTCAAATAAATAAATAAAATCTTAAAACAAAATGAGCAAAGTTGAAAGGCTAATGCCACTAGGTTTCAAAACTTATTATGAAGTTGGGGTGGATTAGGGGTAGCAAATTGGGAGGGAGAGATTCTAAAGTAGTATGAAAAAAATTGGGGGGAAGGATGGATATACTTTTATGATCTTGATTATGGTGGTAGTTTCACAAGTATACACATAGGTCAAAACTTACCAGATTGTATTCTTTACATGTACGTAGTGTATTGTGTGTGTTAGCTCTATGTCAATAAAGCTACAAACACCATTGGGAATTTACTGTTTTTAAAAGAAGTGTCAGGAGAATGAATAGACAAGCTACTAACTAAGAGAATATTTACCAGTCTGATGTCTGATTTTTAAATATGTATCCAGAACACATAAAGAAATCTCAAAACCCAAAATTTTCTTTTATTTCTCTTAATTTAAATTTATTTTATTTAAATTCAATTAATTAACATAGAATGTATTATTAGTTTCAGAGGAGGGGTTCAGTTGTATATAACACTGAGTGCTCATCACATCACCAGCCCTCCTTAATGCCCATCACCTAGTTACCCCATCACCCCACTCCCCACTCCTCCAGCAACCCTCAGTTTGTTTCCCATGGTGAAGTCTCTCTCTGAGTTCCCATGGTTTATTTCTCTCTCTGAGTTCATCTTGTTTTCTTTTCCCCTCCTTTCCCCTATGTTCCTCTGTTTTGTTTCTTAAATTCTAGATATGAGTGAAATCATATGGTATTTGTCTTTCCCTCATTGGCTTATTTTGCTTAGCATAATATACTCTAGTTCCAACCATATCGTTGCAAATGGCGAGATTTCTTTTTTTGATGGCTGAGTAATAGTCCTATATATATATACCTATATAAATACCACATCTTCTTTATACATTCACCTGTCCATGGACATCTGGGCTCTTTACATAGTTTGGCTCTGGTGGTAACTATTTCACCTTTGTAGGCTACATGTGGTCTCTCTCTTCCCCTGCCCTCCCCCTCTTCTCCTCCCCCTATCCCAGTGGTCCTACCTCTAGAGGAAAGTGGTTCCTAAATCAGACTGCCCATTACAGTCTTGGGGGGACCCTTAAAAAAATTCCATATAGCCCAGGCCCCTCACTCATAAATTTCTTTAGTTGGTTATTAAGCTTCATAAAATTCATTTAATGAGATTGAGGTGGGACAACTTCTATGTCTCTCCTTTACTGTCACACTGCTACCACACTCACAACACTTCTAATGCCACATGTGCTGGGACAGAGGGGGCTTCCCTACACCAGGTCACTCTGGGACACTGAGTGGATATTGTGCAATTTAAGGCAACTCGGACACTAACTCCCTGAAGACAGTGTCAGCACCCCCAGGTTAAGGGCTCAGTGCCTCAAGACTCCCCCAGTCCAGATGCTAATTCCAAGTCCAGCTTGTCACCTGTGCTTCTGACTTCTGCCTGGATGTAAATCTGAGTTTCCCACCACCCCCTTGTTTGTTGGATTGATTTGGTGGAGCCATTCACAGAACTCAAGGAAATATTTATGCTTTACCAGTTTATGAAAGGATATGATAAGGAGAGTGATGAATACCAAGATAAGGAGATAGTTAGAGTACGGTCTGGGAGGGTTCCTAATGAAGGAGCTTCCATCCCTGTGGAGATGGGGTATATCACCGTCCCAGTGTAGATGATGTAGGAAATATGTCAAGGTTTGAAACCAACGACCAAGAAAGAATTCCTGAGACATCTTTGGTGCATAAAGGTGGTTTTATTGCCTCCATCAGAAAGGATGAATACCCAAGTTTTGTAGCAACATGGACGGGACTGGAAGAGATTATGCTGAGCAAAATAAGTCAAGCAGAGAGGGTCAAGTATCATATGGTTTCACTTATTTGTGGAGCATAACAAAGAACATGGAGGACATGGGGAGATGGAGAGGAGAAGGGAGTTGAGGGAAATTGGAAGGGGAAATGAACTATTAGAGACTATGGACTCTGAAAAAGAACCTGAGGGTTTTGAAGGGGCAGGGGGTGGGAGGTTGGGGAACCAGGTGGTGGGTAATAGAGAGGGCATGTATTGCATGGAGCACTGGGTGTGGTGCAAAAACAATGAATACTGTTACACTGAAAATAAATAAATAAATAAATAGATAGATAAATAAAGCAGTGGGACAGGACCTGAGGGCAGATAGAGCTGCACTCAGGTCATGAGGAGTGGCCCATTATATACTTTCAGGCTAGGAGTGGGTTAGGTATAGAGTTAGTCTGTAAGAAATTTGAAGAAAGGTTTCCAGGACCTTGAGAAAGCCAGCTACTGTTGGGGAAAAGTAATTTATTACTCTCTAGGAAAACCTTAGTCTCGAGACCCTTCAGAGGGTCATAAGCTTGGGGGATGATTGCCAGCTTGTATCCTGGCAGGGAGGGAGATGAAGGGGGTTTCCAAATGACTTTTTGTATGTTGTAGTAGACTTACAGGACCCTGGGTTTCAGGCTAAGATTGTCATCTGCCCTTGGCAAAGTAGTAACATCGAGGCAGCTGAGTTCCAAGAAGAAGGTCACTCTTCCTTTGTCAAGGACTTGTTAGTGGGCCGTAGGTAGTGTGGGAATAGAGTTTTTCTTTGGTCTTTATTTCCCCCATCATAACTGTGTTTGCCAACCCGAAGTCTCCTCAACCCTGTACTTTTGGGAATTGTAGAGAGGCTATCTCACATAGGCAGGACCAATTATTGCCTCCATATTCAGCCCCTCCTCCCTCCCTCAAGGATAGGGGTGAGGCTGAAATGGCTGAATGTTTAATCATGGATCCGTGTTTTGGTGATCAGCTAATCAGGTGGCTGCCAAGAGTCTCTTTCTTAGAACAAAAGATGTTCCCAGTGCTCTTATCACTTTGGAATTTACAAGGGTCTCAGGAGCTCTGTGCCAGGAATCAGAGGCAGAAATGAACATATATTTTATACTCTATCACAGGGATCCAGTCGTTGATACTGGTTTTTAAAACTCCCAGGTGAATTTCCTATGAGACCAAAGTTGAGAGCTGCTGGAATATTTGCTAAATTCATTTCTAAGATTTGCCACAGTTGTATCTTTCTAGATTGACTGTCAGGTCATTGAAGCTGATTTAGGAATATACTGAAATGAATATCTGATTTACTCCCACAGTACATGATTGGATGCAGAAAGGAACACTAACCTGACAGAGGGTCCACCGTGATCTGGTCGATTTACTTAGAACTCACACCTCTGAGCATAAAGGGTTTCCCCAAGTTCTCCTCATTCTTACTCCCTTCCACAATTTCTTCAATCTATGAGTTCCCTAACATATAAATAACCATAGTCGAGTAAGTAAGTAGGTGAGTAAGAGGTGAGTAAGAGGGAGTAACTGAGTGGTTTGATGAAAGGAAATTCAGTCTTTTATTATTCTCCAAGAATCTGCTGAAATGTCCAGGTAATGTTTATAGAGTGCATAAGTTCACTGTGATTACTGATCAGGTCGATGCATGCCATCTGAAGACCCCTTTCCCTGAGGATTTCCTACATTGGTTCCTACCAAATGTCAACACTGATCCTTGTGTCCACTCCCCCCAGACTTGGCTTGAATACTTTGAAACTTTGTGATGTAAATGTCACGCTGTTTAAGATTAATACTATTGAAAGCTGCTCTAAATTGGAGGACTCAAGTCCCACGGGAGAAGTTCCCTACTGGGTACCCATGTTCTCAGTGCCAGGTTGTCCTGGCCTTCTTATATCTTCCCACTGAGAGGGGCCTTTAGTATTTAGCACCCTTGGAATCCAGGCTCCTGAAATCTGAAACTTCATATTTCTGTCTGTGTTTCTAAAGACCTGACATGAGTATGTGGCTTAAAGGAAGGTGAGTCCAGCTAGCACAGCTATTAAAGGAATCGCTTGGTTTGGAAAGAACCATTGTGCAGCACAGATAACTGACACACTCATAACTACTTCAGCATGCGACCTTTCTGATAGGCACTATGTTTGGCTGCTACTCAAAGATCAGTCTACAAAGCACTCTGACCTACACTGTACTTTTAACCCAGTGAGGCTAGTAGTTGGCAAGGAAATGGAAAGGTATGAGGGGTAGCAGAATAGTCCACCCCCAAATATTCCTTTTTGGCATAAGAATTATGTTAAGCTATTTATTGTGAGAAAGTACAGAGGAAATCTTCTAAAAGCAGAGGAAAGGTAACTCTAGGGGAAATTTGCGTTAGAAATAGGCCTGATCAGAATGGCATTAAAAGTATAGATTGCTCTAGGCAGTATAGACATTTTAACAATGTTTATTCTTCCAATCCAAGAGCATGGAAGAGTCTTCCATCTTTTTGTGTCTTCTTCAATTTCTTTCATGAGTGTTCTGTAGTTCCTCGAGTACAGGTCCTTTACCTCTTTGGTTAGGTTTATTCCCAGGTATCCTATGGTTCTTAGTGCTATAGTAAATGGAATCGATTCTCTAATTTCCCTTTCTGTATTTTCATTGTTAGTGTATAAGAAAGCCACTGATTTCTGTACATTGACTTTGTATCCTGCCACGTTACTGAATTGCTGTATGAGTTCTAGTAGTTTGGGGGTGGAGTCTTTGGGGTTTTCCATATAAAGAATCAAGTCATCTGTGAAGAGAGAGAGTTTGACTTCTTCCTTGACAATTTGGATACATTTTATTTCTCTTTGTTGTCTGATTGCCGTTGCTAGACCTTCTAATACTATGTTGAACAAGAGTGGTGAGAGTGGGCATCCTTGTCGTGTTCCTGATCTCAACGGGAAGGCTGCAAGCTTTTTCCCATTGAGGATGATATTTGCTGTGGGTCTTTCATAGATAGATTTTATGAAGTTCAGGAATGTTCCCTCTATCCCTATACTTTCAAGCGTTTTCATCAGGAACGGATGCTGGATTTTGTCAAATGCTTTTTCTGCATCAATTGAGAGGACCATGTGGTTCTTCTCTCTTCTCTTATTGATTTGTTCTATCACATTGATTGATTTGCGAATGTTGAACCATCCTTGCAACCCAGGGATGAATCCCACCTGGTCATGGTGGATAATCTTTTTAATGTGCTGCTGGATCCTGTTTGCTAGGATCTTGTTGAGAATCTTTGCATCCATATTCATCAGTGATATTGGTCTGAAATTCTCCTTTTTGGTAGGATCTTTACCTGGTTTGGGGATCAGGGTAATGCTGGCTTCATAAAAAGAGTCTGGAAGTTTTCCTTCTGCTTCAATTATTTGGAACAGCTTCAGGAGAATTGGTGTTATTTCTATTTTGAAAGTTTGGTAGAATTCCCCAGGGAATCCGTCAGGTCCTGGGCTCTTGTTTTTTGGGAGGTTTTTGATCACTGCTTCAATCTCGTTACTAGATATTGGTCTATTCAGGTTGTCAATTTCTTCCTGGTTCAATTTTGGGAGTTTGTAGTTTTCCAGGAATGCATCCATTTCATCTAGGTTGCTTAGCTTATTGGCATATAACTGTTGGTAATAAAATTCCACCGGTATTTTTCAAAGAGCTGGAGCAAATAATCCTAAGATTTGTATGGAACCAGAAGAGACCCTGAATTGCTAAGGAAATGTTGAAAAACAAAAACAAAACTGGCGGCATCATGTTACCCCGATTTCAAGCTTTACTACAAAGCTGTGATCACCAAGACAGCATGGTACTGGCATAAAAACAGACACATAGACCAGTGGAACAGAGTGGAGAGCCCAGATATGGACCCTCAACTCTATGGTCAAATAATCTTCGACAAAACAGGAAAAAATATACAATGGAAAAAAGACAGTCTCTTCAATAAATGGTGCTGGGAAAACTGGACAGCGATATGTAGAAGAATGAAACTCGACCATTCTCTTACACCGTATACAAAGATAAACTCGAAATGGATAAAAGACCTCAACGTGAGATAGGAATCTATCAAAATCCTAGAGGAGAACATAGGCAGTAACCTCTTTGATATCAGCCACAGCAACTTCTTTCAAGATATGTCTCCAAAGGCCAAGGAAACAAAAGTGAAAATGAACTTTTGGGACTTCATCAAGATCAAAAGCTTCTGCACAGCAAAGGAAACAGTCAACAAAACAAAATGGCAACCCACGGAATGGGAGAAGATATTTGCAAATGACAGTACAGACAAAAGGTTGATATCCAGGATCTATAAAGAACTTCTCAAACTCAACACACACAAAACAGATAATCATATCAAAAAATGGGCAGAAGATATGAACAGACACTTCTCCAACGAAGACATACAAATGGCTATCAGACACATGAAAAAATGTTCATCATCACTAGCCATCAGGGAGATTGATATTAAAACAATATTGAGATACCACCTGACACCAGTTAGAATGGCCAAAATTAGCAAGACAGGAAACAACTTGTGTTGGAGAGGATGTGGAGAAAGGGGAACCCTCTTACACTGTTGGTGGGAATGCAAGTTAGTGCAGTCACTTTGGAGAACAGTGTGGAGATTCTTCAAGAAATTAAAAATAGAGCTTCCCTATGACCCTGCAATTGCACTGCTGGGTATTTACCCCAAAGATACAGATGTAGTGAAAAGAAGGGCCATCTGTACCCCAATGTTTATTGCAGCAATGGCTATGGTCGCCAAACTGTGGAAAGAACCAAGATGCCCTTCAACGGATGAATCGATAAGGAAGATGTGGTCCATATACACAATGGAGTATTATGCCTCCATCAGAAAGGATGAATACCCAACTTTTGTAGCAACATGGACGGGACTGGAAGAGATTATGCTGAGCGAAATAAGTCAAGCAGAGAGAGTCAAGTATCATATGGTCTCACTTATTTGTGGAGCATAACAAAGAACATGGAGGACATGGGGAGATGGAGAGGAGAGGGAGTTGAGGGAAACTGGAAGGGGAGATGAACCATGAGAGACTATGGACTCTGAAAAAATACCAGTGGGTTTTGAAGGGGCAGGGGGTGGGAGGTTGAGGAACCAGGTGGTGGGTAACAGGGAGGGCACGTATTGCATGGAGCACTGGGTGTGATGCCAAAACAATGAACACTGTTATGCTGTAAATAAACAAAAAAAGAAAAAAAGAAAAAAGAAATAGGCCTGATCAGGAAAGTGAACCATGATTTGGGTCACCTTCATCTGAGAGAGTCATCTCCCTGGTAGGGCAAATATTGTTTCCCAAATATTTTCTCCTCTCACCTTCCTCTGAATTGCCTTCCCCACTTTTAAAGCCCAAGACCCCGATCCTCTCCATAATCAGGATGGTCCATAAGACTCAGTTGGCTACTTGTTTTTAAGAATAATGTTTTTGTGGTGTTCCAGTATGTATGTACATATTAAAATAGTTTTTGTCCTATTAAGTTGACTTTTTATTAAGCGGTAGGTGTTTTCAGCCAAGAACCTAAAATGGTAAGGAACAATTATTTTTCCTCCCCTGAAACTAGGACCTAAATTCTCAGTCCCAGCCAAATTCTTTTTTTTTGGAGACTTCCTTTATTTATTTGAGACAGACAGAGGAGAAAGAGAACAGGTACCCAAAAGGGTGGGAGAGGTAGAAGAAGAGAGAGAAGCAGGTTCTGCTCTGAGCAGGAAGGCAGAAAGGGGCTCGAGGTGACCAAGAGATCATGACCTGAGGCCATGACAGAGGCTTAACAGCTTAACCCACTGAGACACCCACGTGCCCCACCACTAGCCAGACTCTTAATCTCTGTCCTTCAGTTTTTAAATCAACTACTATTTCCAAAACAACATGACTTCTGTGGTATTTCGGTATTCAGGAGGGCAGGATGTTTCCAATTCCCCAGTGCTTTTTTTTTTCCTTTATCTATGCTTTCTCTTCATACACTGCAATAGATCATGGGAGAATTGACTCTATGGCTACAGTGAGTTATTATCAATAGTACTACTTACATTTAATGCACTATCTGATGAAATATGGAAACCAATAGTAAAGATGGACAGTGTATCTATCGGTTGTCAGGGTTAGAACCTGTGTGAAATACTATGCACATACTGAGGTGTATTTGTCACTTCCAAATAAGCCAAACCAAATAGAAAATGGTTTCAAAGGAAATATGTAAAATCCTTGAGCAGAGTTTGAAGGGATGGAGCACATTCTTGCTCCAAAGTCTCAGGGACACAGGGGTGGGGGTTGTAGCAGAAGCCTTGGGTTGCTGAATAACCTCAAAGTTCACCTAGGGCCCAGACAGTTCTCCTGAGTATATTAGCAAATGCCATCTAGATGGCTCCAGGCTGGCAATGATGTGAAAGACATCCCAAACACACACACTCAAGGTCATTACAATACAACAGAAAGTGATTTTATTGCTGTGAACAAAATACAACAAAGCTTGGCAGAAGCTCCAAGATTAAAAATAGGGGGCCTGGGTCTTTCCTGGCCTTCTTGGCTATTGCCGTCCTTCAAAACACACAGAGCTCCTAAGCAGAAAGGAATGCTATTTGTTTTTGTCCCCAACTCTGGCCTGGCATCATGGCCCCCTAATTCTCTCACTCCCCTCCTTCTTTCCTCTATGAGAACCATGGAAATCAACAAAGGAAAGCAAAGGGCAGAAGAGATCATGGGAAATCCTGCACCAAGTTAGAAGGAACATAACGGAAACTTTAGTCTTAGTCTAACCCTATAGGAAGCAGACAATTGGGAGGGTAGCCTGGCTGCCAAGGGTCCCAGCCAACAAAGTAAAACCTGTTCTGGGGAGTAGTACTGTAGCAGCAATCAGGATATCTCCCTCCAGTGTGATAGCAGGAAGTCATGTTAATAGGATTTGCACTCCGGTGGAAGTTATTCCCACGATGCCTGCAGGTCTTGTTGGGCCAACTACAGGTAATAGTCACATTCTGTAAGAAGTCGTGCAGGAAAGGGTTTTGACCTATACAGGTCCAGTTAGGATAATTGACAAGACGCATTGATGATGCGTTAGACAGGACTTGCTCTTAGATGTTGAATTGTAAACATTTGAACGCTGTTGGAGGGTTGAGCCAAGTGACATAATGGATGCATTAACCCCCATGATCCCAACAGCAACAAGAGGAGAGGCAAGGGTCTCAGTAGGTCCAGCCTCATCTCTTTTGTGTAGGAAAAGAGAAGAAAATGAGAGAATGATAGTAATAGAAATAATAAGAGGAAAAGTATCATTCACAACCATTTAAATCTGTCTGTGATTTTTAAGATTTCACCAGTCCTTTTCCAGTTGTTTAAACCATCTTCTTTCCGACATGAGTCTCACAATTCTAGGAAGGAGCTAAAGCCCAAGGTAGAGAAATGTGAGTTAAGATGACATTTCCTCTGACTGGCAGATCCTATTCTTCTCTTTCTTCTGTGCTTATGCAAAGAGAAATTGTCTCTTCCCTCTTCCCTCCTCCCTCCTGGAATATTTCTCAAACATCTATGTGACCTGGACATTCTGGCCATCATCATGGCTCTACTCTCCACAGCCCTCAGGCTTCTTCTCTTACCAGGTTTCTGTGCTGGGGCTCCCGCTGAGGACAGAGGCGGTGGTTGGTCCCAGGCTCAGAGGCTTTTGTCTGCTGTTCCTCTGCCAAATATGCCAGCGTGGCCTGCGTGCAGCAGGGAAGGGTTCTGAGCCCCAGGAAAGAGGAAAGGGAAACTCAGGGCTTGGAAGATGCCCTTCTTGTGCACAGTGTGGATGAGACCCACACCCTCCAACTCACTGTTTAAAGCCAGTATCCCTGCAGATATAGGAAGACCAAGTCACCATAAAGGAACAAAGCAGAAGTGTTAACTTCCTTGAAGAAGTGTGAGGAAATTATGAACTCCTGATATGGATTGAGTGTTTTTTTCCCTGAAACTGTACCATTTTGAGCTCCATGATTTCAGTTTTTTAGGAGAAAACAAACCACAAACATACAAGACTCACCCAGTCCAGCTTGTCACCTGTGCTTCTGACTGCCTGGCTATAGATCAGAGCTTCCCTCAACTCCCTTGTTTGTTTCATTATTTTGCTAGGGTGGCAGATGGAACTCGAGGAAACACTCATGGTTTATCAGTTTCTTAAAGGATGTGGTAAAGGAGACAGATGAGGAGTCAGTTAAAAAGATACCTAGGGTAAGGTGAGAGGGTCATAGTGAAGGAGCTTCTTTCTTCATGGAATTGGAGTGTATCATCACCTTCCCAGTATAGATGATGTAGGAAAGATGTTAGGGTTTGAAGCCAATAGCCAAGAAAGAATTCTTGAGACATCTTTGGTGCAAAAAGGTGGGTTTTGAAAGCATGTGGACAGGACTTGAGGCAGAAAGAGCTGCACAGAAAGTGGGTCATGAGGAAGTGGACCATGGCATAGCTTGAGTTGGGAGGAAGAGAAGGATAGTCACTAAGGAATTTTGGAAGGAAGATGTCCAGGATACTAAGTAGGCTAGCTCTTACTAAAAAAAGGTCATTTATCACTGTGTAATCCAACCCTCATCATGAGAACCTTCAGATGTACATCAGTGAGACATATGCTTGGGGAATGTTTACCAATATATATCTTCCACAGTAGAGACAAGGGTAGTTTCCAAGGGAATTTTTGCATGTGAAGGTAGGCTTATAGATCCTGGGTGGTTGGGATAATGACAAGCTAAGATTGCTTTTTGTCCTTAGTAAACTGTCAACATGTAAGCAGGTCACTTCCCACATGAATGTCACTCTACCTGTTCCAAGGACTGGTCAATGGGTTGTAGGAAGTATGGAAATTTAAGTTTTCTTTTGCCTTTGTTTCCCACATCACTTGCATCATCACTAGAGATTCAGTCTTGGAGGAGAGTGTAGAGGAAAAGCAATCATTTTCTTCTCTCCTTTCTTCTCAGCTATGGCCTTTATAACATAAGACAGATTAACAAAAGAAAAACAAATAAGTTTATTAGCATGGATATCTCATATATACATGACAGAAATGCAGGGATTGGTGTGAAATATGGTGATGTTGGAGTCCAGGAGTGAATGATCAAAAAGAACTCTTGAGGCATCCTTTGTACAAAAATGGTGGTTTTTATTAATGAATGTACTACAACAGGACTCCTGGGCAGAAAGAGCTACAGTGAGGTGGTGAGGAGTGGCTGATTCTCTACTTTTAAGATGGGGTGGGGTTAAGGGTAGCCAAATCTCCCAAGAATTTGGAAGTAAGGGTTTTAGGGCCTTGCAGGCCTAGCTGCTGTTAAGATGACATCATTCACTAGGGTATATTACAACTTGAGTCTTGAGACCTTTCAGATGTCTATCAGTGGGCCATAGGCTAGAGGATGATTGCTAACATATTGCTTGGGGTAGAGATAAACAAGTCTCCAAAGGGATTTTTATAGGATAAAGGGGGTTTACAATATTCCTGGAGGTTGGTCTAATGTCAGGCTGAGATTACATTTTTTCCTCTAGCGAAGTATTAACATTGAGGCAGCTGAGCTCACTTAAGAAGGTCTCTCTGCCTGTCCCAAGTACTTGTCCATGGGCTGCATGTTGAAAAGAAATTTAATTTTCTTCCTACATTTCCTTTGCCTTTGTTCTTCACATCAGGAAGAGTCATTCAAAGAGGTGATGAGACCTTGGGCTAACAGATCATCTTCAGCTAAAAGAAAGGAAGAAGAGTGTGGGGAAGGCAGCCTCCAGGAAGGTAACCAGTGAAAGTATAGTAAACAAACATAAGGTTTGGTAAGCAGCGTTAAGTCTGTGCCTTCTTGATTGGTAACAGTTTCTTGAGACTTAGAAGCATGTTTATCTTGTTACTAGGCACAGGGAAACACCCTTAGGGATAGAGATTTTCTCTATGATGATAAATGTCCCATATTTGTAAGAGGAGGATTTATAGGCTACTTTCAGAGCTTCTCCTTTGTCTTCTGTTTCTCAAATAATCAGCTCAAAATCATCTGCATGTCAAAGAGCCATCTTTTCAGGTGTTATATCTGGTCTCCTATAGGAAAGAGTCTGGTTGGCCTAACTTGAATCTCATGAGCATCATTGATTCAGGAGAGGGGATTTGAAGCCTTGGGATGACCCTACCAATATTGCACAGAAGCAGGGGAGGAACAGTTCCCAAAACGAAATGAATATGCAGCTATTCAAATGGGGTGGAGGGAGTGGATTCGGGGAAAACCCAAACAACAACACAAAGCTATTACATTAATTATGCTTGAATCCATTGTTCTTTCATATTGGATTAACTACCATCTTTTAACCCATTAATAAAAGGAATTTTTAGAGTTCTTAAAATGTATTGTGAAAACTTACTGTGGGAGACCAGAACAGATCTCTCTGGAATATAAGTATAGACAACCAGAATACATAACACAAACTATGCCACTACATTTTTGTTTTGTTTTATTTGTTTATCTGTGGTTTTTCCCCAATTTTTTTAGAGAGAGAGTGAATTTGTGAGAGTATAGCTCAGGTGACAGAGGAAGAGGGAGAGAGAATCCCAAGCAAACTCCACACTCATGACAGAGCTGGATGTGGGGCTCGATCTCATGACCCTGAGATCATGACCTGACCTGAAATTCAGAGCCAACACTTAACAGACTGAGCCATCCAGGTGTCCCACACCAGATATTTTGAGGTAGCTTTTATCAACTGAGAAAAACAATCAGTATTCCTCATCTTTATATTCACTATTGATACAGAACTACGAGTTTAACAAGAATCTCTTGTGAGTTTGGTTACTATAAGTCATCATCTCCCCAGTATCTGCCCATCCCCAGGTACACTGAAAAATTACAAAGCTGAGGAGCTATTCTTGAAAATGATGACTAACCTAGATTCCTTGGCTACCCGTGGGGGCTAGATATCTAGGACTAGGAATACAGCCACGTAACTGAAAATGTTATGATCTTGGCCTTTTCTCCAAGTGTTTCAAGACTGGAGTCATTCAACAATGCAGGAGGCTAAAGGGCACAAGGTACTTTAATGTTCCACATTTCTCTTCCTCATACCTGCTCAAGGCAAAATTAAATGAGTGAAGGTTCATCTTTCTTTGTATCACTCTTCCCCATTTAGCAAACCGAATTCTCATGGACGTTACTTGCTTGTGTCCTCAACATTTCCTTCTGCAATCTACTTCCTCTTTCCTCCAATAAAACTTAAGTCTTAAGACCCATGAAGGGTAACAGAGTTTGCTACTCCAAATGTCACCTCTTGGGCATAAGGATGATTTTGAGCTGCTGATTTTTAAGAAACCACCAACACAGGAGAAGCTCTGAAACCAGAGTGGAAGTTAGATTTTTTATAGAATCATTTCCATTAATAAAGGAAATTTCCATTTGTAAGTGTATCTCCCTCTTAGTATCAGAAAGAGGAGCATGACTCTACAAATCACAAGAAATTCTTATCAATGGAAAGAAAGAGAGAAAGAAAGAAAGAAAGAAAAAGAAAGAAAGAAAGAAAGAAAGAAAGAATGAAACTTTTATCAATGGAGAAGCCATGGACTTAAATATACTTGACAAATATGATCATTGTTTGCTGGGTTTGTCCTGGCAATCTCCATAACTGGCCACCCCACCGCCATTTCAACATCTTCCTTTTGTCCTTAGCTGAAGATGGTATTCAAGGTGGTGCCTTGAGCCATTTAGGGACATTTTACTCAGTTTTTCTGGATATCTCCAATATACATACATACAGGACATGTATGCTCTTTGTTTTTCTTAAAAGAACCTAGAACCGGTTGACCAAAAAGTGCAAGGAGACATACTTAAGCAAAAGTGTTTATTTGACATCAAGAATTGTAAATTGGTATATACTGATTATACAACCCAAATACTGTCCAAGTAAAGAGCAAATAACAGAGGTTTGTGGATAGAAAAGAGAATGCTTTTTTTCTTTAATATTTTATTTATTTACTTGAGAGAGAGAGAAGGAGCTCATCTGAATGGGGAGAGGGGCAGAGGGAGAAGCAGACAAACCACTGAGCAGAGAGCCAACTTAGGACTCCATTCCAGGACCCAAAGGCAGACTCTTAATTGAAAAACCACCCAGGCACCCTAAGGAGAATGCCTTTGTACATTATTTATAAAGAATGTTGATGGGTGTTGGTGCCAGACAACTAATCTTGAATAAACATAATTGGTTGCTAAGGTGATCACAATGCAAAGTCCAATAGATACTGTAGCAAAATGCAGGTGTTCTGTAGTCTTTAGAGTCTTTAAGGTTTGGCCCATTTCAGACTTCATGAGGCCACCCATGAGGGTGTGCGTAAGGGCCATCTCCTTAATGACCTCTCTGCTCCATTTTAAACCCCCTTGACATAAGTAACTATATTTATTTCTTGTTTTGGAGTAAACTCTACCCACATCCTGGGGCTCAAACACATGACCAAAGATCATGAGTCGTATGCTCTACCAACTGAGGCAGCCAGACAACTGATTGATGACTTTATTTCTTTCAGCTTTCACAGAAGGCAGAGGACAATTGTTCTTTTCTGTTTTTCAGTCAGAATGCTCAGATAATACCCAGAACTTCTCTTCAAAGCATATTAGTAACAATGCCATACTGGAGTATAGTCTCTTGATTCTCTCTTTGGAGGGGAAATATGTCAACAGGATTAGAAAGAGAAATACTGGGGGTACCTGGGTGGCTCAGTAGGTTAAAGCCTCTGCCTTTGGCTCAGGTCATGATCCCAGGGTCCTGGGATCAAGCCTTGCATCAAGCTCTCTGCTCAGCAGGAAGCCTGCTTCCTCCTCTCTCTCTGCCTGCTACTTTGCCTACTTGTGATCTCCATCTGTCAAATAAATAAATAAAATCTTTTTAAAAATTTTTTAAAAGAGAGAAAGAGAAATACTGGTATTTTTAGAAACTCATTGGTGTTTCTTTCTTTTTTTTAAGATTTTATTTATTTATTTGACAGACAGAGATCACAAGTAGGCAGAGAGGCAGACAGAGAGAGAGGAAGGGAAGCAGGCTCCACACTGAGCAGAGAGCCTGATGTGGGGCTTGATCCCAGGGTCCTGGGATCATGACCTGAGCTGAAGACAGAGGCTTTAACCCTCCGAGCCACCTAGGTGCCCCTCATTGGTGTTTCTATACAAAAACTCTGGTGCACCCCAAAGCCCAGCTCAAGTCAAGCTTTCCTTGAATAACAGGGACTCATATGCTGATAGACTCAATGGGGGCTGTGTCATGACCACATTATGAAGGAGTTCACATTAGTTGTGCCTTTCCACAATGTCAGCTTTATTCATTCATAAAGTAAAGTTAAAGCACATTTAGAAAGCAGGTTCAGGGTTCCAAACTCAATTGAATTTCACCATGTGATTCACCTTGGCTTCTTACACAGCACACAGAGCAGGACACAAGAAAAGCCACAGCACAAGGGAGATAACAGAAGGATGTAGTAAGGTAACGAACCAAATTCAAAGTCAGTCTGTGGGCACACAGTTGAGATAAGGCCTTGGTCAGGCCCTGGGCAGCTCTGGGCACTCACTGCTTCCTATGTTCCAGCAGGGAAGGATCTCAGTTCTCTCTTGAGATTAATAGGGTAGAAACATTGTAGGCAGTTGCCTTTTTATGTGGTCTCTGACATAGAGGGTTAAAGTCTGATAGTTTGCTGTCTAATCCTCCATGTTCTAAAGGGATTGAAATGGTTTCAGGCTCCTACAGACCTTTTCTGGTTCTGCTCCTTGTTAGTTCTGGGATGTCAGCTGACACTGGTCCCAGGGAATATCTCCTAACTGCACTACCTTTAACTACTGTGTCATGGCTTGACACAGGGTCCCATTTGACATGAGAGACTCCATCTTGCTCTTTACAGGTTGTCTCAGATCTCACTCCATAAATCCAATGACCCTCTGGAATTTGGGGTGAAGGAGGAGAGTAAAAAGACAGGAATTCTGGGCACCTGGGTTTGGAAGACTTGAAAGAGGACTCTGAAAAAAATTAAGATGGCCATCATGTGGCCATATATCCACAGCCCTTCCTAACAAGTTCATGGGAGTCACTGAAGACCTAAATCATGCAGTAATGCGGCGAGGGCAGAGAGAGGCAGCAGGGAGAAGCTAGGAGGGCTGACCTGTGAAGGGGCAAGCTCAGAGAGAGGTCCACAGTTGTCCAAGGCATAGTATTTCACAGTGTATTATAAGACTTCAGCCAGGAATTTTGAGAATCAAAGGAAGCAATGCATGTGAGAGTAGTTTTGTAAACAATAAAGTGCTAATGTTGATCTATATTCTTCATAATATCATCATAAGGTTGCTCTACCCCAGTCATTGCCAGTTTTAACTGGTTAACCTAGTGTTTCTAAAATAAGTATGGTATTCTACTTTTGATATGGAAGACAAATGATTGTGAACCCAAAGCAGACATCCAACAATTCAACTCTGACCTCAGCCATAAGCTCTAAGGCTTCTCTGAAGTGAAGTCATCAGGAAGCACCCTAAACTGACTGGTAGGAACATATCCCTTTATCTCTGCAGAAATCAACTACCAAAGCATCCCAGGCAAGTCACTTAACCCTTGTTTCTGACAGCTGTTTAGTGGGTCTCCTTCCTCAAGTTCAGTCTACCAGCTTCTGTAACAGACACTGCTTGGGTTGCAGCTTCTACTTTGAGTTCCTAAAGAGATATGATCCCTTGAATATAAATTTAAAATCATTCCTTACTCCTATTCTTTCCTTAAACATTTCCTTGATTTAACTCCTTTCTATTAATTCTTTGATATTTCCTTTTGTTAACCTTCACTCAATTTTTTTCAGTGTTTTGGTACAACTGTTTCTGAAAATCATACTAAAAGATAAATGTCTTCATGCAGACTATAATAATGTCTTAGGGTGTCTGATCCTGGAATCTATCGGCTTCCAAGGACTCCATGGAAGGAACTGATAGAGTCATGAACCAGTATGGAGTATTAACCTGAAAATAAACCGCCAGTTATTTTACCACCAAAAACACGCTTATTCAGGAATAGCAGAGAACTGCAATCAGAGACAAGCAAGCTACAGCAAAACTCTAGGCAAGTGCCTGAACAAAGAAGAGGAACACTTTTTCTAGAGGAAAGGAAGAAGTTTGGAAGGTTGTTATAAACAGAAAGTCCATTGGAGTAAACAGGGAATTGGAAGTGTGGTAGATTTGCTTTGGCTGGGTTGTGACAGACTCATTTAGCTGGAGTGTTGAGGAGCAGGATGGGGAAGCCTATCTTCCTGCTGGGCTAGTACAGTAGTTTGCCTTGCAAAGTAGTTTTGTCCCCTTGGATCTGTAATTGGTGTAAGTGGTAGGGCAATAGTGCGCCCCTTGCTGGCCACACAGGCACTCTAAACCAGGTTTCCATTTATTAATTTTCACAGGAAGGAAAAAAATTAACATCTTATTTTCACTAACCTGCCACTGAGATTTAACAATTCCTTCAGTTCTGGGGGCACCTGGCTGGCTTATTCGGGAGAGTGTACAACTCTTGATCACGGGGTCATGAGTTCAATCCCCACATTGATGTAGAGGTGACTTAAATAAATACAACGTAAAAAAAGAGAGATTTCTTTCTGTTGGTGGTCTTTTTGATTATTTCCCTATCTTGCTACTGTGAACAATGCCTCATTGAACATAGGGGTGTGAATATCTCTTTGAAATCTTGATTTCAGTTCCTTTGTATAATCCCCCTGGAGTGGGATTGCTGGATCATATGGTAGTTCAATATTTTTAAAGATTTGTATAGATGATCGGGGTGCAGCAGAGGCATGGCAAGAGAGTGGGAGAGAGGAAGAATCGCAAGCAAACTCCCCAATGAGCACAGAGTTCAATATGGGGCTTGATCTCCCAACCCTGATAACATGACCTGAGTCTAAATCAAGACACAGACACTTAACTGAGACCCACCCAGGTGCCCCGGTACTTCTATGTTTAATTTTTGGAGGAATCTCCATACTGGTTTCCATAATAGCTGCACCAATTCACATTCCCACCAATAGCATAACAGGGTTCTCTTTTCTCAGTATCCTCACTGTCTTGTGTTAGCCTCAAGTATTGGAGAGTGATGTCATCAACTACGGCATGTACATAGCCCGCACTATTCGTGGTTAGCCACAAAAAAGACGTTTTCCCACTCAGAGCTGATCTTCTGGCTGGTCGGGCCCTTGAGGATCCTGAGTTTGATTGCAAGATACACCTCAGCAACAACCCTCAGGCAGTTTTGAAAAAAGGAGGCTAATAAGCCTCATATATTTGGGAAGGTATATGGCCCAGCCAAAGCCACACAGTGAGGTCTTGAGTAGAGGAAGAGTGCACGGACTTGGGGCTCTGCTTTTATTGGAGTCAAGTGTGGGATTCCCGGGATTTTGAGGTTTCACTTTTTATTGGTGAATTTAAAACATAAGAGTGGGAATGAAAGCCTGGGAAAAGAAAAGAGGGGTCACACAAATGGTCAGTTATCTAGGTCACCCAGAGCCAAAGGGGGTGCATCATGGGGGGGATGGCATCACTCCTTAGATAGCTGTACAGCCAACACTGTGTGTGTTTGTGATGGATGTCTTTGAAAAAGATGCCTTGGCAATCAAAAGCTTATTGTCAGGCGCTTATCACTACACCTACACCACTTCTTATCTCTGTTTCTTAATGACAGCCATCCTTTATCAGATGTGTGGTGATATCTCAGTGCAGTTTGATTTGCATTTCCCTGATGGTTAGTGATGGTGAATGGCTAAAGAAAAAATGGTAAAAACATACAATGGAATGTTATGCAGCCTTAAAAGGGAAGGAAATACTGTGATTTTCAACAACATGGATGGACCTGGTGGACATTATGTTGAGTGAAATAAGTCAGACACTGAAAGACAAATACTGTATGAACTCACCTATATGTGGAATCTACAATACTCAGACTCATAGAAGCATAGAGTACAGTGGTGGTTACTAGGACTTGGAGGTAGGGGAAATGGGAAATGTTGGTCAAATTTCAGTTTAGCAACTGAATAAATTCTGGACATCTTATGTGTAGCATAGTGACTATAGGTATGTAAAACTCAAAATGGAGTTGCTTCAGTTAAGCCCCACATCACCAAATTGAGAGTTAACTACAGTTTGGCTTCCCCAGAAAGCAGGACTTGTTTGTTCAGCACTATTTAATCTGCCTGATAGATAGATCCCTGTCATTCCCTAAAGAAAAGTAACTTTGCAAGAACTGATCTGCTTTTTTGCCTAGTATAACATCCTTGCTCCTGCTTCTTCCTGCCTATTAAGTGCCTGCATTTTGTACGGCTCCTTGGAACTCCTTTCTCTCTTCTGTATTGGATGCTGCCTGATCCATGAGTCATTGAATAAAGCCAATAAGATCTTAAAAATTTACGTAGTTAAAGAGTCGCTGGCTGTCTCAGTCAGAGGAGCATGAGACTCTTGATCTCAGGTTGGAGTTTTGAGCCCCACGTGGGTGTATGGATTACAAAAAAAAAAAAAAAAAAGCACTTAAGAAAAATAAAATTATTTGAAGTTATTTGAAAACAATTTGCTCAGTTAAGTTATCTTAACAGATGGCAATACAGTACTATAGTCTTGAAATTTGTTAAGGTAAATCCTAGGTGTTCGTAACACACACACAAATGATCCCTATGTGAAGTGATAGATTTGTTTTCAGCCTGATTGTAGGGAGAACTTCACAATGTATATGTATACCAAGTGAATTTTTAAAAAAGAGAAATAAAGGGATGACTTCCATTTATAATAGCACCAAAGACCATAAGATACCTAGGAATAAACCTAACTGAAGAGATAAAGGATCTATACTCTAGAAACTATCAAACACTTATGAAAGGAATTGAGGAAGACAGAAAGAGATGGAAAAACATTCCAGGCTCATAGACAGGAAGAGCAAACATTGTGAAAATGTCTATGCTGCCCAGAGCAATTTACACTTTTTTTTTCCTTGAAAGATTTTATTTATTTGATGAGAGAGAGAGAAAGAGAGAGATCACAAGTAGGCAGAGAGGCAGGCAGAGAGAGGGGGGGAAGCAGGCTCCCCACTGAGCAGAGAGCCCCATGTGGGACTCAATCCCAGGATCCTGAGATCATGACCCAAGCCGAAGGCAGAGACTTAACCCACTGAGCCACCAGGCACCCCGCAATTTACACTTTCAATGCAATCCTTATCAAAATACCACTGACATTTTTGACAGAGCTGGAACAAACAATCTCAAAATTTGAATGGAACAAGAAGAGAAACTAAATCACCAGGGGATAGTTGAAAAAGAAAACAAAAGTCGGGGGCATCCCTTCAATGCCTGACTTTAAACTATATTACAAAGCTGTGATCATCAAGACAACATGGTATTGGCACAAAAATAGACACATAGGTAAGTGGAACAGAATGGAGACCCCAGCAAAGGACCCTCCACTCTATGGTCAACTAATCTTCAGCAAATCAGAAAAGACTATCCAACAGAAAAAAGACAGTCTCTTCAATAAATGGTGCTGGGAAATTGGACACCCACATGCAGAAGAATGAACCTGGACAATTCTCTTATACTATATATAATGATAAATTCAAAATGGATGAAAGACCTACATACAAGACAGGAATCCATCAAAATCCTGGAGGACAACATAGGCAGTAACTTCTTCAACACTGGCCGCAATAACCTCTTTTAAGACATGTCTCTAAAGGGAAGAGAAACAAAAGCAAAAATGAACGTTTGGGACTTCATCAGGATAAAAAGCTTTTGCACAGCAATGAAAACAGTCAAAAAAACTAAGTGGCAACCCATGGAATGGGTGAAGATATTTGCAAGTGACATTATAGATAAAGCGCTGATATCCATGGTCTATAAGGAACCTATCAAACTCAACACTCAGGGAACAAATAATCCAGTCAATAAATGGGCAGAAGACATGAACAGACATTTCTGCAAAGAAGACATCCAAATGCCCAACAGACACATGGAAAAGAGGTCAACATCAGTTGGCATCAGGGAAATACAAATCAAACCCACAATGAGATACCACCTCACCAATTAGATTGGCTAAAATTGACAAGTCAGGAAACAACAGATGTTAGCAAAAATGTGGAAAGAGGGGAATCCTCTTACACTGTTGATGGGAATGCAAGCTGGTGCAGCCATTCAGGAAAACAGTATGGAGATTCCTCAAAACATTGAAAATAGAGCTACCTTATGAGCCAGCAATTGCACTATTGGGTATTTACTGCAAAGATACAAATGGAGTGATTTGAAGGGGCACCTGCTCCCCAGTGTTATAACAGCAATGTCCACAATAGCCAAACTATGGAAATAGCCCAGATGTCCATCAACAGATGAATGGATAAAGAAGAAGTGAGATATATATATGGAATATTATGCAGATATATATATGGAATATTATGCATATATAAATGAATATTATGGAATATAATATTCATTTCCAAAAATGAAATCTCGCCAATTGGAATGATGTAGCTAGAACTAGAGGGTACTATGCTAAGCGAACTAAGTTAATTAGAGAAAAACAATTATATGATCTCACTGATATGTGGAATTTGAGAAAAAAGGCAGTGGATCATAGGGGAGAAGAAGAAAAAAATGAGACAATATGAAACCAGATAGGGAGACAAACCATAAGAGACTCTGAAACTCAGGAAACAAACTGAGGATTGTTGGAGTGGAGGGGGTGGGAGGGATGGGGTGGCTGGGTGATAGACATTGGGATGGGTATGTGTTGTGGGGAGTGCTGTGTCTTCTGTAAGACTGATGAATGACCTGTACCCCTGAAACAAATAATACATTATATGTTAATATTTTTTAAAAAAACAGAAATAAATAAAATAGTCAAAGGTAGGAGGAAAGGGCATGGGAATTGAGAAAGATCATTCTCTCTGGAGTAAATGAGATAAGGGATTCTGTGGTGTGGTCATGGATGTGGTGGGCGTTAGTCTTTGACCAGAGTATATGAGGATAGTAAGGTGTGTGCATGCTTATAAACCAAAGAATTAAAAGAAGAAGAGGAAAAAATACCACCACAAGAACCTTAGCACAGCCTCTTCAGATTCCTGCGGTTTAAGTCCTTTATTAAAAGGAAAACATGAAAGAAATTTTTGTGAGGAAGAGTGAATGAGTCCTAAATGACCTGGTACATTTTTAATATTCTGACTTATAGAGTGATTCAAAAGTCTGGGAAGAGAGAAAGTAAATCTCTTGTATCATTTCATGATGCTGTTACACCAGTGCAACAAGGGAGCCAGATTATCCAGATCGAGCTCTCATTTTGCCAGCATGCATTTCCAAATTTCTAATGTTTCTCCCAACAAGTGACTTTTGGGAAAAACCAAAAGCAGTTACTTTCATCTCTTTGTGATGAACTGGGAAAAACACCTGGATTAGGAGCCAGTTCAACTGGATTTTTGTCTCAGTTTTCCCGCTATTTTTCTGACAATCACAAGTAGGCAGAGAGGCAGGCAGAGAGACCGAGCTGAGTAAACAAATACACTGTATGCTAATAATAGTAAATAGCTCTCCAGCTGTGGTGGAGGAGATGCCAGGGGAAGATGAGGAGCCAGTAGAGAGGAGGCCACAACACCAGAGCTGATTGTGATGATTAACTAGAAGTTAGGTGAAGAGGATGGTAAGGTCATCCCATAGAGGGAACTGTGTGTGAAAACGAGGCTGAACATATGCTTCCTGGGCCTGTTTTGAAAGCATAAGCAAAACTGTTATTAATTTAGGTCTATGTTGTTTTGTTCCCTAGTTAATTCTGGTTTTTGTACCTCTTTTCTTTGAAAGATTTATTTATTTATCTATTTATTTGAAGAGAGAATGAGAGAGAAACAGATGTGTGGGTGGAGGGGCATAGGGAGAGATTCCCAGTAGTCTCTCCACCAAATGTGTAGCTAGAGCAGGGCTTCATCCCACCACCCATGACATCATACCTGAACTGAAAGCAAGAGTCTGAAGCTCAACTGACTGAGCCACTCAGGTGCTTCTGATTTACTTCCCTCTAAACCCCACGCACGATCGATCATTAACTTTGACTTTTTACTCCTACACCGAGTCTACCAGATATTATAGAAACATAACGGGAACCAGAGAGGGACATCTGTCTTCATGCAGCTGATCCCAGGTCCCAAATAATGCCTCATTGTCCACAAAGATGTTTACATCCAGAGTGTTTGAAGGACCTCCCAACAAGGTCCAGGAAACCCGTCACCTTCCTTTCATATATGTAAGTTATCCCTAAGTTCAACAGGGCAAGGCAGCTTTAGGAATGATCCCCTGATTTCTCCTTAGGCTGCCCTCTTGACTCTAAAGCTTTCCTTGCTTTAAATCCAGTGTGTCAGAATTTGACCTACTGGGGCGCCTGGGTGGCTCAGTGGGTTAAAGCCTCTGCCTTCGGCTCAGGTCATGATCCCAGGGTCCTGGGATCGAGCCCCGCATCGGGCTCTCTGTTCAGCAGGAAGCCTGCTTCCTCTCTCTCTCTCTGCCTGCCTCTCTGCTTGCTTGTGATCTCTGTCTGTCAAATAAATAAATAAAATATTAAAAAAAAAAAAAAGAATTTGACCTACTGCACATTGGGTGCATGGACAGGTAGGTGTTTGGTAACAAAGAGACCCATAGACATGAAAGAGAAGGGCCAATTTAGGGTATTTGCTTGCACATTGATGGTAAGAATCTGTTGGGAAACAGATGACAACATTTGTCTTAAAATTACCTGATGCCTCATGCCCCCAGTGACACCTCATTTTCTGTCAGAATGCATACTTCCAGATTGTTTCAAAGTGTTTCCACCATCATTAAGCTTTCAAGAAAGCCCTTGCCCTCCTCTCAAGTGTTCACTTTCCTCCACAAACATGTGTAAGCTGTTCCTAGTCTCAACAGGGCAAAGCAACTTTGGAAATATCCCCTGCCTTCTTGTTGGGCCACCCTTCTGACGATAAAAAAGCTTTCTTTGCCATCAAACCAATGTCTCACATGTTGGCTTACTGCAAATGGGGGCACAGACAAGTTTGAGTTCAGTACCAATAGTTGACCTAGGACATTCTACTAGCTGGTAAAACCAGGATTCTTCAAGATTTGAGTAGAAGGAATAAAGAATTATAAAATGCAGGAGAGCCTGGGTGGCATAGTCAGTTAAGCATCTGACTCCTGAACTCAGTGCAGATCTTGATCTCATGGTCTTGAGGTTGAGTCCTGCTTAAAAACAAACAAACAAACAAACGACAACAAAAACGAACAGGTATGCCATGGTAGCTAAATCAATAACCATCTGCCTTCACCTAAGGTCATGATCCCAGGGTCCTTGGATCAACTTCTGCACCTGGCCCCTGCTCAGCTGGGAGCCTTCTTCTCCCTCTGCTTACCTCTCCCCCTGCTTGTGCACGCTGTCTCTCTCTGACAAATAAACAAAATCTTTTTTAAAAATCTAAGAATTATACAATGAGGAAAGTTTACAAACACAGATGGGGTAGTAAATTTCTCCATACACAAGGAATAGCAAAGATTGTGTTCCAAGCTCTCTCTGTACCTCCCTCATACCCACTCATTACCAGGAGTATGGATATAAATCAAGTTTTGTGGTGGGTTGGAAATATGTGTAAGAATGTTTATAGAGTTTGTATAATTTTGGTGGTAGAAATGGGGTAGAGATTTTTTGGAAGAATCTGGGAGAAATCACATTATGAAAAAATAGAGAAGGATCAGTCTTTGGAAATAGGGTCTAAAGGTCATGAAACCGCTTTAACGTTTTTTTCTTATCAAAATCCTGTGATGTAAGAATTGGTTGGGGCATCAAGCCTCTAGTCAAGAAAGCATTCTTGAGACATCTCTGGTGCCAAGAGTTGATTTTATTAAAGCACCAAGAAGAATCCCTAGGCAGAAAGAGCTACACTGGAGTCATGAGAAGTAGACCATTACACACTTTCCAGCTGGGAGGGTGTTAGGCATAGGGTAAGTCTCTGAAGAATTTGGAATCAAGGTTTCCAGGACCCTGAGGGGACTACCTATTGTTAGGAAAGGTCATTTATTACTGTCTAGTAAACCTTAGTCATGAGACCCTTAAGATGTATATTGGAGGGCCATATGATTGAGGGATGATTGCCATGCGATATCTTGGCGGGGGCGGGGGTGGTTGGGGATAGGGTAGAGATATAGAAAATTTGCACAGGAATTTTTATAGGATCTAGCAGATCAGGCTAAGATTGCCTTTTGGCCTCAGTAATGTATTAACATTGAGGCAGTTGAATTCCTAAAGGATTTCACTCTACTTGTGTCAAGGCCCTATCAGTGGGCTAGAGGCAGTAAGGAAATGTAATTTTTTCTTTCACCTTTGTTTCCCACAGCATAGATGTGTTTGTCAACTTGGAAGTTCCCTGAATCCCATAATTTGTGATTTTTATAGAGGCGACATCACATAGGCAAGATCATTATTACCTCCATTTCCATCCCCTCTCTCCTCTGTAGAGGATGGAGCTGAGGCCGAAATTGCCATTCTTTTTTTTTTTTTCAAGATTGTGTTTATTTATTTGACAGACAGAGATGACAAGTAGTATGAGAGGCAGATGGCGCGGGTGGGAAGGGTGGGGAGCGTGGGGAGCAGGCTCTCCCCTGAGCAGGGAGTGTGATGCGGGGCTCAATACCACGACCTTAGATCATGACCTGAGCCAAAGACAGAGGCTTAACCCATGGAGCCACCCAGGTGCCCCTAAATTGCCATGCTTTTAATCATGGCTGGATCTTCCTGGTGATCAGCCCGCATCCAGGGACCATACCCAGGTGTCTGCCAAAAACAAAGATATTCCCTGTACTCTTATCACTTAGGAATTTACAAGGGTTTCAGGAGCTCTGTGCCAAAAATCAGAAGCAGAAATCAATACATATTTTCTACTATCTCACAGGGTTGTACTCATTGATTGACTGATAAAGAGTAACAGAAAACGTTGATCCAAAATATGGGTCGACTTTTCAGCATAAGACTTACATTGAGCTGTTTATTTTGAGAAATTGCAGACCAGGAGAAATTCTGAAAGCAGACTAGAGATTTGTAAGCCTCACATGTCTAGCTGCCTTTTAGTCTCATTATCTATGGGGCTACCAAATGTCTTTACATAATTAAAAAAGTTTTTGTCTTATTAATCAGCCTTTTTATAATTGGAGGGGTGTTTCATCCAAGAACCTAGAATGGTGGAGGGAAAATTATTTTCCCTCCTACACCTAGAACCTAAATTCTTAATCCCAGCCATTTTCTTTTCCTTTTTTTTTCATGATTTTATTTATTTGAGAGAGACAGAGAGAGAGAATGAGCATAAGGGGAAAGGAGGGAAGAAGAGAGGGAAAAGCAAGCTCCTTTCTGAGCAGGGAGCTGGAAGGGGCTTGAACCAAGGACCTGGAGATTATGACCTGAGCCCAAGGCAGAGGTATAACAGCTTAACCCACTGAGCCACCCAGGTGCACCCCAGCCAAATATGAAACTCCTGTCCTTCAGTGTCTAGTTCCAATATCAGCTCCAAAACACCATTACTTCTGTGATATTTCAGTATTTAGGTAAGGGAAGAAGGTTTTTCATCCCCCAGCATTTATTCCCCTCCTTGATCTATGCTTTCTTTCATGCATTCCAATAAATCATGGGACTCTAAAGCTACAGTGGATTATTATCCCTACTACTACTTATATTAAAACATCATCTGATGAAATAGGAAAACCAATAGTAAATATGTATGATGCATCAGTCACCAAGGTTAGAACCTGTGTGTGAAGGACTATGCACACTCTGTGTCCGTTCCACCTCCAAACAAACATAGACCCCATGGTTTCAAGGGAAATATGTCAAAGCCTTGAGCAGAGTTTGAAGGGATGATGAAATTTCCTCCTCCAAAATTCAAAAGACATGGGGGAGGCAGGGGAGTGGCAGAAGCCTTGGGTTACAGTATAACCTCAAAAGTCACATAGGGCTCAAATAGTTCTCCTGAGAATGTGAGCAAATGCCATCAAGACAGCTGACAGTTTGTGAAAGGGATCCCAGACACACACATTTAAGGTCATTACAGTGCAACAGAAAGTGATTTTATTGCTGTGAGCACAATGCAACAAAGCTTGACAGAAGTTTCAAAATTGAAACTTGGGAGCCTGGGTCTTTGTTTGTCCTCTTCCCTGTTGCCTTCTTTCAAAACACACAGAGCTCCAAAGCAGAAAAATATCTGATCACTCTTGTCCACAACTCTGTCCACTCCCCTTCTTCTTTCTTCTGTAGGAAACATGGAAATCAACAAAGGGAAAGAAAAAGCAGAAGAGCTCATGAGAGAAACTGCACCAAGTGAGAGGGAATGTAAAGAAAACCTTAGTCTTAATCTAAGTGCACAAGAACTAGATGATAGGGAGGGTCGCCCGGCTGAGGGGGGTTACAGGCAATAGTGTAGAACTGGTTCTGGGGAGTAGTACTGTAGCGGCAGTTGGGATATGCCCCTCCAGTGCGACTGCAGTAAGTCATGCCAATAGGATTTGCACTCTGGTGGCAGTTATTCTGGCCATTCCTGCAGGTCCTGTTGGGCAAAAGACAGGTGGCAGCCACGTTCTGGGAGGAGTCATGCAGAAAGGTGTTTTGAGGTTTACAGTGCTGAGTAAGACTATTGACAGCACGCACTGCAGTGTTGCATTGTACGGGACCTGCCATATATGCTGAATTGCAAATATTTGAAACCTAGTGAGTTGAACCATAGCACCAGGGAGAAGCCCTGGCCCCCACGATCCCAGCAGCAACAGGAGGAGAGGAAAGGGTCCCCGAAGATCCAGCATCAACTCTTCTGTGTAGGAAGAAGAAGAAAAGGAGAGAATGATTGTAGTAGAAGCCGTAAGAGCAAAATTATTATTCACAACCATTTATATCTCTTTTTACCTTTTCAGATTTCATGGTTCATTTCTTGTTCTTTAAACCATCTTCTTTCTGACATGAGTCTTAAAATTCTAGGAAGGACCTGAAGCCCAGTGACAAGGAATGGGAGGTAAGATGACTTTTCCTCTAAATGGCAGATCCCATTCTTCTTTTTGTTCTATACCTCCTGGTCCAGAAATCTGGCTCCTCACTCCTCCCTCCTGGAATATTTCTCAATAGCTATGTGACCTGGACCTTCTGGCCATCATCACGGCTCTACGGTCCCCAAACCCCAGTCATCTCCTCTTACCAGGTCTCCTTGCTGGGACTCCTGCTGAGGATAGAGGCCATGGTTAGTCCCAGGCTCAGAGGCTTTTGTCTGTTGTTCCTCTGCCAGGTATGCAAGCATGGCCTGCATGCAGGACAGAAGGGTTTTGAGACCTAAGAGAGAGGAAAGGGAAACCTAGGCCTTGGAAGATGCCCTCTTGTGCACAGTGTGGATGAGACCCACACCCTCCAACTCACTGTTTAAAGCCAGTATCCCTGCAGATGCAGGAAGACCAAATCTCCTTAAAGGAACAAAGGAGAAGTGATAACTTCCTCAACGAAATGTGAGGAAATTTTGAAATCCTGATGTCGGTTGAGTGCCTCCATCCCTGAAGCTTTGTCATTTTGAGCTCTATGATTTCACTTCTTTAGGAGAAAACAAATGACAAACACACAAGACTCCCCCAGTCCAGTTGCCAATTGCAAGTGCCACTTGTCTCCTGTGCTTCTGACTGCCTGGCTATAAATCTGACCTTCACCAACTCCCTGTTTCTTCCATTACTTTGCTAGAATGGCACACGGAACTAGAGGAAACACTGATGGTTTATCAGTTTCTTAAAGGATATGGTAAAGGAGAAAGAAGAAGAGCCAGATTAAAAGATACCTAGGGTAAGGTCATAATGAAGGAGCTTCTTTCTTCATGGAGTTGGGGTGCATCATCATCCTCCCAGTATAGGCTGCATAGGAGAGATGTTAGAGTTTGAAGCCAACAGCCAAGAAAGAATTCTTGAGATATCTTTGGTGCAAAAAGGTGGTTTTATGAAAGCATGTGGACAGGACCTGAGGGCGTAAAGAGCTGTACTAGGGTTGTGACGGGTGGTTGAGTCTATACTTTTAAGTTCAGTGGCATTAGGGATAGACAAAGTCCTGAAGGTATTTGAAAGCAAGGGTTTTAGGGCCTTGCAGGGCTAGCTGCTGTTAAGATGAGGTCATTTACTAGTGTCTAGTACAACATGAGCCATGAGACCCTTCAGATGTCTATCAGTGGGCCATAAGCTTGGAGGATGATTGCTAACATATAACCTGGATGGGTAGAGATAAAGGAAGTCTCCAAAGGCATTTACATATATATTTTTTAAAGATTTTATTTATTTATTTGACAGAGAGAGAGAGCGTATAAGCAGGGGGAGTCTCAGAGAGAAGGAGAAGCAGGCTCCCACTGAGCAGAGAGCCCATCAGGGTGATTCAATCCTAAGACCCTGGATTCATGACCTGAGCAGAAGGCAGATACCTCATCAACTAAGCCACTCAGGTGCCCTGGGATATTTATATGTTAATGGGGACTTATAGGATCCTAGGAGTTGGGCTAATGTCAGGTTAAGGTTAGCTTTTTCCTCTAGCAAAATATTAACATTGAGGCAGCTGAGCTCTTTCAAGAAGGTCTCTCTGCCTGTCTCAAGTACTTGTCAATGGGCTGCATGTTGTAAAGATATTTAATGTTCTTTCTATGTTTCCGTTGCCTTTGTTCTTAACATCAGGAAGAGTCATTCAAAGAGGTGATGAGACCTTGGGCTAACAGATCATCTTCAGCTAAAAGAAAGGAAGAAGAGTGTGGGGAAGGCAGGCTCCAGGAAGGTAACCAGCAAAAGTATAGTAAACAAACATAAGGTTTGTTAAGCAGAGTTAAGTGTGACTTCTCGATTGGTAAGAGTTTCTTGAGACTTAGAAGCATGTTTATCTTGTTACTAGGCACAGGGAAACACCCTTAGGGATAGAGATTTTCTCTATGATGATAAATGTCCCTTATTTGTAAGTGGAGGATTTATAGACTACTTTCAGAGCCTCTCCTTTGTCTTCTGTTTCTCAAAATAATCAACTCAAAATCATCTGGATGTCAAAGAGCCAACTTTTGAGGTGTTACATTCTGGTCTCCTGTAGGAAGGAGTCTGGTTGGCCTAACTTGAATCTCATGATCATCACTTGACTCAGTAGAGGGGATTTGAAACCTTGGGATGACCCCACCGACACTACACAGAAGCAGGGGAGGAACAGTTCCCGAAAAGAAATGAATATGCAGCTATCCAAGTGGGGTGGAGGGAGTGGATGCGGGAAAACCCAAGCAACAACACAAAGCCATTACATTAATTGTGCTTGAATCCATTTTTCTTCCATATTGGATTAACTACCATCTTTTAACCCATTAATAAAAGGAATTTTTAGAGTTCTTAAAATGTACTGTGAAAACTTACTGTGGGGGACCAGAACAGATCACTTGGAATATAAGTATAGGCAACCAGTGTAAGGACCTATTTAGAAACTGTCCCTGCTCCCCTTCCCCCAGGGGATTTACTTGGAGACAAGTCCCAGAAACCAGCTCCAGGTAACAAAGCCCAGATACAAAGGTGGGTCAGGCCAGGTGGAGACATCCAATCAGTGGGGGTTTGCATACTGTCTCCCTGGTTACCAAGGAGTAGGGACCCCCACCCTCTGGGAGCATTTTTGGTGCCAATCCTAATCAAGGTGTAATAGGCTGGTTCTAATGTCTACTAGGGTAAATTGTAATTCAATTGGTCACCTAGCATCACTGTGGAGTTTCCTGTGTGTGTTACAATTTCATTGGTCACCTCTGCGTGGCCAGGCCCGACCGCATGGCCATTGCCCTTAAAAGCTAGTCTGGGAAAGAGAGAAGGGTCACCCTCTCTTGTAAGAGGTGGGGCCCCGAACGTTCGGTTAGGTTAGATTCTTGATGCTTGGTGCGAAATAAAGCTTTGCTTGACCTTCGCTTTATATCAGTCTCGCTCCTTTAATCACGGACCCATTATTGGGGCATAACACCAGAATACAATAACACAAACTATGCCACTACATTTTGGTTTTGTTTTATTTGTTTTTCTGTGTTTTTTTTTCCCATTTTTTAGAGAAAGATAGTTTGTGAGAGTATAGCTCAGGTGACAGAGGACGAGGGAGAGAGAATCCCAAGCAAGCTCCATGCTCATGACAGCTTGGATGTGGGGCTCGATCTCATGACCCTGAGATCATGACCTGAGCTGAAATTCAGAGCCAACACCTAACAGACTGAGCCATCCAGGTGCCCCACACCAGACATTTTGAGACAGTTTTTATCAACTGAGAAAAACGATCAGTAATCCTTATCTTTATATTCATTATTGATACAGAACTGCTGGTTTCTCTCTTTTTTAAAAAAAGATTTTATTTATTTGAGAGAGAGAGAGAGATCACAAGTAGGCAGAGAGGTAGGCAGAGAAAGAGAGGAGGGGAAGCAGGCTCCCCACCAAGCAGAGAGCCCAATGTGGGGCTCAATCCCAGGACCCTGAGTTCATGACCTGGGCCAAGGGCAGAGTCTTAACCCACTAAGCCCACCACGTGCCCCCAGAACTGCTGGTTTAACACTAACCTCTTGTGAGTTTGGTTATTATAGGTCATTGTCTCCCCAGTGTCTGCTCATCCCCAGGGGCACTGAAAAATTGCAAAGCTGAGGAGCTTTTCTTGAAAAATGATGACTAACCTAGATTCCTTGGCTACTCATGGGGGCTAGATGTCTAGGACTAGGAATGCATTCACCTAACTGAAAATGTTATGATCTTGGCCTTTTCTCCAATTGTTTCAAGACTGGAGTCATTCAACAATGGAGGAGGCTAAAGGACACAAGGTACTTTAATGTTCCACATTTCTCCTCCATATACCTGCTTGAAGCAAAATTGTATGAAGTGAAGGTTTATCTTTCTCTGTATCACTCTTCCCCATTTAGCAAACAGAATTCTCATGGACGTTACTTGCTTGTGTCCTCAATATTTCCTTCTGCAATCTACTTCCTCTTTCCTCCAACAACACTTAAGTCTAAAGACCCATTCTTGAAGGTTACATTTTTTCTTATCATTTTTATTAACATATTATGTATTATTTGTTTCAGGGGTACAGCTCTGTGAATCATCAGTCTTACACAATTCTCAGTGCTCACCATAGCACATACCCTCCCCAGTCCCCTCACACAGACACCCCATCCCTCCCATCCTTGAAGGTTACATATTAAAGTCCCATATCCCACTTTATATCTCTGCCTAGTGAAAACTATTATTTTCTGCCATTACCTTCTACTTAGTTTATTATGCCTCGGGAAACAATGCCTTAACCTATGTAAAATGCATGCGTTTCCTTAGATACCTGTTTAAAGTATGAGTCCAATGACACACACCTTTAACCTGCACTGTGCATGCATCATATCTGAACACAATCTGTATCACACACCCTGGGACACCTCCACCAATCACACAACATATAACATATATGAATGTCACACACATTGGAGTGACATAATTTATTTAGGGAAGGAAGACCATTCAGGTTGGGTCGATACAAGGAGAGTCACTTTCAGGAACATGCCTGGTTCAGTAAAACAGAGAAGCCATATAGAGCTTAATATTAAAGAACTGTAGGAGCAAATCAGATACATGAGGGTACAGGAGTATTCCAGGCAGAGAAACTATGAGTGGTTTTGATAGGAAGAAAGCATGTGATGTTGCATAACTCTAAATAGTTGGAAAACATTGGCACATAAATGTAAAGGAAGGAGTAGCAAGGACTGTTGATGGAGGCAGGGTCTCCCACTTGGGAGGTATTGGACACTCTACTTGAATGTCTGGGTATGTGTAGACTTTCTATTTTTTGATGTCTAACAACTGGATGTCCTCTATGACATCGACATACCCCATAAGTACCACCTTGGAATTCAATGTAGCTGTAGCTGCTGTGCTCTCTGTAGCTCTTTTGGTTGCCCTCCTGGTAGCAACCTCCTGGAGTATTTTGAAGGGATGCTGGGCCCATATGTATACATTTCTGTAATGGTCTCTCCACTTCCTGAGCCAAATATGCTCAATTTTGTGCCAAAAGGTATAAGTGAAGATGTGATAGTTCCTGTCTTGTGGAGCTTCTCTTTCCCTCATGAGATCATTGCATTTGTAGTCACTGAGTTTCCAGCTTGTGCTCTGAATTCCCTCCAGGAAAGATTCTGGCTGTGCACAAGCAGCCCACCTAGGGGAAACAACAGGGTCAAGAGAGGGCCTAGGACCTTTAGAGAGGATGCCATCTCAGTCACCAGAGCCACCTGTGTGTCCTCAGGGAAGAAAGAGGAAAGCATTATCTCAACAGTGCCTTAAGATTTGACCTGCACCTTAAAATTCCTTTCTTGCCAGTGTAGGCACTGGCACCCAACTTTACCATTTTGTTCCCAGGCTTGAAGAGGATAAATCTCATTAGGTAGTTAAATTTATGAGAACTAAAAAAATGCTAGAACCTGACTGAGACAAACGCAAAATGGTCAAAAATAGGTGAAGTTTATTTTGAGAAGTTCAAATACCTGCTCTCTGGCCTCTCTTCTACCCAAACAGAGGAACCCATCACCCTCTAGCTAACTCTGTTCAACAGTCCAGATCAAGTCTCTGAAGAGTGTGGTTTAAAAGAAAATGGTATTTTAAGCTTTGTGGCTGTGAAGTGGAAAGGGTTGTCACCACTTACGGGAATGAGAAAGTTAGGTGAAGACTTGAGTGATATTTTCCAAGCAAGAAGCCTCTGGTTCCCTCAAACACCAGGCTACAGTTACACTGATTCTACAAAACGGTGTTTATCTGGCCCTGCTTTCCTTAGAGCACTTCCCCAAAGCCTGTGTGAAACCCATTATCACTTCTGACTACTCATATACTTCTCAGTGGCCATTTATTATTATCATTATTATAAATCTTCTTGATTTGGTTTTAGAATGCAATCATATAGGAACTCGAGTTTTGAAATATTGTTCTGATCAATTAAGTTCCAAGATTGGGACTGCCCTCACAGGAGCTGCTCAGGTCAAAATGAGGGTATAGTGTTGTTTGTAAACAAAATGTTTATGATGAGGCATGCAGCCTATCCTGTGGAATCTCTAAATTGGTTCTCAATTCTCCAAGCCCTGTGTCCACAAATGGGGTTAAGAACAGCTGCCTCGCAGACCTGTGAGAATCTAATGAGATATGTAAGTGAGAGCACTTCTCAGAATGGTATAGGGAACCAGGATAACGTACCCCAAAAAGGTGTCTCAGTGGCATATTGATCATTTTGAATTGAATCTACTTGGAAAACAGCCAGTGCAAGGACACTCAGACTCTCTTCTGTCCCCCAAAACCAGAAATTGAATCTCTCCTGAGAATGGTACCCTCTCTGTACTAAGAAATAAAAAGACATTCTTATCACCAGATGTAGGGATTTTACTTATTTTTTTATTTTTTATTTTTTAAGTAAGCTCTAGGCCCAATGTGGGGCTCCAACTCATAACCCTGAGATCAAAAGTCTCATGTGCCATTGAGTGAGGGAGCCAGGCACCCTACAAGTGACAGGGATTTTAAAGCCAAGAAAGATATAAAAACAAACTTCCTTGCTTTTTTCTAATCTACTACCTCAGCCCAGAATGTGCTTGGAATTCTGTACTAATTAGTACTCCCCAACATTTGTTTCATCTCTCCTGTGAATTCCTCACAAATCTATTGTCTCATTGTTTAAAATGTCTAAAAACTGCCTGCCTCTGTCATTTCTTTGGGATCTCGATTTCATTATTGGGCCTCTATGTGCACACTATGAAACTTTGCTTTTTTTCTCTCCTATTAAATCTGTCTGGTGTCAACTTAATCTTAAACTGGCTGGAAGAATCCTGAATGGTAGAGGGAAATTTTTTTCGTCCTCTATCGTGTGAAGTGCTATATCATGTACAGAAGACAGAGGAGGCACATTCACATCTGGGCCACCCTGTACCTGACCCAAAGGTCCTACCCAGCTTAGAAGACCAGGAGTCAAGCTGCTTCAATGTATTCTGCTTGGGAAGATTGGGGAGGGGGTGAGAATGGGGTAGATGGGTTGAAGGGAGACACTGCTTCACTGGGATTGATACTGAGTTGAATTCAGGTCTTTGCTTCTTATAAATGTGGATCACTATCCAACCTTAACTCTACCATCTAGAAGTTCAGTGAGACACTTTGTAGTGTTTCTGAGCCTTTTCCCTCCTTCATGTTTAGCACTGGCCCTAACTCAATTCACCCTATTCAGGTCCAACGCTCAGGTGTCACTGGTTGAGGAAATCAATATGTGGGTCTAAAGAGCAGAGAGCCAGGACGTCTGCAACAGTGAAGAAAGGAATAGTAGTGAGAGGTGCAGCACTCCAACTGATTAGTAGCCTGTCAGGGGTGGGGCACAGCCTTCCTAGGTGAACCTGTTCTGAGTCTTCTCATCTAGAACACTTAAGTTCCCTATGGGAATAACCTGGAGCAAAGGTGTCCAATATCAAAGCCTCCCTTCTGGGTACAGAGGAATGACAAGACTCTGGGAGGGGTAACACTAGAGAAGGGTAATCTGATCTTATCAGGAAATAATCAGAGATCTAGTTCCTAAAGTCACTTCCCTAAAATCTTCTGGGGAAAATCTATAGATGACTAGGGGTTTGTGTCAATAAGAACTTCAGTGGAAAACAAACAAAGAAACAGCAAACAACAAAAACAAAACAAACACCTCTGGTATTGTGAACTGTGGAATCTTCATTGAGGGGGAAGAGTATGTAGTCAAAAACACAATTTGTGGATGAAGTGGGATCCTTGAGTGTGTTTCCTATCAGTGCACCTAAGCCACCTTGGTTGAGTTTCTCACAGGGCCACCTTACTTTCATATATAGTCATGAAGGGTAGCAGAATTTGCTACTCCAAATGTTACCTCTTGGGCAGAAGGATGATTTTGAGCTGGTTATTTTTAAGAAAATCCAAAACAGGAGAAGCTCTGAAACCAGAGTGGAAGTAAGCCTTTTTAAAGGAACATTTACATTAATAAAGGAAATTTCCATTTGTACATTTATCTCCCACTTAGTACCAGAAAGAGGAGCATGACTCTACAAATCACAAGAAACTCTTATCAATGAAAAGAAAGAAGAAAGAAAAGAAAGAGAGAGAGAGAGAAGAGAGAGAGAAAGAAACAGAAGGAAAGAAAAAAAGAAAGAGGAATAAACCAAAGGAAGGAAGGAAGGAAGAAGAAAGAAAGGGGAAAAAACCTCTTATCAATGGAAAAGCCATAGATTTAAATATACATAACAAATATTACCATTGTTGGCTGGGTTTTTCCTGGTAACCTCCAAATTTCCCACCCCACCCTCACTCCAACATCTTCCTTTTGTCCTTAGCTGAAGATGGCGTTCAAGGTGATTCCTTGAGCTGTTTGGGGACATTTTACTCAGTTTTTCTGGATATCTCCAACATACATACATACAGGAGATGTATGATCTTTATTTTGCTTTCCCAATCTCTTTTTATTACAGCGGTAAAAAAGAACCTGGAATGTGTCCACCAAAATTGTAAGGAGACATACTTAAGCACACAGCACACAGAGCAGGACACAAGCCAAACCACAACACAAAGGAGATAACAGAAGGATGTAGTAAGTTAACGAACCAAACTCGAAGTCAGTCTGTGGGTGCACAGTTGAGATAAGGCCTTGGTCAGGTCTGTGTCAGCTCTGGGTGGTCAGTGCTTCCTATGATCCAGCAGGGAAAGATCTCGGTTCTGTTTGAAGATCTATGGGGCAGAGCCTTCAGGGGCAGTTGCTTTTTAAAGTGGTCAGGTATCTGGGGCTCAGGTCTGAAGAGTCTGACGTTGTGCTGCCAAATCCTCCCCTTTCTAAAGGGATTGAATCAGTCTCAAGCCCCTGCAGACCTCTTCTGGTTCTGCTCCTCATTCGTTCTAGGATGTCAGCTACACTGGTCCCAGGGAATATCTCCTAGCTGCAGTACCTTTAACTTCTTGTCATAGCTTGACCCAGGCTGCTTCTTGACACGGGTCCCACTTGACATGAGAGACTCCATTTGGCTCTCTGCATGTCACCCCATGATTCCTCCTGGGAAATTCAGTAAGGGCCATGCACGAATCAAATATATGTTAAAGCAGATAGCAGTTCTAGTTTGGTAACATAGCAAAAGACATATTTAGGTAATTCAATCAAGTGTTCAATAGAAATCAAACACAATCAATAAAATTCAAATCTTAGATAAAAATCACATCACATTAAACAGAAGGGGTACATTAAACTGAATCAAGCAAACTTAATGAGGATTTAAGTCAAAGGACTCCAACTCAAAGTCACATCTAAGAAGAAGTAAATTAAGTCAAAAATTAATAGGGTGCCTAACATCTTATAAAGACTGACTTTTTTTAATCTATCCCTTTGACTTAGCACAGAGTAAGCTATACCCAGGGACTGTTGAAAACTTCATTGAATTTCTATCAATCCTAATTCTCCTTCAAAGGATCCATTAAATTCCTCTCTATATGCAGTGGCTATAGGGTTATAAACTAGATGGTAAATCCATTGTAAGTCCCATAGATTACAGAGCTTTTTAACTGAGGCGGGTGTAAAATGAGTTCCCTGAAAACTTTCTACTATTCCTGGTGCTCCAAAGTGAGCTGCCTGTGACTCTGAGCTCCTGTTGTTGCATGAGCTGAAGAGCTAGAGGAAACCATAGCTATTCCTAATCCTGTATACATGTCTATCATGTTAGTGGCATATTTCTGTTGATAGCTGTGATTTAGTGGTCCTCAAAAGTCTACTTGTATAGTGAAATTAGACGTGGTGGGCTTGTATGTGTCTGTGGTGCAGCGTACCTGCATTTATCGATCATCTGTTTACATGGGAGGCCTCTTCGGAATGCTTTTCTTATTTCCTGCCAACTGACCTTAAGGTTTCTTTCAGGGAACCATTTATCTAAGGCATATCGTCTTGTATGCCCTTTCTATGTATTTCCATACTTGTATGTGAGGTTATTTGTCTTTCTGTTGTTTCCTTATTTCTGTGTCAATGGTTTCCCTGCCTTTTCAATGTCAATGGTGTCATTTGAGGTTCCTCCCATTTTCCATCCTTCTCTGTTTAATATTATCAGTGGGAATGTGTGCCTCCATTTTCTTATCCATCTTTACTTTTAATCTCAATCTTTCCTTTGTTTCTATTGCCTTGATGTTTCTTGTCAATGCATCAACCTCATTATTATATTTTGAGACGTCTGTTTTGTCGTTTATGTGCTGACACATAGTAACATATGTTTAATTCTTTCTGACGTTATATCTAAGTCTTCCCATTTTTCTCTTGACCATAGTCTTTGCCATTTATTTTAAAATGGCAGAAAAATTTTTCCTAAGGAAAAGAAAATTTACTTATAATTGATGGGACTACAGATGGAGAGAGAGAGCATCTCAAGCAGACTCCTGGCTAAGAAAAGAACCCCATACAGGGCTCAATTCCACAACCCTGATATCATGGCCTGAGCCGATAACAAGAGTCCAAAGCTTCACCAACCAAGCCACCTAGGTGCCCCTAAAATCTTTTCTTTTCCATTTTCCTGACCATAGGGCTATGTCGTTGGCTACTGCCCATGAGTTAGTAAAAATATATATGGTGATTGATTCTCCTCTATTGCTTTTCTTATAGCCAATAGCACTGCTATTAATTCGGCAAGTTGTACACATTGAGTCTTACCTTCTTCTTTGAGGATTGGCTCCTCCTGTGGTCTCAGTGATGCAGCTGTCCATTCTGTTTCTCCAGAGACTGTGGAGGCTGATCTCTCTGTAAACCAGGAATTTGATAGACCTTTAGAGCAGGACGGGCCCCATTTCCCTAGGTTTCAAGTATGGATTTGCCCTTCCCTCAGAATGAATTCCCACTGGTCTGCTTCAGTCTTATGTATCTCCTCGGTGAAGAGTTCTGGTTGTCCCTGGAAAGAGGCGTCCCTTCCTGGGATATACCATTTCCAAGTTAGCGATTTCAGATCAATTTGGATACCTGTAGTTCTTCCAGGCTCAGTTTCATCCAATGGAGCAACAGTAATGAGTGCACGCTCATATCTTGTTTTCCCACCAGGGGCTCTGTATTTCTGAACCTTCGTAGAGTCATCATATAAATTTTTCAAATATTGAATATTTATGTTCTGACTATGGGAACTCTGTAGTCCAAAATTCTACGATTAGAAAATTAGGCTTATATTCTTTCTTTGTTCATGAGACCATGTACCATATTCTGTACTCATTGATAATTCTGTTTGGAATGGTTTTCCTGGTGCTGGAGTGTGTATTCTTTGAAATGTCTTAATAAAATCCTATAATGTATTTAAAACTTGTTGTTCTGTCCATTCAAAAACTGTGCTTTTCTAGTTGTTTTGCATATGGGATTTAAAATTACACTGATGCATGCTATGGTTGTCTCTAAGATCCAAAAATGCCTATAAGTCTCTGGGCCTCTGTTTTATCTTTAGGTGATCTCATTGCTTGTATTTTACCTATTCCTTTGCTGCTAACTTCCTCCCTTCAGAAGACCATTGAATTCCTAGAAAATTGCAATGAGTGTCTGGGCCTAATGTGTTTTTCTTTCTCTCTCTTTTTTTTTAAGATTTTATTTATTTATTTGACAGACAGGGATCACAAGTAGGCAGAGAGGCAGACAGAGAGAAAGGAGGAAGCAGGATCCCGACTGAGCAGAGAGCCTGATGCGGGGCTTGATCCCTGGATCCGGAGATCATGACCTGAGCGGAAGGCAGAGGCTTAACCCACTGAGCCACCCAGGCACCCCCTGATGTTTTTTCATCATTAATAGTCGATCCCTCTTCCCTTAAATGTTGTATTAACTTTTCCTTTTCTTATCTAAATCACTCCTTATCATTATTAGTCATGATTAGGCTATCAGTATAGGATATTACTAGAGATTTCTACAGTGATTGAGCTCCATATGAGGAGTCACCAGTCTACATCAAGTATATGTTTTTGACAAAGATGTGTTCTAATCATCAGAAGCTCAGCTTGGGTGTATTCTCTACCTTCTGCTACTTCCAGAGGTTTTCCTTGTCCATTACTATTATCTAATGGGTTTTTTTTTTCCTTGTAATTATAGGTTTGCTGTGATAATCCCCCCCCCCCCCCCCCCAGCTCATGGTTTCATAGTCTCCTGGGTCCTCAGGATAGCAATCCCCGGGTCTTAAGAGTTTAGCATCCTCTTTTAAACTTAAATGATTCATTGATTTGGCATTACTCATTACTTCATTAGCTAAACAAAGCTTTATTAGCTTCATTACTTTGCCGCTTTGCCTGTCCTGGTCTAACTGTGAAATGGTTGCACCAGTAAGATGAGAACCTCTGCGATGGGCCCTCAGGACACTAAGGGATTTACATTTCTAGGATCCTTCAGATCCATGGTTACATTTCCCAGGGTCCTGATTGTGAGTTTTTTCCTAACTTCTAACTCCATGGGGGTACCATGGGTCTTCTATACAAAATACAGCATCAGGCCTATTGGCCCTTTACACCAAACTTTTTAGGCATTTACCTAGGGCCCACATCTTTTCCTTTTTTGTAACCTAGCAGCTGCTATATACAATTTCTTAACTATGTACAGCTCTATTTCCCACTTATCCCTGGGATATTTCTACAGATTTTTCCACAACTTTTGTTCACGTATTTCTTCCAAATTGTAGATTAATTTGGTCAGTAGTGACCTATATCATTGCAATGCCCCCGATGCTTTAAGTTTTCTAGCCTTCCAAGAGCCTTTCTGAGGCGATCCCCCTTGGTCTCAGCTTTGGCCAGTTTCACCTCATGCCCCAATGCAGAGGGGTAAATCCCAGACGAGATTCTGCGGCCAACTGCGTCTTGCATAGAGCTGGTCTCTGTTTCACCTGGCACTGCCTGAACCTTAAGATTTCAATCTCAGTGTGGTGTTTGGAAAGTCTATGTTCACACAAAGTATTCCACAGTTTATTATTTTTAGGTCTGCTATACTCCATTCAAGACTTTAGGAGTCTTCTGATTCTACTAGGTTTTCAGACACATGATGAGTCAACGGCATGGATCCTGCCGACTATGCCAACCTCATGAACACACTCTGAAGGCCCAAACATGAGCTGTGTCTTTCCACAATGACAGCTTTAGTCAATCATAAAACAAAATTAAATCACAATTATAAACCAGGTTCAGGGTTCCAAACTCAATTGCATTTCACCATGTGATTCACCTTGGCTTCTTACACAGCACACATACCAGGACAGAAGACAAACCACAGCAAAAAACAAATAAAAGAAGACTGTAATAAGTTAACAAACCAAACTCAGAGTCAGTGTGTGGGTGCACAGCTGAGATAAGGCCTCAGTCGTGTGCTGGTCTGCTCTGGGCACTCACTGCTTCCTATGACCCAGCAGGGAAAGATCTCAGTTTTATTTGGAGATCAGTAGGGCAGAACCTTCAGGGGCAGTTGCCTTTTTACATGGTCAGACTTCGAGGGCTCAGGTATGAAGATTCTGACATTGTGCTGCCAAATCCTCCCCTTTCTAAAGGGATTGAATCAGTCTCAGGCCCCTGCACACCTTCCCTGGTTCTGTTTCTTATTAGCTCTAGGATGTCAGCGACACTGGGCCCAGGGACTATCTCCTAGCTGCAGTACTTTAACTACTGTGTCGTGACATGACACAGGCCCCTCTTTGACACAGGGCCCCTCCCCATTTGACACGAGAGACTCCATCTTGCTCTCTACAGGTTGTCTCAGATCACACTTCACAAATAGAACTACTCTCTGGTATTTGGGGCTGAAGAAGGAGAGTATAAGGACAGGTATTCTGGGCACCGGTGCTTGGAGGACTTGAAAGGTGACTTTTTTTCATTGTTTTGGTACAACTGTGTCTCAAAACCATAGTAAAAGTTAAATGTCTTCATGCGGAATATAATAATGTCTAAGGGTGTCTGAACCTGGAATCCATAGGCTTCCAAAGACTCCATGGAAGGAACTGATAGAGTCATGAAACAATATAGGGTATTAACCTCAAAAAATAAAACTGCCAGCTATTTTACCACCAAAAATGGGCTTATTCGGGAATAGCAGAGAAACGCAATCAGGGACAAGCAAGCTACCACAAAAGTGTAGGCAAGTGCCTGAACAAAAAAGAGGAACACTTTTTTTCCAGAGGAAAGGAAGACGTTTGCAAGGCTGTTATAAACAGAAAGTCCCCTGTAGTAACAGGGCGTTGGAAGTGTGGTAGCTTTGGTTTGGCTGGGTTTTGACAGACTTGGTTGGCAGGACTGCTGAGGAGCAGGGTGGGGAAGCCTACCTTTCTACTGGGCTAGTGAAGTAGTTTGCCTTGAGAAGTAGTCTTGTCCTTTTGGATCTGCAATTGGTGAGTGATAGCTCATGAGCGCGCCCCCTGCTGGCCTCCACAGCCATTCAAAACCGGGTTTCCCTGTATTACTTTTCACAGGGAGGGTAGTAAGGTGTGTGCATGCTTATAAACTGAAGAGGGTAGGAGGAAAAAAAAATCCCCCCCCCCAAGAACCTTAGCACAGCCTTCTCAGATACCTGTAGATTAAGTCCTTTATTAGGAGGAAAATATGAAAGATATTTCTGTCAGGAAAAATGAATGAGACTTAAATGATGTCATATATTTCCATTATTCTGACTTACTAGAGGGAATCAAAAGTCTGGGAAGAGAGAAAGTAAATCTCTTGTATCGTTACATGATGCTGTTAGACCAGCACAACAAGAGAGCCAGATTATCCAGATAGGGCTCTCTTTTTGCCGGTATGCATTTCCAAATTTCTAAATTTCTAATGCTTCTCCCAAAATTTGAAATTTGGGAATGACCAAAGCAGTTACTTTCAAAACTCTCCTTGTGATGAAGAGGAAAAGAACCTGGATTAGGAGCCAGTTCAACTGGATTTTTGTCTCAGCTTTCCCACTATTTATCTGACAGTCAGATGACATAAATCTACTAAAAAGTGAACAAGATCAATATGAGGAAAATACAGAACTCTGCTGAAAGAAACAAAGAAAGTCTAAATACATAAGGAGATCTTCCATGTTCATGTGGAAAGAAACCAAACCATGTCACCCCAAATTATGGCTCTTTGAGACAAAAATTTGTTGGCACTAAAGACACTCAAGAATCAAAATGCGGAAAGGCTCTCCCTTTTTTGCCTAAAGGCCCGAAATAAGGGCGTCTGGGTTGCTTGGTTGTTTGGGCGTCTGCATTTGGTCATAATCTCGGGGTCCTGGGTCCGGCCCCAAGTCAGGTTCCCTGCTTCATGAGGAGTCTGCTTCTCCCTCTCCCTTTGCCCCTCCCCCTGCTTGTGCTTTCTCCCCCACTCCCTCTCAAATAGTAAAGTCTTTGGGGAAAACAAAAAAGTATTTAAGGCAGGAAAAAAATTCTTTGCCTGACAATCTTACCAGCCAGAGGTGGCACCAGAGGAATCTGGAAACAAACCTTGTTCACCTAACCCTTTTCTTTCTTGTTACTTCTTCACCATATACTACCCAAAGGACCAAACCCCTTTATCTTGTCAATTCTTCACAAATGTACTGTTATTTAGTCTAAAAGATACAAAAGCTTCCTTCTCTGGTCACTTCTTCAGGTCTTCATTCTCTTGCGAAGGCTACTATGTACACGTACAAATCTAATCAAATCTGTATGCTTTTCTCTTACTTATCTCTGTCAATTCAATTTTCAGACCCAGCCAGAAACCATAAGAGAGCCAAGGAAAATGGTTTGCTCTCCTACAATTATGCATTGTCAAAACCCCTAGAACTACTGAATGCAATGAACTAATGCTAATAAAATTGTTGGCTTTAGTTAATACTAAACAATATTTGCTCATCAATTATAGCAAAAGTACCACACTAACGCAAGATGTTAATAAGAGGAAAACTGTGGGCTGTGTGGGTAGGTGAGTGGGGAAGGGAGAATCCTATGAAAATTTTCTATACTTTTACTCACTTTTACCTTAAACCTAAGAACTGCTCTGAACCAATCTATTGATTAAAACACACACACACACACAGGTGTCTGTGTGTCTAGCACTCATCTATCCTATTGTACAGGCACACATCCCCCCTCTCTCTGTAGCCGAAAAACTTGATAGCATCCCGAGCCCAGTAGCAGAGGAAAACAGTATCAGATTATCCCTGTGCCTGGGCAGGAGTTCCCAACCCTGGACCCTCTCATCAGAAGTGCCTAGGAGACTTTTAAGAAGGCCTAGATTCCAGGCCTCCTCAAACAGACTCTTTGGGAACCAGGTCTTTTGGATGTCTGTGTTTGATGAGCTCCACAGTGAATCTCATACCCATGCCTAGTGGAGAACCATCTTCTCTGGTTCACGCCGATTTTCACCCAGCGCCCAAGTTCTCAAGTCTGGCTTTCTGTCTGATTCCTGAAACAAAATTTCCACCTTGTCTTAATTCAGGCAGGGGAATGGCTGTCTTGCTACCCCCAAGTAAAGTGCAAGACAGATTGGGGAGGACACAACTGGGAGAGTCTACCTCTGCTCCCTATCTCTCTTAAATTATCACAACTCTTACAAGTGTAGGGGATGAAAAATATCAATTCCTTCTACCCTTATAAGTTCTCAGCTGGGCCCCCATAACAAAAACAAACAAACAAACGGACCAAGAAAGAAAAACAGATTAACAAGTGAAAAGCATGCACATTTATTTCACACACGTTTAAGGTGACATGGGAGCCTTCCCAAGGAAACGAAGCCGGAAAGAAGTGGTTACACCTGAGTGTTTGTGTGCTACGTCAGAGGAAGTGTTGCGAGGTATGGAAAGAGGTGACAGAACAAAGGGTATGTACTAAACCCTCTTCCAGGAGGGTTTTATGATCTGCTTCTGCAGAAGGTCAGTAAGTCCTTCCTGCACCTGTCCTTTCTCAAATTTCTTTGGCTTAAAAGATTGAATTTGCCAAGTTGCCAGATTCTGGAGTAGCATGTCCTGAACTGTCAGAAGTTCCCAGTGATGGGAATGGACCCTGGCGTTTGCGTGGTCCTTGTGCCAGCCCTATAATCCTAAAGCTACTTCAGGGCATTGGATGTGTCCATTGTGGGGTTTCTGTAGAAACAAGCTTGTGTCTTCTCCACATTCCTGCCTGGCTGGAAGGGGATTAGGCTGAAGCCCTGCTATTTGGTCTGTTCCTTCTCTAGACTTTTACGTGCTTGCTGAATGGAAAAGGAATAGTGCCAAATTCTTGTCACTGAAATAACAGAACATGAGTATCTTGAATGATACACAATATTCAGCCATATTCAACCTCTTAGAACGCTCCCTCCTCCCTGGTTGCTGAGGTCTTTCTTTGTCAGGCCCCTGACAAGTGAGTGGTCAGAACAGTGAGTCAGAGACTAATGCTACCTGATGAGCTAGCTCCAAGTTCCTTTGTGACGTTTAGATTTATTGTTTCTGCAGAGCTACAAACCCGACTGTCAAAACGGCTCCCAAGGCTTAGCCTGCTGCTCATTTCAGACATGTAAGATCTTTTACTTTTTGTCCAGTTGCTAGATCAGACTGTCTTATGACTCCCTTCTTCTTTCCACATCTGTCATTGGGAACTCTATGTATTTTTCTGTACAAGTTGTAAGTTTCCCATTTCTGCTGAGGGGAAAACTGTCCAAGACTTGGAAATGGACCAAAGCGATCACAGTGTGTCCTTTCATTGGGGTGTCAGGGTTGTTCACCCCAGGGGTGAGCTGACACTACAGAGGTGTGTACCTTGGCTGGACTTGCAGGATAGAAAAGAAACTGTCCGAACTGGTAAGAGCCCAGATATTTCCTGTGCACTGCAAAGTGAATGAATTTTGTCCAGCAGAAAATAGAAATTTCCTATAAACCAAGTTCCTATTGGAACTGTTTTTTACTGTGTTACGGGCATCTCCATTATTAGCGCATAAGCCGAATAAAATGAGTTATTTATGCGTCTATTCAATGAGATGGGGTTTTTTTTAAGCTTTCATGATAGCCACATGTTTTCCTTTTAGAGAAAATTCTATTTGAAACCTTGACATTTTCATGGGTATTATTTCCTTTGCTCTGAATATTCTTTCTAACCTTGTCTGCTTGGTTTCTTAACCATCTTTCCAGGCTGTGCTCAGATATCCTCTCCACTGAGCTCCCCACTAAGGCACAGAACTACTGTTTCAGCCTTCATTCGCTTCAATCTTATGAGCCTCCATTGCATTCTATTACACTAATAAAGTGCTTTATCATTGTACAAAGTGTACTTGCAGGGTAAATTCAGTTCGAAAACTTCAGATCTGAAGTGCCTTGGTGGCACAGTCAGTTAAGCCACAAACTAATCTCAGTGTCAGCTTAGGCCTGGATCTCAGAGTTGTGAGACTGAGTCCTGAGTGAGGCTCTGGTCTCAACGTGGAGTCAGCTTGCAATTGTCTCTTCCTCCCACTCTGCCCTCCCGCTCCCACTCCCTCTCCCTCTAAAATAAAAATAAGTCTTAAATAAATAAAAAACTTAGGATCTGTTGTCTCCGTGTTCTGCTCCTTACCGTAGTTCCTCAAGACAGGATAGGTTTTACAAACCACATATTTATACAGTAGCTTTCCCTCCTTCCTTCTAATTGGGCTAGAGTTCCTCCATTACACAAATACAGGAACTAAATTCTTCATCCCAGGAAAATTCTTTTTTTTTAAGATTTTATTATTTATTTGAGAGAAAGAGAGAGCAAGCACAAGGGGGGAAGAGGGCCAGAGGGAGAGGGAGAAACAGGATCCCCTTTGAGCATCAAGCCTAATGGGTACAAACCCAGGACCCAGAGATTAAGACCTGAGTAAAGCAGAGGCTTACCTGTTTAACCAATGAGCCACCCAGGTGCCCCAAACTACATACTTACTCCCTGTCCTTCAGGGTCTAAATCAACTATCTGTTCCAAAACACCATTACTTCTGTGCTAGCTGAGTATTTAGGTGAAGCAGGAGTGTTTTCAGTTCCCTAGCACTTTTCTTTTTTCCTTGATCTATGCTTTCTTTCATGCATTCCAATAGATCGTGGGAGAAGTGACTCTAAAGATACAGTGGATTATTATTCCTAGTACAGGTTATATTTCAGACATTATCTGATGAAGTATGGAAACCACCAGAAATATGTAGGGTGCATTGGTTGTCAGGGTTAGAACCTGTGTGTGAAGGACTATGCAGACTCAATGTGGTATCCATTCCACCTCCAAATAAACATAGACCATGGCTTCTAGGGAAATATGTAAAAGCCCTGAGCATTGTTTGAAGGGATGGAGAACATTCTTGCTCCAAATCCAAAACACACAGGGATTGGGGAAGTGGCATAAGCCTTGGGTTGCTGAATAACCACAAAGGGCACCTGGGCCCAAACAGTTCTCCTGAGAATGCTGGTGAATGCAAGCCAGATGGCCCCAGGCTAACAATGACATGAACGAGATCCCAGACACACACACTCAAGGTCATTACAGTGCAGGAGAAAATGATTTTATTGTTGTGAACACAATACAGCAAAGCTTGACAGAAGTTTCAAGATTAAAAATTGGGGACCTGGGTCGTTCTTTGCCTTCTTCTTCCCTATGGCCTTCCTTCGAAACACACAGAGCTCCAGAGCAAAAGGGAATCCTATTTGTTTTCATCCCCAGCCCTGATCTTGCAATCTTGGCCCTCTAATTCCCTCACTGCCCACCTTCTTTCTTCCATGGGAACCATGGGAATCAACAAGGAAAAGAAAAGGAGAAGGGATCATAAGAGAACCTGCATCGAGTGAGGAACTTTGGGTTTAACCAAAGTGTTAGTGAACCAGAAGAGGGGTTTTATCTAAGTGCACAGGAAGCAGGCGGTTAGGAGGGAAGCCCCGCTGACGGCGCTCACAGGCAACAACATAGAACCGGTTCTGGGGAGTAGTACTGTAGCTGCAGTTGCGATCTGTCCCTCCAGTGTAGAGGCAGTAAGTCATTCTAATACGGTATCTACTCCGGTGGCAGTTAGTCCTGCCATTCCTGCAGGTTATGTTGCGCAAAAGACAGGTAGCAGCCACATTATTCAAGCTGTCATGCAGAAAGGTGTTTTCAGGCTTACATCGCCTATTCTGAAGATTGACACGAGGCATTGCTGTCTGGCAATTGACAGGATGTGGTCTTAAATGTCGAAGCATGAATGTTTGAACAGTGACGGAGGATTGAGCCCAGTCATCCAGTGGATGCACTGGCTCCCACGATCCCAGCAACACCAGGAGGAGAGGAAATGGTCCCAGAAGATTCAGCATCATCTCTTCTGTGTAGGAAGGGGAGAAAACTGGGAGAATGATAGTAGTAGAAGCCATAAGAGCAAAATTACTATTCACAATCATTTAGATGCTTAGTGTGCCCTTTAAGATTTCAATGATCTTTTTTTGTTGTTCTTTAAACCATCTTCTTTCTGACGTGAATCTCACAATTCTAGGAAGGACCTGAAGCCCAGGGAGGAGGAATGTGAGTAAAGATAACTTTTCCTCTAAATGGCAGATCCCATTCTTGTCTTTGTCGTATACCTCCTGGTCCAGAACCTTGTCTCTTCCCTCCTCCCTCCTGGAATATTTCTCCTCCATCTATGTGACCTGGACCTTCTGGCCATCATCATGGCTCTACTCTCCACAGCCCCCAGGCTTCTCCTCTTACCAGGTCTCCTTGCTGGGGCTCCTGCTGAGGACAGAGTCCGTGGTTAGTCCCAGGCTCAGAGGCTTTTGTCTGCTGTTCCTCTGCCAGGTATGCCAGCGTGGCCTGCGTGCAGCAGGGAAAGGTTCTGAGCCCTAGGAAAGAGGAAAGGGAAACCCAGGGCTTGGAAGATGCCCTTCTTGTGCACAGTGTGGATGAGACCCACACCCTCCAACTCACTGTTTAAAGCCAGTGTCCCTGCAGATGCAGGAAGACCAAGCCCACTTAAAGGAACAAAGGAGAAGTGATAACTTCCTCAAAGAAGTGTGAGGAAATTATTTCCTTTTGATATGGGTTGAATGCTTCCTTCTCCATAGAAGCTTCAGTGTTTTGAAGCTCTATTATTTCAATCCCTTAGAAGAAAACGCAGGATGTAAATTTGATATAACAGTTACCATATACTTGGAAATGTTGCAACAACAGACTCGATGAATTACTCATTTATGTGTCCATTTATTGGGCCAGATACTGGGCTGCCAAGATTCAGGAGACCATGACCTAATGAAAGAGATGGTCACTTAAATAGGGAAATACATTGTATACAAGAACTGTCAATAGCTCTAGCATCTGGGGTGGAAGAGTTCCAGGGGGCTGTGAGGAGCTGACAGAGAGAAGGTCACAACACCTGAACTGGGTTTGAGGATTAAGAGAAATTAGGTAAAGTGGATGGTAAGGTCATTCCGAAGAGGGAACTGTGTGTGAAGACAAGGCAAGACCCTTGGCTCCTAGACCCATTTTGAAAGCATAAGCAAAACTATAGTGTATTAGTTGCATTATTAACTTAACTCTTATGTTGTTTTGTTCCCTGCTTAAATATGTTTCATGCATCTTTTTTTGTTGAAAATTTTATTTATTTATTTGGAGAGGGAGCAAGAGAGAGACAGAGTACAAAGAAATAGAGGGGCAAAGGGAGGGAATCCCCAGGTAGACTCCCCACCTACCACTTAGCCAGATTGGGGCTCAATCCCACCACCCATTGTTAGGTCCCCCAATAATGGGTCCGTGATTAAAGGAGCGAGACTGATATAAAGCGAAGGTCAAGCAAAGCTTTATTTTGCGCCAAGCATCAAGAATCAAACTGACCGGCCAGGGCCGTGCCTCTTACAGAGAGGGCAACCCCTCTCTGCTTCACAGACTAGCTTTTAAGGGCAAAGGCCATGTGGTTGGGCCTGGCCACGCACAGGTGGCCCATGAAATTGTAACATACAGAGAAAGCTGCTGCACAGTCATGTTAGGTCATACATAAGTGACCAATTCAAATACAACTTACCCTAGTAGATATTTGAATTAGCCTATCACTTTGGTCAGAATTGGTGCCCAAAAGTTTCCCAAAGGGCAGGGCCCATACTCCTTGGTAACTAGGCAGACAGTATGCATCCCCCGCACTGATCAGACCTCTCCACCTGGCCTGACCCACCCCTGTATTTGGGCTTTGTTACCTGGAACTGGTTTCCGGGACTTGTTTTTGAGTAAGTCCTCTGGGGGAAGGGGGGCAGGAACAGTTTAAGGGGTTGTTGTTTAACCTGGATGGAAGTGTTCTGGCTAAAATAGGTCCTTACACCATGAGATCATGACCTGAGCTGAAACCAAAGGTCACAGGCTCACTGACTGAGCCAACCAGGTGCCCGTGTTTTCCTTTTCTCTTAACCTCATGCAGAATCAGTCATTAACTTTGTCTTTTCACTCCTACTCTGTGTTTAACAACGGAGGATAGAAACATAACAGGGACCAGACAGTAACATTTGTTTTGATGTGTGTAATCCCAGGTGCCAAAGAGGGCCCCGCTGTGCATAACCATGCGAACATTCACATTGTTTCAAGGACCTCCCAACAAGTTTCAGGAAACCCTTTACCTTCCTTTCATGTATATAAGTTGTCTCTAAGCTCAACAGAGCAAGGCAACTTTGGAAATGATCCCTTGTTTTCTCCTTGGGCTACCCTCTTTACTCTAAAGCTTTCTTTGCTTTAAATCCAGTCTCTCAGAATTTGGCTTACTGCATATTGGGTACATGGACAGGTTGGAGTTTGGTAAGAACCGATAGGCATGAGGGAGAAGGGCCAGATTAGGGTATTTGCCTCTTGAAACTTTTCTTACTTTTCCATTGGTACTGTAAATCCCTTCTTTGGAAATGTATTGTCTCTTGGAGGGCTCACAGAAAAGCCTCCCAATGGGACTCCTGCCTCTAGTCTCTTTTCCTGCCAATGTATTCTACATATCCCTTCCAGATTAGTACTCCTTGAGCATAAATAGAATAGGGGAACACTCTTGCTTTTAGTGTCTTTAATTATCTATAGGATAAAAATCTACAGGAAAAAAATGATGTCTTTTTAGAGCAATATCACAAGATACAAGGTTAATATATAAAAATCAATTGCTTTCTTAGATACCAGCAATGAACAATTGAAATTTGAAAAAAAAAATTACATTAGCTACAAAGAAAAATGAATACATAGATACGAATCTATAAAAAGTGAACAAGATCAATATGAGGAAAACTGCAAAGCTGATAAAAGAAATTAAAGAAAATGTAAAAGAAGAAGAAGAAGGAGATACTCCTTGTCCATGCTGAAGGAAAGCAGACTGTGTCAAACCAAACTATGGCTCTTAGACATAAAAATTATTTAGCACTAAAGGCACTCAAGAATCAAAATGCAGAAAAGGCTGTCCCTTTTTTGACTAAAGGCAGAAAATAAATTCTTTTCCTGATGACCACCTCTTACCAGGTAGAGGTGGTACCAGAGCCATCTGCAAACAAACCTTGTAAAACTAATCCCTTTCTTTCTAGTTACTTCTTCACCATTTACTACCCATACATCAAACATTTATCTTGTCAATGCTTCACAAATATATTGCTTCTTTGTCTAAGATGTTTAAAAGCTTCCTACTCTGGTCGTTTCTTCGGGTCTTCATTCTCTTGTGAAGGCTCCCGCGTACATGTCAAGATTTATCAAATTTGTATGCTTTTCTCCTTTTCATCTCTGTCAGTTCAATTTTCAGACCTAGCCAGAGACCATAAGAGAGCTGAGGAAAATGCTTTCCTCTCCTACAATGACATTATACATTGTCAAAACCCCTAGACTATTGAATGCGATAAATTACTGTTAATTAAATTATGGAGTTTAGGGCACCTGGGTGGCTCAGTAACTTAAGTGTCTGCTTTCTGTTCATGTCATGATATCAGGGTCCTGGGATGGAGCTCCATGATGGGCTCTGTGCTCAGTGGGGAGCCTAATTCTCCCTCTCCCTCTGCCACTCCCCCTGCCTTTGCTCTCTCATCTTCTTTCTCTGTCAAATAAATATATGAATCTTTTTTAAAAAACTGTGGACTGTAGTTAATAATGAATATTGTCTCATGAATTGTTGCAAAAGTATCAGACTAATGCAAGATGTTAGTAATAAGAAAACTGTGGGCTGTGTGGAAGAGTGCAGAAGGGAGAAGGCTATGAAACTTTATACAATCTTTTTTCCCTCTCTCTTTAGATGTTTTATATGCTTGCTGAGTCTGATGCAGACCTCTATTCTTGGTTTCTGGGAACATGACCTGAGCCTTAGACAGAAGCTTAACTGACTGAACCATCCAGGTGCCCAAGGGAATGCTTTTATACACTGTTTCCAAAGAATGTTGATTGGGTTGAAGTCAGAAAACTAATCTTGAATAAACATAATTGGTTGGAAAAGGGATCACAGTGCAAAGTCCAATAGATACTGTAGGAAGATTCAGGTGTTCTGTAGTCCTTAGAGTCCTTATGGTTTGGACCAGTTCAAACGTCATGACGCCACCCAGTGAGGATGTGCGTAAGGACCACCTCCTTAATGACCTCCCTGCTCCATTTTCAACCCCCTTGACATAAGGAACTTTATCTATTTTTATTTTGCAGTAAACTCTACCCCTAAGGTGGGGCTCAAACTCGTGACCCGAGGATCAGTGTCACCTGCTTTACCAACTGAGCAAGCCAAATCCCCATGTGACTTTATTTTATTTCACCTTTGACGGCGGGTGGAGGGAAATGGTAATTTTTTCTCTTTCTTAGTCAGAATGTTCAGTTTATACCCAGAACGTCTCTTCAGAGTATATTAGTACCAATGCAATACAGGAGTATAGTCTCCTGATTCTCTCTTTGACTGGAAAATATGTCAACAGGATTAGAAAGAGAAACACAGGCATTTAAGAAACTCATTGGTGTTTCTATACAAAAACTCTGGTGCACCTCAAAACCCAACTCAAGTCAAGCATTCCTTGAATAACGGGGACTCATATGCTGATAGACTCAATGGAGGTTGTGTCATGACCACGTTATGAAGGAGTTCACATTAGTTGTGTCTTTCCATAATGTCAGCTTTAGTCAATCATAAAGCAACGTTAAAGCACAATTAGAAAGCAGGTTCAGGATTCCAAACTCAATGACATTTCACCATGCGATTCAACTTGGCTTCTTACAAAACACACAGAGCAGGACAGAAGACAAACCACAGCACAGAGCCGATAACAGAAGGATGTAGTAAGTTAACGAACCAAATTCGAAGTCAGTCTGTGGGCACACAGTTGAGATAAGGCCTTGGTCAGGCCCTGGGCAGCTCTGGGCACTCACTGCTTCCTATGTTCCAGCAGGGAAGGATCTCAGTTCTGTCTGGAGATTAACAGGGTAGAGCCTTTGGGGGCAGTTGCCTTTTTATGTGGTCTCTGACATAGAGGGGTAAGGTCTGAACAGTCTGACAGTTCACTGTCTAATCCTCTCCTTTCTAAAGGGATTGAATTGGTTTCAGGCCCCTGCAGACCTTTTTTGGTTCTGCTCCTTGTTAGTTCTGGGATGTCAGCTGACACTGGTCCCAGGGAATATCTCCTAGCTGCAGTGCCTTTAAATACTGAGTCAGGGCTTGACACAGGGTCCCACTTGACATGAGAGACTCCATCTTGCTCTCTACAGGTTGTCTCAGATCTCACTCTATAAATCCAACGACCCTCTGGAATTTGGGGTGAAGGAGGAGAGTAAAAAGACAGGAATTCTGGGCACCTGGGTTTAGAGGACTTGAAAGAGGACTCTGAAAAAAATTAAGATGGCCATCATGTGGCCATATATCCACAGCCCTTCCTAACAGGTTCATGGGAGCCACTGAAGACCTATATCAGGCAGTGACTTGGTGAGAGCAGAGAGAGGCAGCAGAGAGAAGATAGAAGGGCTGACCTGTGAAGGGACAAGCTAAGAGAGAGATCAACAGGTGTCCAAGGCATCCTATTTCACAGTGTGTTATAGGACTTCAGCCAGGAGTTTTGAGAATCAGAGGAAGCAATGCATGTGAGAGTAGTTTTGTAAACAATAAAGTGCTAATGTTGATCTATATTCTTCATAATATCATCATAAGGTTGCTCTACCCCAGTCATTGCCAGTTTTAACTGGTTAACCCAGTGTTTCTGAAATAAGTGTGATATTCTACTTTTGATGTGGAAGACAAATGATTGTGAACCCAAAGCAGACATCCAACAATTCAACTCTGAGCTCAGCCATAAGCGCTAAGGCTTCTCTGAAATGAAGTCATTAGGAAGCACCCTAAACTGACCAGTAGGACCATATCCCTTTGCCTCTGCAGAAATCAACTACCAAAGCAGCCCAGGCAAGTCAGTTAAACCTTGTTTCTGAGAGCTGTTTACTTGGCCTCCTTCTTCAAGTGGTGTCTACCAGCTCCTATAATGGACACTGCTTCGGTTGTGGCTTCTAATTTGAGATCCAAAAGAGATATGATCCCTTGAATATAAATTTAAAATCACTTGTTACTTCTATTCATTCTTTAGAGATTTTCCTTGATTTAAATCCTTTCTATGAATTCCTTGATATTTCCTTTTGTTAACCATCATTCAGTTTTTTCAGTGTTTTGGGACAACTGTGTCTCAAAACCATATTAATAGATCAATGTCCTCATGCAGACTATAATAATGGCTTAGGGTGTCTGATCCTGGAATCTATGGGCTTCCAAGGACTCCATGGAAGGAACTGATAAAGTCATCAACCAGTACTGGTTAGCCTCCAAATATAAACTACCAGTTATTTTATCAGCAAAAATGGCTTATTCAGGAATAGCAGAGAACTGCAATCAGAGACAAGCAAGCTACAGCAGAAGTGTAGGCAAGTGCCTGAACAAAGAAGAGGAACAAAGAAGAGGAACATTTCTTTCCAGAGGAAAGGAAGAAGTTTGGAAGGCTGTTATAACCAAAATGTCTACTGGAGTAAACAGGGAGTTGGAAGTGTGGTAGCTTTGCTTTGGCTGGGTTGTGACAGACTCAGTTGGCTGGACAGCTGAGGAGTAGGGTGGGGAAGCCTGTCTTCCTGCTGGGCTTGTAAAATAGTTGGCCTTGCAAAGGAGTCTTTTCCTGTTGGATCTGTAATTGGTGGGAGTGGTAGACAGAATGCAAGATGGAAATACTTATACTCAGACTTGTAACCTTCAAATTTACCTTTCTGCATGACACCGTCCAGAACATGGATGCTCCCTGTCTTTGCCCAAGACAGACTGCGAGATTGGCGAGAAATACTACCACTGGAGTGCAGACCGTATTAACATGACTTGCTGCTATCACACTAGAGGGACATACCCCAACTGCCGCTACAAGACTACACCCCAGAACTGGTTCTACCTTGTTAAATGTAGCAAGTTTCAGCCAGGCTACCCTCCCAATAGGCTGCTTCCTGTACACTTAAACAGTACCAGATCCCAGCCTCCTGGATGGTTTGATTAGACTAAGGTTCCCATTACTTTGCCTCACACTTGGTGCACGTTCTCTTATGCTCCCTTCTGCCTTTTTAAAAAATTTTTCTTTGTTGATTTCCATGGTTCCCATAGAAGAAAGGAGGGGAGTGAGAGAATTTCCAGGCCAAGACACAAGACCGTGGGTGGGGATGAAAACAAATAGCTTTCTCTTCTGAGTTGGAGCTCTGTGTGTTCTGAGGGAGGTCAATAGGGAAAGGGGCAAGGGAAGACCCAGGCCCCCATATTTTGAATCTTGCAACTTCTCCCAAGTTTGTTGCATTCTTTTCCCAGCAATAATATCACTTTCTGCCACATTGTAATGATCTTGAATGTGTGTGCTTGAGATGCCTTTCACATCATTGCCAGCCAGGAGCCATACAGATTGCATTTGCTGACATTTTTAGGAGAACTAGTTGGGCTTTAGGCATCCGTTGAGATTATTCTGCAACCCGGGGCCTCTGCCACTTCTCTCATCCCTGTGTCCTTTTGGAACTCTGGAGCAAGAAAATCCTCCATCTCATCAAACTCTACTCATGGATTCTACATATTTCCCTTGACAACATGACCTATGTTTATTTGGAGGTGGCACAGATATTTCATAAAGTGTCCAGAGTACTTTCACACACGGGTTCTAACACTGACAACCAATGGATCCTACATCTTTACTGTTGGTTTCCGTATCTCATCAGATAATTTTAAATGTCAGTAGTAGTAGGGAGAATAATCCACTGTAGACTTAGAGCCAATTCTCCCATGATCTATTGCAATGCATGAAGTCAAAGCATAGATGAAGAAAAACAAAAAGTACTGGGGAGATAAAAACATTCCTGTCTTACTTAAATACTGAAATATCACTGAAGTAATGGTGTTTTTGAAGAGGTAGAAGATGTAGAAATTGAGAGACTGGGATTCAAAATTTGGCTGAGATTAAGAATTTAGGTCCTAGATGTAGAGAGTGGAAATAATTTCCCTTCTACCATTCTAGGTTCTTGGCTGTGAGGCCCTACCTCAGTAAAAAAAGACAGAGTAACAGGACAAAAACTATTTTAATTATGTACATATATAGGGGATCCCCCACAAAAATATGAGACTACAAAGCAGCTCTCTACCTGGGGCTTATGGACCATCCTGGGCTAAGGAAAGGATAGGGATCTAGGGCTTTAAAAGGGGGAAAGGCAATTCAGAGGAAGGTGAGAGGAGGAAATGTTTGGGAAAGGAAATTAGCCCTGTCGTGAAGATGACTCTCCCATATGAAAGTGATCCCTGTCATGGCTCACTTCCTGTACTGGACCCCTTTCTAATGTAAATTCCCTCTCAAAAGTGTAACCTCTACTCCTCTTTCAGAACTTCTCCTGTAGGCACTTTCTCACAATAAACAGCTTAAGATAGTTCTTGTGCCAAGAAGGAATATTTGGGGGTGGTCTATTCTGCTAGCCTCATACCTTTCCATTTTCCTGCCAACTACTAGATTCATTGGGTTAACAGCCCAGTGTAAGTCAAAATGATCTGTAGCCTGACCTGTCGTTGAGGAGCAGCCAAACATAATGCCTATCGGAAAGGCCACCTACTGAAGTAGTTTCGAGTGTGTCAGTTATCTGTGCTGCCCAATGCTTCTTTCCAAACCAAGCGATTCCTTTAACAGCTGTGCTAGTTGGACTCACCTTCCTTTCTGCCACATATTTATGTCAGGTCTCAGAAACAAAGACAGAAATATGAAGTTTCAGGTTCCAGGAGCCTGGATTTCAAGGGAGGTAAATACTCAAGGCCCCTCTCAATGGGAAGACATTAGAAGGCCAGGACTACCTGGCACTTGAACAAGTGGGTACCCAGTAAGGGAACTTCTCCCATGGGAGTCGAGTCCACTATTTTAGAGCAGCTTTTAATAGTATTCATCTTAAGCAGCATGGCATTTGCATCACATAGTTTCAAAGTATTCAAGCCAAGTTCAGGGGGAGTGGACACAAGGATCTGTGTTCGCATTTGGTAGGAACCAATGTAGGAACATAGCATCAGCCTCAGGATAAGCTGTCTTCAGATGGCACGCATTGACCTGATCAGTAATCACAATGAACTTACGTGTTGTATAAATATTACCTGGACATTTCAGCAGATTCTTGGAGAAAGTAACCTAGTAAAAGGCTGAATTTCCTGTCACCCAATCACTCAGTTACTCTACCTTACTCAACTATTTCTCAACAATCATTATTTATACATTAGGGAACACACAAATTGAAGAAATTGTGGGAGGGAGTAAGAATGAATATAACTTGGGGAAAATCTTTTATGCCCAGAGGCATTTGTTCTAAATTAACAGACCAGACCAGGGTAGACTTTCTCTCAGATTCGTGTTATTTTCTGCATGCAATCAGCTATTGTGGGAGAGTCAAGATAACTGACTAAATCAGATATTCATTAAGGGATATTCCTAAGTCAGCTTCAATGACCTGACAGTCATTATAGGAATGACTCAAAAGTAGCAAACCTTAGAAATGAATATAGCAAATATTTCAGCAGCTCTTCACTCTGGTTTCATGTGAAGTTCATCTGGGAGCTTTATAAAAAACAAAATCAGTGACTGGATTCCATTGAGAAAGTAGAAAATATATGTTGATTTCTGTCTCTGATTCCTGGCACAGGGCTCGTGAAACCCTTGTAAATTCCTAAGTGATAAGATCACTGGAAATGTCTTTTCTTATAAGAAAGACTGTTGTAATGGTGTAGTTTGAAACCAATTTTTCTTCAAAGTAGTCATTAATTGGTAGGCCCAGGCTTTCAGAATTCTCCCATGCAGCGAAGGGAGAGGAGTTGACTCTTGCCGTATGAACACCTGTGGTAGGAATAAAAAGGGAAACTCCTTGGAAGTGGAGCTTGAAGGTCAGTTAGTACATACTTCATTGAGGGAAGCGATAGCACCGCTAAGGTGGAAAAATTCACTTTTGAGAGCAAAAAGATGTTATTTTATTGTACTTACTTGTTTATTTTTTCACACTTATTTATTTTACACATTTTTAACATGTAGCTTTCCAAGGAGAGAGGACAGGGCCTGGGAGGTGCAGAGGAACAGGGTCTCTGCACAGACCCAGTTCCCGGGGCAGAAGGTTCATTACACCACATCTTCCTGCTGTCCTTCCAAGCACAAGGCAGGGTGGCTGTCCAGGACCCAGCCGGACCTGACGTTGGCCTGGTATTTGAGAGCTTCGCCCACGTGGGCGCCCCCTTCCACTGCTGCTTCTGGACACCAGGGGGCTTTCGGGGACTGGGTGGGGGACTGCTGGTGCTCCCGACACCAAGGAGCACCTGGTAGGAATGGCCCTGCGTGCCGGCCTTCCCCTGGGGTCCTGGGGGAAAGGGCATCCAGGAAAGGCCTTGGATCCCACCGTGAAGACATGGCAGGGGATGGGGGTGGGGGGGGGGCGGCCTGGCCACCTGGGCAGGAAAGTGAGTAGCAGAACCTGCTCAGGTCCCCGTTCAGGTATGCCCTCCCCTCAGGGGGCTCTCGCTGTGGTCCCCCAGGAGGGGCCTTCATTCCCCCAGCAGTGGAGTTGAAGTTCCTCCACATCTTTGATAGTTTGGGTTGTCATTAGTCGTTTTCATTTTGACCATTAGAGTAAGTGTGTAATGGTTCTAATTTGCATATCCTTATTGAACAATGATATTGAACACTTGGATATTTTGATTTCCTATTACTAAATTTTGAGTTTGGAACTCAAAATGGATGAAAGACCCACACGTGAGATAGGAGTCTATCGAAATCCTAGAGAAGAACACAGGTAACAACCTGTTCAGCCTCAGCAGCAGCAACTACTTACTGGACACATCTCCAAAGGCAAGGGAAACAAAAGCAAAAATGAACTCTTGGGACTTCATCAAGATAAAAGGCTTTTGCACTACAAGGGAAACTGTCAACAAAACTAAGACAACTGACAGAATGGGAGAAGATATTTGCAAATGACACACCAGATAAAGGGCTAGTATCCAAACTCTACAAGGAATTTATCAAATTCAAAATCCAAAGAATAAATAATCCAGTCAAGAAATGGACAGGAAACATGAACAGACATTTCTCCAAAGAAGGATACAAACGGCCAATAGTCACATGTAAAAATGCCCCACATCACTTGGCATCAGGGAAATACACATCAAAACCCCAATGACATATTGCTTCACACCAGTCAGAATGGCTAAAATTAACAAGTCAGGAAACAACAAATGTTGCCAGGATGCAGAGAAACTCCTACACTGCTGGCAGGAATGCAAGTTGGTACAACCACTCTGGAAAACAGTATGGAGGTTCCTCAAAAAATTAAAAATAGAGCCATCCTATGACCCAGCAATTGCACTGCTAAGCATTTACCCCAAAGATACAAATATAGTGTTTTGAAGGAAAACCTGTACCCCAAAGTTTAGAGCAGCAATGTCCACATACCCAAACTATGGAAAGAGCCAAGATATCCATGGGCAGGTGAATGGATAAAGAAGATGTGGTGTAGGTATGCAATGGACTATTAGTCAGCCATCAAAAAAAGAAAGGAAGAAAGAAAGAAATCTTGCCCTTTGCAATGACATGGACGGAACTAGTGGGTATTATCCTAAGTGAAGGAAGTCATTCAGAGAAAGACAATTATCATACAATTTCACTCATATATGGAATTTTGAAATAAAACAGGGGAGCACAGAAGAAAGGAGGGGAAAAGAAAACAGGATGAACTCAGAGAGGGAAACAAACACTAAGAAACCCTTTTTTAAAATTTTTTATTTATTAATTTAATTTCTTTTCAGTGTTCCAGAATTCATTCTTTATGCACCACACCCAGTGCTCCATGCAGTACATGCCCTCCATAATACCAGCCACCAGTCTCACCCAACCTCCCACCCCTCTCCCCTCCAAAACACTTAGTTTGTTTCTCAGGGAGACTCTGAATCATAAGAAACAAACTGAGGATTGCCGGAGGGGAGATGGGGGGATGGGGTAACTGGGTGATGGACATTAAGGAGGACATGGAATATCATGAGCACTGGGTGTTATATACAGTTGATGAGTCACTGAACTCCACCTCTGAGACTAATAAGACATTATTTGATAATTAATTGAATTTTTAAAAAATAAATTAAGTTTAAAAAATAAAATGTTAAGTTTTGAGATTTCTTTATGTATTCTAGATACATATTTAAAATCAGACATCTGATTTGCAAATATTCTCCTAGTTAGTAGCTTGTCTACTCATTCTCCTGACACTTCTTTTAAAGAACAGAAGTTCTTTCAATAGTGTTTACAGCTTTATTGCCGTAGAGTTAACACACAATGCACTATGTACGTGTAAAGAATATGATCTGGAGTTTTGACATATGATTATACTCATGAAATCACCACCATCATCAAGATTGTAAAGGTATCCATCCTTTCCCCTAAATTTTCTTCATACTACTTTAGAATCTTTCCCTCCCGATTTACTGCCCCCAATCCACTCCAACGTCATAATAAGTTTTGAAACCTACTGGCATTAGCCTTTCAACTTTGCTCTTTTTAAAGTTGTTTTGGCTATTCTAGGGGCCCTTGGCTAGCTCAGTGGATTGGGCATTGGACTCTTGATCTTGGGGTTGTGAGTTTGAGCCCCACCTTGAGGGTAGAGATTGCTTAAAAATAAAATCTTTATAAAATAAGTCTTTTGGCAATTCTAGGTTCTTTGTATTTCCATATGAATTTTAGAAACAGCTTATCCTCCAGGGATTTTGATTAGGATTGAGTGGAATCTATAGATCAATTTGGGGAGAATCCACATCTTAATAATATTGAGTCTTTAGACACATGAACATAGCATGATTCTCTTTAAATTCTCTTGGCACATTTGTTGATTTTTAGTATGGGGGGGAGTTTTGGGTGTGCTATCCCAAACTATGGCACCTTGGCAGAAGAAAAGTGAGTCTCATCAATCTGTTCCTATTCCTGGGATGAAGAGGGAAAGCATGGAGCTGTCCCTTCTACCCTCACTAACACCAAGCTCCAGGGCTCTATTCCAGGATGTAAGATGGGATGAGCTATGTCAGAGACCAGAAGATGTCACAGGAGTCTACTTGGGAGCCTGCCTGGGATCCCTCTCCCTCTGCCTCTCCCTGCTTCAGGTCCTGCAAGCTGTGTTTATGAACACAAGTTAACAAAATTATGTTTGCTCTTTTAATTGAACATACATACACGTATAAATTATATATTATATAAAATTGTTATGTGATGCTTTTCAGTCTCTGAGTTAAATGATTTCACTACAGCAGAGACACTTGGTGTACAGCTCTTTTGTTAGCCCCCCTGCATTGATCATTAATACAAATAAATGTGTGTTTCCCATTGGGTGTTTGCAATATTATGTAGTAAGCTGCTGGTAATCTAGGAGACTAGAGTACTTCATCTCTGTGTATTCGCAGTTGTCAAAGTGTGGTCCAAGGACCTTGATGGTCCCCCAACCTCTGTCGAGGTGTCTGTGAGGTCCTAACCCAAAAGCTATCCATCTGTGGGAGGCTGCTTTGCTTTGTATAATCAGGCAGAACAACACTGTGCCATATAGATTGAATGAAAAAGCAGATATGACAATCCAACTGTCTATTTTTAAGCTAGGCATTAAAAGAATATCCAGAATGTAAAGCAATACCATTGTTCATATTAATTTTTTGTTTTGGAAAATGGAATTACTTGCCATAGAAATATATCAATGTCATAGGATGGATTCACTGTTGTTATTTTAAAATGAGCTAATGAGTAAATCTAAGGAAGTTTTCTCCATGTTAAGTTTACCATATGGTCTATATGAACAGATAAACCCCAAAACCCTCTTTGGGGTCCTCACTAATTTCTAAGCCTATAAAGGTGAATCAGGAGCAAAAACTCTGAGTGGTGATTATACCCCTATCATAGAGAATTTTACCGTTTACCTGGTAGAAAAGAAAGAGTGAGCTCCTAGTCTGAGGCTCAGCTGGGATGGCTTGTATGGCCTCTGTCTAGTGCCAGCTGGGCCTGTTCCTGCAACTCTAACTCAGGCTACAGAATTCCAGGTGACATCACTCTCCTGTTTCATCCATCATCTGGGACAGCAGGGACACAGGGCTTCTCTCTCCTCATGGCCATCCACCCTCTAGGACTTTTCCCCCACAACCTCCACCATGAACCCGACCGCAGGGAAGCTGTTTTTTCCAGGAAGCTCCGGTTTCCAAGGCGGTGAAACCAGAAACAGCAAGGCCGAGATACAACACTTCATGCAGTCACTTCTGTCACACTCTGTCAGTCCAGGTCAGGCACAAACCCAGCCCAGAGTCACCATGGTGGACACTGTACAAGGGGGTTTTGCAGAGAAGGGTTATAGATGGGGGCCATTCTATCACAATCTCCCAGATAATGGCCAATGCCCTAGCCAGGCCCCATTGTGAGATAACTGGTGCCTTCCCACACAGGGACCCTTCTGCCTTTCTTGTCCCTGCAGGCCCCACTGCACTTCTTTGGGTCCCAGTTAGGTTCTTGAGCTCCTATAGACAGCCTCTGAGGACCTCCTGATATTTCAAGTTATAACAGGGTTGACTCAACATAGAGGAGAAATATTGATGCCTAGACCACCACATCAAAAAGTCTTCATAAAGGTGGTCACTATGGATTCTTACTGAGGACAGGTAACGGCAGGTCATCCTTGCAAAGGCCTCAAAGTCTGCTGTTTTCTAAATGCTACAAAGGCACAGGCAATATTCACTTTGTGGTTGAGATGAACATGGATTGCACAAGAGTGATCACCACACAAGCTTAGTTTCTCCTAAGGTATCTTAATAGACACCACAGAAAAGCCTCACTGAATGCAGCCTTCTTTATATATATATATATATATATATATATATATATATAATCTGTTCCTGATTAAAATGCTTCAAAGTATAGGGATAGAAGGAACATTCCTGAACTTCATAAAATCTATCTATGAAAGACCCACAGCAAATATTATCCTCAATGGGAAAAAGCTTGCAGCCTTCCCGTTGAGATCAGGAACACGACAAGAATGCCCACTCTCACCACTCTTGTTCAACATGGTATTAGAAGTCCTAGCAACAGCAGTCAGACAACAAAGAGAAATAAAAGGTATCCAAATTGGCAATGAAGAGGTCAAATTCTCTCTCTTCACAGGTGACATGATTCTTTATATGGAAAACCCCAAAGACTCCACCCCCAAACTACTAGAACTCATACAGCAATTCAGTAACGTGGCAGGATACAAAGTCAATGTACAGAAATCAGTGGCTTTGTAATACACTAACAATGAAAATACAGAAAGGCAAATTAGAGAATCGATTCCATTGACTATAGCACCAAGAACCATAAGATACCTGGGAATAAACCTAACCAAAGAGGTAAAGGACCTGTACTCGAGGAACTACAGAACACTCATGAAAGAAATTGAAGAAGACACAAAAAGATGGAAGACCATTCCATGCTCTTGGATCGGAAGAATAAACATTGTTAAAATGTCTATGCTGCCTAGAGCAATCTATACTTTTAATGCCATTCCAATCAAAATTCCACTGGTATTTTTCAAACAGCTGGAGCAAATAATCCTAAAATTTGTATGGAATCAGAAGAGACCCCGAATTGCTAAGGAAATGTTGAAAAACAAAAACAAAACTGGCGGCATCACGTTACCCGATTTCAAGCTTTACTACAAAGCTGTGATCACCAAGACAGCGTGGTACTGGCATAAAAACAGACACATAGACCAGTGGAACAGAGTAGAGAGCACAGATATGGACCCTCAACTCTATGGTCAAATAATCTTCGACAAAACAGGAAAAAATATACAGTGGAGAAAAGACAGTCTCTTCAATAAATGGTGCTGTGAAAACTGGACAGCTACATGTAGAAGAATGAAACTCGACCATTCTCTTACACTGTACACAAAGATAAACTCGAAATGGATAAAAAGACCTCAATGTGAGACAGTAATCCATCAGAATCCTAGAGGAGAACATAGGCAGTAACCTCTTTGATATCAGCCACAGCAACTTCTTTCAAGACATGTCTCCAAAGGCCAAGGAAACAAAAGCAAAAATGAACTTTTGGGATTTCATCAAGATCAACAGCTTCTGCACAGCAAAGGAAACAGTCAACAAAGTAAAGAGGCAACCCATGGAATGGGAGAAGATATTTGCAAATGACAGCACAGACAAAAGGTTGATATCCAGGATCTATAAAGAACTCCTCAAACTCAACACATACAAAACAGATAATCATATCAAAAAATGGGCAGAAGATATGAACAAACACTTCTCCAATGAAGACATACAAATGGATATCAGACACCTGAAAAAATGCTCATCACCACTATCTATCAGGGAGATTCAAATTAAAACCACATTGAGATATCACCTTACACAAGTTAGAATGGCCAAAATTAGCAAGACAGGAAATAGCATGTGTTGGAGAGGATGTGGAGAAAGGGGAACCCTCTTACACTGTTGGTGGGAATGCAAGTTGGTGCAGCCACTTTGGAGAACAGTGTAGAGATTCCTCAAGAAATTAAAAATAGAGCTTCCCTATGACCCTGCAATTGTACTGCTGGGTATTTACCCCTAAGATACAGATATAGTGAAAAGAAGGGCCATCTGTACCCCAATGTTTATTGCAGCAATGGCCACGGTCGCCAAACTGTGGAAAGAACCAAGATGCCCTTCAATGGACGAATGGATAAGGAAGATGTGGTCCATATACACAATGGAGTATTATGCCTCCATCAGAAGGGATAAATATCCAACTTTTGTAGCAACATGGATGGGACTGGAAGAGATTATGCTGAGTGAAATAAGTCAAGCAGAGAGAGTCAAGTATCATATGGTTTCACTTATTTGTGGAGCATAACAAAGAACATGGAGGACATGGGGAGATGGAGAGGAGAAGGGAGTTGTGGGAAATTGGAAGGGGAGATGAACCATGAGAGACTATGGACTCCGAAAACCAACCTGAGGGTTTTGAAGGGGCAGGGAGGGGGGATGTTGAGGAACCAGGTGGTGGGTAATAGGGAGGGCACGAATTGCATGGAGCACTGGGTGTGGTGCAAAAACAATGAATACTGTTACGCTGTAAAGAAATTTTTAAAAAGTGAAAAAGTAAAAAAAAAATAGAGAGAGAGAGCCAGCATGCACGGTGGAGGGGGGCAGAATAGGGGCGGCAACACACAGGGAGAGGGAGAGAATCTTGAGCCACTCTGCACTGAGCATAGAACCTGACATGGGGGTTGATCTCCCGAACCTGAGATCATGCCCTGAGCTGAATTTGAGAGTCAGAGGCTTAAACCCCTGAGCTACCAAGGTGCTTCACTTTTAAAAAACCTTCTTCTATTGCTCAGTCTAGAAATTTGTTGCTATAGCTGATATCAGAGAAATTACTGCCTGTGTCTCTTCTAAGATGTTTATGGCTTCTTGTCTTACATTTAGATCCTTAATCCACTTTGGGTTTGTTTTTATGTTTGCTAAAAGAAAGTAGTCCGGTTTCATTCTTTGGTGTGTAGCTGTTTAGTTTTCCCAGCCATTATTTGAAGGGACTGTCTTTCTGCCTTTGGATAGTCTTTCTTACTTTGGTGAAGATTACTTGACTACTAATTCACTGAAGATTAATTAAACTAATTGATCTAATAGAGGAAATGGTCGGCAGAAGGAAAGAATAGCTACAGACAGAATGTTTGAAATATTGAAATACCACATGGGAAGTATTAGGAGGTCAAGCCCTTGAGAGGTGATTAGGTCATGAGGGTGGAGCCTGTAGGAGGGGGGCCCAGAAGAACTCCCTGCCCTGCCACCATATGAGGACACAGCAAAAATGTAGCCATCTACAAACTGTCTATAAATCTGAGGTGGATTCTCAACAGACACTAAATCTGCTGGTGCCTTGATCTTGGACTTTCCAGTCCCCTAAACTGTTAGAAAGAGATGTTTGTTGTTTATAAGCCACCTAGTATATGGAAGCTTGCTGTAGCATCCTGAACAGACTAAGACAAGGACCACAGATAGTGTGGTCAGGGAAGAACTCTGATGAGGGATATTTCAATGGAAACCTGTTGAGTGAAGAGACAGTCATATAAAAGAACATTTCAGGGTCATAGGGAAGCTCTATTTTTAATTTCTTAAGGAATCTCCACACTGTTTTCCAAAGTGGTTGCACCAACTTGCAATCCCACCAACAGTGTAAGAGGGTTCCCCTATTTCCACATCCTCTCCAACACATGTTGTTTACTGTTTTGTTAATTTTTGTCCATTGTAACTGGTATAGAGTGGTATCTCAATGTGCTTTTGATTTGAATCTCCCTGATGGCTAATGATGAACACTTTTTCATGTCTCCATTAGCCATTTGTATGTCTTCTTTGGAAAAGTGTCTGTTCATGGCTTCTGCCCATTTTTTTATTTATTTATTTTTATTTTTTTATAAACATATAGTGTATTTTTATCCCCAGGGCTACAGGTCTGTGAATCATCAGGTTTACACACTTCACAGCACTCACCAGAGCACATACCCTCCCCAGTGTCCATAACCCCACTCCCCTTTCCCAACCCTCCTCCCCCCAGCAACCCTCAGTTTGTTCCGTGAGATTAAGAGTCACTTATGGTTTGTCTCCCTCCCGATCCCATCTTGTTTCATTTATTCTTTTCCTACCCCCAAACCCCCCGTGTTTCATCTCCACTTCCTCATATCCAGGAGATCATATGATAGTTGTCTTTCTCTGATTGACTCATTTCACTAAGTATAATACCCTCTAGTTCCATCCACAACGTTGCAAATGGCAAGATTTCATTTCTTTTGATGGCTGCATAGTATTCCACTGTGTATATATACCACTTCTTCTTTATCTATTCATCTGTTGATGGACATCTAGGTTCTTTCTATAGTTTGGCTATTGTGGACATTGCTGCTATAAACATTCGGGTGCACGTGCCCCTTTGGATCACTACGTTTGTATCTTTGGGGTAAATACCCAATAGTGCAATTGCTGGGTCATAGGGTAGCTCTATTTTCAACACTTTGAACAACCTCCATGCTGTTTTCCAGAGTGGTTGCATCAGCTTGCATACCCACCAACAGTGGAGGAGGGTTTCCCTTTCTCCACATCCTCACCAGCATCTGTCATTTCCTGACTTGTTAATTTTAGCCATTCTGACTGGTGTGAGGTGGTATCTTATTGTGGTTTTGATATGTATTTCCCTGATGCCAAGTGATGTGGAGCATTTTTTCATGTGTCTGTTGGCCATCTGGATGTCTTCTTTGCAGAAATGTCTGTTCATGTCCTCTGCCCATTTCTTGATTGGATTATTTGTTCTTTGGGTGTTGAGTTTGCTAAGTTCCTTATAGATTTTGGACACTAGCCCTTTATCTGATATGTCGTTTGCAAATATCTTCCCCCATTCTGTGAGTTGTCTTTTGGTTTTGTTAACTGTTTCCTTTGCTGTGCAAAAGCTTTTGATCTTGATGAAATCCCAATAGTTCATTTTTGCCCTTGCTTCCCTTGCCTTTGGCGATGTTCCTAGGAAGATGTTGCTGCGGCTGAGGTCAAAGAGGTTGCTGCCTGTGTTCTCCTCAAGGATGTTGATGGATTCCTTTCTCACATGGAGGTCCTTCATCCATTTTGAGTCTATTTTCATTTGTGGTGTAAGAAAATGGTCCAGTTTCATTTTTCTGCATGTGGCTGTCCAATGTTCCTAACACCATGTGTTGAAGAGGCTGTCTTTTTTCCATTGGACATTCTTTCCTGCTTTGTTGAAGATTAGTTGACCATAGAGTTGGGGGTCTATTTCTGGGCTCTCTATTCTGTTCCATTAATCTATGTGTCTGTTTTTGTGCCCGTACTATACTGTCTTGATGATGACAGCTTTGTCATAGAGCTTGAAGTCTGGAATTGTGATGCCACCAACTTTGGCTTTCTTTTTCAATATTCCTCTGGCTGTTCAAGGTCTTCTCTGGTTCCATATAAATTTTAGGATTATTTTTTCTATTTCTTTGAAAAAAATGGATGGTATTTTGATAGGGATTGCATTAAATGTGTAGATTGCTCTAGGTAGCATAGACATTTTCACAATATCTGTTCTTCCAATCCAGGAGCATGGAACATTTTTCCATTTCCTTGTGTCTTCCTCAATTTCTTTCATGAGTATTCTACAGTTTTCTGAGTATAGATTCTTTGCCTCTTTGGTTAGGTTTATTCCTAGGTATTTACGGTTTTGGGTGCAATTGTAAATGGGATTGACTCCTTAATTTCTCTTTCTTCTGTCTTGTTGGTGTAGAGAAATGCAACTGATTTCTGTGCATTGATTTTATATCCTGACACTTTACTGAATTCCTGTACAAGTTCTAGCAGATTTGGAGTGGAGTCTTTTGAGTTTTCCACATAACGTATCATATCATCTGCATAGAGTGATAGTTTGACTTTTTCTTTGCCAATTTGGATGCCTTTAATTTCTTTTTGTTGTCTGATTGCTGAGGCTAGGACTTCTAGTACTATGTTGAATAGCAGTGGTGATAACAGACATCCCTGCCATGTTCCTGACCTTAGGGGAAAGGCTTTCAGTTTTTCTCCATTGAGAATGATATTTGTGGTGGGTTTTACATAGATGGCTTTGATGATATTGAGATATGTGCCCTCTATACCTACACATTGAAGAGTTTTGATCAGGAAGGGATGCTGTACTTTGTCAACAGCTTTTTCAGCATCTATTGAGAGTATCATATGGTTCTTGTTCTTTCTTTTATTAATGTATTGTATCACACTGATTGACTTGCAGATGTTGAACCAACCTTGCAGCCCTGGAATAAATCCCACTTGGTCGTGGTGAATAATCCTTTTAATGTGCTGTTGGATCCTATTGGATAGTATTTTGGTAAGAATACTCACATCTGTGTTCATCAAGGATATTGGTCTGTAGTTCTCTTTTTTGATGAGATCCTTGTCTGGTTTTGGGATCAAGGTGGTGCGGGCCTCATAAAATGAATTTGGAAGTTTTCCTTCCATTTCTATTTTTTGGAACAGTTTCAGGAGAATAGGAATTAATTCTTCTTTAAATGTTTGGTAGAATTCCCCTGGGAAGCTGTCTGGGCATGGGCTTCTGTTTGTTTGGAGATTTTTGATGACTGTTTCAATCTCCTTACTAGTTATGGGTCTGTTCACGTTTTCTATTTCTGGTTTAGTTGTGGTAGTTTATATGTCTCTAGGAATGCATCCATTTCTTCCAGATTGTCATATTTCTTGGCATAGAGTTGCTCATAGTTTGTTCTTATAATTGTTTGTATTTCTTTGGTGTTGGTTGTGATCTCTCCTCTTTCATTCATGATCTTATTTATTTGGGTCCTTTCTCTTTTCTTTTTGATAAGTCTGGCTGGGAGTTTATCAATCTTATTAATTCTTTCAAAGAACCAGCTCCTAGTTTTGTTGATTTGTTCTGTTGGTTTTTTTGTTTGTTTGTTTGTTTCTATTTCATTGATTTCTGTTCTGATCTTTATTATTTCTTTTCTCCTTCTGGGTTTAGGCTTTCTTTATTGTTCTTTCTGCAGCTCCTTTAGGTGTAGGGTTAGGTTGTGTATTTGAGACCTTTCTTGTTTCTTGAGAAAGGCTTGTACTGCTATATATTTTCCTCTCAGGACTGCCTTTGCTGTGTCCCACAGATTTTGAACTGTTGCTTCTCATTATCATTTGTTTCCATGAATTTTTTCAATTCATCTTTAATTTCCTGGTTGACCCATTCATTCTTTAGAAGGATGGTGTTTAGTCTCTGTGTATTTGGGATCTTTCCAAATTTCCTCTTGTGATGGAGTTCTAGCTTCAGAGCATTGTGGTCTGAAAACATGCAGGGAATGATCCCAGTCTTTTCATACCAGTTGAGACCTGATTTATGTCCCAGGATGTGATCTATTCTGGAGAACGTTCCATGTGCACTGGAGAAGAATGTGTATTCTGTTGCTTTGGGATGAAATGTTCTGAATGTATCTGTGATGTCTATCTGGTCTAGTGTGTCATTTAAGGCCTTTATTTCCTTGTTGATCTTTTGCTTGGATGATCTGTCCATTTCAGTGAGGGGAGTGTTAAAGTCCCCTACTATTATTGTATTATTGTCGATGTGTTTCTTTGATTTTGTTATTAATTGATTTATATAGTTGGCTGCTCTCATGTTAGGGGCATAGACATTTAAAATTGTTAGATCTTCTTGTTGGACAGACCCTTTGAGTATGATGTAGTGTCCTTCCTCATCTCTTATTATAGTCTTTGGTTTAAAATCTAATTGATCTGATATAAGGATTGACACCCCAGCTTTCTTCTGATGTCCATTAGCATGGTAAATTGTTTTCCACCCCCTCACTTTAAATCTGGAGGTGTCTTCGGGTCTAAAATGAGTTTCTTGAAGGCAGTATATTGATGGGTTTTGTTTTGTTTTGTTTTGTTTTGTTTTTGAAAGGCAGACTGCCACATGCAGCGCCTCATTTGGATGTGTCTGGAGTCTTGGAAGCTTGACTACCCTACGTTCTCCTACAAATGGACCTTGCGAGCTTGTTTGGAGGTTCTAGCAGGGGAGCGCAGCTATTCGTATACCCTTGACCGAAGAACGGTCCTCTCCTCTATCGGGGAAGGTCGTCCTCTTCGACCGAGCACGCAGCTTCGGGAGGGACACACATGGAGCGGTGAGGGAGGAAGGGGACACCCGCCTAGCCAGCCAGATCAGCCGCATCAACCCTGGCGATCAATGGGGTGACAGATGTCGCAGCCAGATCGCCCTCACATCCAATGGGTTTTGTTTTTTTATCCATTCTGATTCCCTGTGTCTTTTGGTTGGGGCATTTAGCCCATTAACATTCAGGGTAACTATTGAGAGAGAGTTTAGTGCCATTGTATTGCCTGTAAGGTGACTGTTACTGTATATTTTCTCTGTTCCTTTCTGATCTACTACTTTTAGGGTCTCCCTTTGCTTAAAGGACCCCTTTCAATATTTCTTGTAGAGCTCGTTTGGTGTTTGCAAATTCTTTCAGTTTTTGTTTGTCCTGGAAGCTTTTTATGTCTCCTTCTATTTTCAATGATAGCCTAGCTGGATAGTATTCTTGGCTGCAAGTTTTTTTTGTTTAGAGCTCTGAATATATCATGCCCATTCTTTCTGACCTGCCAGGTCTCTGTGGATAAGTCTGCTGCCAGTCTAATATTTTTACCATTGTATGTTACAGACTTCTTTCCCGGGCTGCTTCCAGAATTTTCTCTTTGTTGCTAAGACTTGTAAATTCTACTATTAGGTGATGAGGTGTCGACCTATTCTTGTTGATTTTGAGGGGGGTTCTCTGAACCTCCTGGATTTTGATGCTTGTTCCCTTTGCCATATTAGGGAAATTCTCTACAATAATTCTCTCCAAAATACCTTCTGCTCCCCTCTCTCTTTCTTCTTCTCCTGGAATCCCAATTATTCTAATGTTGTTTTGTCTTATGGTGTCACTTATCTCTCGAATTCTCCCCTTGTGGTCCAGTAGCTGTTTGTCTCTCTTTTGCTCAGCTTTTTTATTCTCTGTCATTTGATCTTCTATATCACTAATTCGTTCTTCTGCCTCATTTATCCTAGCAGTAAGAGCTTCCATTTTTTATTGCACCTCATTAATAGCTTTTTTTAATTTCAACATGGTGGATTTTAGTTCTTTTATTTCTCCAGAAAGGGCCTTTATGTCTCCAGAGTGGGTTTCTCTAATATCTTCCATGCCTTTTTCAAGCCCGTCTATAACCTTGAGGATCATCATTCTGAACTCTAGATCTGACATATTACCAATGTCTGTATTGATTAGGTCCCTAGCCTTCAGTACTGCCTCTTGTTCTTTTTTTGTGGTGAGTTTTTCCACCTTGTCATTTTGGTCAGATAAGAATATATAAAGGAGCAAATAAAATGCTAAAAGGTTTGCAAAGACCCCAGGAAAATGCACTTTAACCAAATCAGAAGAGACCCCAAATCATTGGGGTGGAGAAAGGAAATAAAAAGAAGTTCAAAAAAAAATTAAAAACAAACAAACAAAAAATATAAAAAAGAAAATATATATATATTAGACTGGTGACTAGAACCAGGTCACTCACTTAATTTTGGGAGTATTTTGGTCTCTTAGAAGAAACTACCTCCCAAAGTGTTAAAGAATGAAAAACATATATAAGGGTAAACACAATGAAGGGATGGAATATGCTTATAAAGATAAAAAAAATTTAATTTCTAAAAAGGGAGTTGATAAAGTAGGTTGGTTGGGAGAATAAAGAAAAAGAAAGTGGAGAGAATTTGCTCAGGCTGGAGACTAGAACAAGCCTGGAGTTAGACTTAGGGTATATTTTGATCTATTAGAAGAAGTTGTACCCCAAATTTTTTAGAAGAAAAAACACTGTGTGTATACAAAAAATAAAGTTAGATACAATGAAGGTAAAATATGACTATAATAATGAAGTTTCAAAAAAGATTATTATTATTTTTTATGAAAGGTATTGTTAAGATAAACTAGTTATAAAACATTAAAAAAGGAGAGGGTAAAAGTTATACACAATTTAGCAGAAGGAAAAAATTTTTTAAAAATTAAATTAACTGCAAGACTAAAGAATCATGAGGAGAAAGCCATGAGTTTTCTCCTTCTCTGGAATTCGGCTGTTCTCCTTGGTAAGTGAACTTGGTCTTGGCTGGATTTCTTGTTGATCTTCTGGGGAGGGGCCTGTTGTAGTGATTCTCAAGTGTCTTTGCCCAAGGCGGAGTTGCACCGCCCTTACCAGGGGCCGGGCTAAGTAATCTGTTCAGGTTCGCTTTTGGGAGCTTTTGTTCCCTGAACAAAAACTCTTTCCATAGAGTTCCAGAGGATGGGAATGAAAATGGCGGTCTCCCAATCTCCAGCCTGGAGGAGCAGAGAGCTTGGGGCCCCACTCCTCAGTGCACCCTCAGAGAAAAATGCTCAATCACTCCCGTCTCCCTGGCCTACGGCTGCGCTCCAAGCTCACCCAGCCTGTGACCGGTTCAAGGTAAACCCCGAGCTGAGAGCTCACTCTTCGGCTCTGTCTCTGTAGCTGACTTCCCCGCTCTAATACCTGTGAGTTCTGCAACACTCAGACACCCCTGATCCTTCTGTGATACTGCAGGACCAGAAGTATCAGAGCTGACCACGCCTGGGCTTCACCCTGGTTTAGCCTCTGGAACAAAGTCTCTCAGTGGAGCAGACTTTTAAAAGTCCTGATTTAGTGCTCCGTTGTTCCACCACTTGCTGGGAGCTGGCCCCTCCCTCCTCGGTCTGTCTTCCCATCGCTTTGGATTCACTTCTCTTCCAGTCCTACCTTTCAGAAAGTGGTCAATTTTCTGTTTCTATAATTGCTTTTCTTCTTCTCTTCGATCTCCCATTGGATCTGTAGATGTTTGCATGGGTTTGATAAGCTGATCTCCTGCTACCTGATGTAATCTCAGCCTGATACTTCTCCGCCATCTTGACTCCTCCACTCCTCTGCCCATTTTTTGATGTGATTATCTGTTTTGTGTGTGTTACATTTGAGGAGTTCTTTATAGATCTTTGATATCAGTCCTTTGTCCATACTGTCATTTGTGAATAACTTTTCCCATTCTGTGGGTTGCCTCTTTGTTTTGTTGACTGTTTCCTTTGCTGTGCAGAAGCTTTTCATCTTGACGAAGTCCTAAAGTTCATTTTCGCTTTTGTTTCCTTTGCCTTTGGAGACATAACTGAGAAACAAACAGGATTTTGGCAAGGGGTGGAGGATTGGGTGAGCCTGGGGGTGGGTATTACAGAGGGCACGTATTGCATGGAGCAATGGTTGTGGTACATAAACAATGAATTCTGGAATACTGAAAATAAGAAAGTAAATAAATAAATAAGCAAATAGAACACTTCAGGCAGGAAAAAATTACAAGTGCAAAAGCCCTGTATCAGGCAAAACTTGGATCTTCTCTCTCCCTAAAGATGCTGGTGTGGCTGGGGAGAGGCGAGGGGATACGAGATGATGGTGACAAGGCAGAAAGTGAAGAAATAAAATACCTAATGGAAGGAATCTGGTTGAGGAGTCAGCAGCTCTTAGATTTCTAATCATAGAGATGGCATGGCCTCAGGAAAATGGGAAAAGGAAATTCCAGATTTCTTTTCATTTTTTTTAAGATTTTATTTATTTATTTTAGAGAGAGTGAGTGGGAACAAGGGAAGGTGTGGGACAGAGGCAGAGAGAGAGAATCTCAAGAATATTCCATAGTGAGCCCAAACCCCAACATGAAGTTCAAAGTCATGACCCTCGGACCATGACATGAGCCGAAATCAAGCATTGAGGGCTTTATTAATCCACCCACATACACCAGGAAAGCATAAATTTCCTACAGGTAGAGACAACATTGACTGTATCCTCTCATCTAAAGGAAATTTAAATCAGCTCACCACAAGGAGTTATGCAAGATCCAACCCGAGGTCCAACAGTGAAATCACAGGTCAACAGCTCTCTCCACACCTGAGAGTGAGGTGACACGTGAGAGGTTCTGAGGTCCCCTTGCAAGGACAAAAGGATGTAAAGAGCCTCAGTATGAGACAGAGAGGAATTGAGTGGTTCTTTCCCTGGAGGAGTCATGTGAACCATCCTGCCACTGGCAGCAGGAAGTAGGAGCAGCAGGCATTGAAATGACAGCAGTGGTGGCAACAACAAACTATGGTAACTAATGACAAATTCTGTACAGATGTTGACTTACCATAAATACTGAGAAAAAAAGAAAAATTAATTGCATTCAAATGTAAACACAGAGATTCAGAACCATTATGACAGAGTAGCAGAGAAGGCTGAGAGATGGCCCACTGGACTACAAAAGATAAATGTGGATACTCCGTCCATTGGATCTCTCTATACAGTTTTCTTCCTACCAAGAAAAGTGGAATACATGGGCTGGTCTTTGAAAGAATAAGGGTTCCCACACATCAAGTATCATGAAAGACTACTGAAGAATAAAGATCTTCCATCTGATTGCCCCCTCCTTTCTCAGTGGCCTAATTCCCTTCTTTATCAACATCATTTATCATGGTCTAGTCAGTCTGTCCACACAAGTGTGCACAGCTTATCCTCTCTGGGCACACAGCAGCTGTGTGCAGCCTGTCCAAGAGCCTGAAAGCTTGTTCTCAAGAGGGTTTCATTGAATCTGACAAACCACATGGTATGCCCATCCACACATTCTTGATTAAGATCAAGGTAGTCTTCTCATTTCTCAGCTTATGGCAAATCCTGAAACTGTATCTGCCCCGCTCTAGGTCCTCCTGTGTAGAGCAATGGCTTTAACTTCCAAAGTCACTTCTCTTTACCTCCTTCTCATGTGAATTTGAGCAGTAGGGATGGTGTTGGACTGGGCTTGTGCCCGTCATGTGGAGAGCCTGGAAATACAGACTCGGAGGTTATGCATGCAGAAGCTGTTCCTGCCTCACATATGCTCTCTCAGCTGTGTGCTTCCTCTACGTCGGGTTCCAGCCCAGTGTCAGGTGTCACAGTTAGTTGCCATGTCTCTTTAACCACTTTTAATCTGTAACTTTTCCAGTCTCTGTGTCTTTGAAATTTTTGAAGAAGTCAGAATCTGTCTTTAATTTTTCCTTCTAAATAGACATCGTTTTTTGGGACAGTTTTAGATTCACAGAAAAAAATGAGCAAAAAGTAGAATTCTCATATACTCTGTGTCCCTATACCCTCCATGCACAGCCTCCCCCACTCTCAACATCCTACATTAGAGCACTACATTTGTTACAAATGATGGACCTACATTGACACATCACTCAAAGTCCATAGAATCCATTAGTGTTCACTCTTGGCATTGTATATGTGTATGTAACTCAGGTTTTTTCTCTTGCTAGTCTATCTTTTTTCAGTTTAATTTGTACATTTCCAGTCTCAGAACCTAAGAGGGTGGAGGAAAAAGTTTCTTCCTTCCTTCTGTTTCCTCCACCTATTCCATAAACACATGTCCAGGTTGAACCCTGGCGCTTCACGACATTAACCGCTGTGCGCATTTGCTCACTCTTGTAATACATCTAACATAGTTTAAGAATTGTTTTGCCCGTACCACTATAATGAACAAGACTACTCAAAAAGTTTAAGATGTGTTTGCAGTTTTTCCCTTATCTCTGCCCTACTCTGCTGAAGACTGATATTTTACACCTAAAACATAAAATCAGAGATAATGAAAGTATTGGTGTTTAGTAAGTGTGCCATACAGCAATGCATAAGCAACACCATGTTGTTAGCCGTAGACTTTACAGTGGTGTTGAGGCTCCAGTTCAGGCCCATGCTTTTTCTCACTACATGATGTTCCACAAAGTCACAAATGAAGTTAAGTGGGCATAAAGTCAGGAGCAGAAAGTGTTTTTTTGCTTGTTTGTTTTTTGTTTTTATTTTTGTTTTTGTTTTTTAGAAAGTGTTTCAGAGACTGAGATGATAACATGCAGGTAAGTAGGCATTATCTATTTGGCCATCCCAGAGACAGCCCTCTTCTCTTTCCTTAGACACGTCATTGGACAGGATGAACTGATTACAAGGGCCATGCTCTCAAGGGGCTGGAAGGTCAGTGAAAGGTCAGGACAAACCCCAGACCTCCCTGACTTACTCCTACACCCAGTCTAAATACTTTTCTTTGGAAGAGAGTATTTTCTGAAACTTGATCAATCAACAAGCACTCAGAAATGTTAAACAAAAACTACATTGTTCACTCAGAACTTAATCCAATAATGATTTCATTCATCACCTATAACCCTGGTCATCAGAGCTGGCTGACCAAGTTCCAGGTCTGAAATGCTATCCCCAATGGTCCGTTTTTCTGAGGCCTGGATATATCCTGGAGATTTGATGCTGTCTTGAGGCAACTTCCCCCAGGAGCCTAACAGGAATTGAGGGCTCTTGAGAGGCAGTTTTGGAGATGGGGTAAGATGGGGGACTGCAGATAAGACACATCCTGCTCTGGATCTACCCCCTTCCTCTTTCTGGCCACTCTTCTGTCTACCACACAGAAGGGAGTAGCCAAAGGCAACCTTTAGGTGCAAGGTAAGCTGCATTGTTTAGACCCCTCTTCCTCCAGCCTTCATTCACTCCCTTTGCTTCCTCTTTATAGACTTGTCTGTCCCATTTTTCCCCACAGGAGACTTAGGTACAGCCATGTTTCCCACCATCATCCCTATGAATTATGCTCAGTTGTACATGGTTATCCCAAGGCTCCCTCGGAAGCACTGCTTTGAATGTCTCAGAGCCTTGTGACATTTTCCCCAGTGTAAATCTTAGTGTGTCTACTATGATGTCCAAGCCCAGATCTGCCTGTGTTTTCCTGAAACACCCATTCCATTTTCGCTGCTCTCTGATTCTCTATAAAGACAGAAGTTATGGTGCCTGGGTGGCTCAGTCAGTTAAGTGTCTGCCTTTGGATCAGTTCATGATCCCAGGGTCCTGGGATCAAGCCCTGCATCTCAGACTCCCTGCTCAACAGGGAATTTGCTTCTCCCTCTCCCTCTAGTGCTCTCCCAATTATTCTCTCTCTCTGCCAAATAAATCAATAAAATCTTTTAAAAACTGAAGACAGGGGCACCTGGGTGGCTCAGTGGCTCAAAGCCTCTGACTTCAGCTCGGGTCGTGATCTCAGGATCCTGGGATCAAGCTCCGCATCGGGCTCTCTGCTCAGCGGGGAGCCTGCTTCCCTCTCTCTCTGCCTGCCTCTCTGCCTACTTGTGATCTCACTCTCTGTCAAATAAATAAACAAAATCTTAAAATAATAATAATAATAATAATAATAACTGAAGACAGAATTTAGAGATTCTCAGTCTATCCCTCCCTCCTAATCAGAAATTTCAATCACTGTCTCCTCTACTAAATCAGAATTTAAAACTGAACTTTTAATTTTGACTCTTGAAGGAACAATATCAGTAGTGGTAATAATAATATTAAAATTCTATTAGGGTTTACTATGTGTTTTCAATAGGGTAACCATAAAATTTACTGTCTGAATTGAGACACCTTTGAGAGTGAGGAGGGACGTTATTATTTATTAGTCAAGAGAATAAGCATAAACAGGTATGGCCCTGGGCAAACAAGGGCATGTATATGGTTTCATAGCTAGGAACCAGTTTCACATGATAGAGGATTAAAGGAGCTCTCCATGGTCTCTCTTATAAGGGCACTAATCCCATTCATGAGTGCTCCACCTTCATGACATAATCACCTCTCAAAGGCCTCACCTCTAAATACCACCCCATTGAGAGTTAGGTTTTAATATACAAATTTGTGGTATGGGCAGGGAAACAAACATTCAGTCTATTGCATCTTAGAATAAAGTATTTAATTATTCCTAATTTACAGATAAGGAAACAAAATACAGAAGTTGATATATTACTGATCTTTAAAATCATAACACAAGACTTTTGGGTATTCATCTGCTCTCATCCAGAAAAATGTCAATTGGTATTGCAGGAATAATTACAAGGTGAACTTATTCCACATCACTGTCCAAACAGATTCTAGTCACTATGCATTTAAATTCTCTTTTATTAGTGCTTTGCCAGTCATCCCGCTGTGTGTTTTATAGATGATGAAACTGAGGTCCAGAGAGGTGGAAAAATTTTCCTGAACGTAACATACCAGTCATGAAGCTGCAACTAATACATATGGTCTCCTCACTCTACAGGTTCTAGTCAAATTCTCAAGAGCTGTTGATGGAAATGAATATCACATTGTATGTGCCTAAAGAAATGACAACTGTGATGTATGTCAAAGTACTTGAGAAAAATTTTGAGAGATTGATGTCACATTTTAATCTGTGTAATGAAGATAAATACAGCAATTGGTGATTTAATGGATGGGAAATGACAGTAATGGTCACAGACTATTCTCAGTAATGGGTCAGAGACTCAGTCTACACTGGATAACTGTCCCCATGACCTAGAGGATAACAGAGATGATGCAGACATTCTCAGAACCATGTTTTAAAATGGGTTTGAGGCAAACAAGACTCAAGTCTCACTCCTTAGAGAAAATCCCATTGCTGGAAAGGACATTCTTCTGCTGCTCATATTCTTAGTCAACTTCGCTGTTTCTCAGCTGCATCCTTTTCCTTGTCTGGTAGCCACCTCCCCCTTTCCACCATCCTCACAGACAAGACAGTCTCCTGTTCCTTTGCCCATGTAAGCCCCCTTCCTGGGGCTATGCTCTACCTCTGTGATGTATTTTCAGTGTCTTCTCCTATACTGACTCTTTCCTCAAGATATGCACACCCTCAGGTGACCTCCCCAACCACCCCCATCATGCTAGTGCACAAATTTGCTCCATCTCTTCACTGTCAGCCTCCTTGTTAACTCCATTTCTTTGTCTCTGACTTTCTTTTTAATATATTCAAATAAGAGTGCTCTGAAAGTACTCCACCAAATACTCCATTGATCTCCTGATTATTACATCTCATCATTTAATAAGATATTTCATTCTTAAAATTTTTTTAAATTGTAAGATATATATATATCTTATATTAAATAATATCATGTATATATAAATGTACACATTGAGTGTGTGTGTATACTCTCTCTACATATAAGCCATAGACAGAAAGAGAAAAGAGGATGTTCATTTTTTTCCCCTCTATCAATCTTATCTTTTAACTGGACCATTTAGTCCATTTATATAATGTAATTATTCACTTTTATCCTCCTCAGTGAATATCTACCACCTTATTTTGCCTTTTCTATGTATCTCATTTGTCTGGCATTTCTATTTTCTATCTTCTCTTCTTTTGGATTATGGGAGTATTTGTCTGTTATTCTGTGACAGCCATTAAAGCTGTTCACAAACAGTTCTCTTCTTCCAGGCACCTAGAAGGATCCTATTTCTCTGTCCCTTGTACTTAAATGCTAACATGAGGCTTTTTCTGGTCAATGAAGTGTGAATAGAAGTGATATGTGACCCTTCCAGCAGAAGCATTAAGAGCTGTCCTGTGGGGGGCGCCTGGGTGGCTCAGTGGATTAAGCTGCTGCCTTCGGCTCAGGTCATGATCTCAGGGTCCTGGGATCGAGCCCCGCATCAGGCTCTCTGCTCCACAGGGACCCTGCTTCCTCCTCTCTCTCTCTGCCTGCCTCTCTGCCTACTTGTGATCTCTCTGTGTCAAATAAATAAGTAAAATCTTTAAAAAAAAAAAAAAAAAGAGCTGTCCTGTGGGCTGCTATTTTTTTTTTAAGATTGTATTTATTTACTTGTTGAGAGATTGAGTGGGTGGAAGGCAGAATGGGAGGGAGAGAGAGAATCCTAAGCAAGCTCCATACTCAGCCTGGAGTCTAACTTGGGGCTTGATCTCATGACCCGAGGTCATGACCTGAGCCAAATTCATGAGTGGGATGCTTAACCGACTGAGCCATCTGGGCATCCCAGTGTTATATTGTCTTTCCTCTGCCTCTGTGATTATAACAGTGTGTTTCAAGATGAAGCCTGTGTCAGCCTGTTTTCCCAAGTGACTATAGCAGGCAGAGACCCTTGGCTGTGCCAGGATAGACACGTAGTGGTAAATGAGTAAGAAACTTTAAACTACTGAAAGTTTGAGATTGTTTGTTACTGCAGCACAACCTAGACTATCCTAACTTATCCACAATCTATTTATTCCTTCTGCTAGTTTGGAATTCAAACCCTATGTTTCAGATCTCTTCATTGTTTACCATAGAAATTCTCAAACGCACAGTAAACATAGACAAGTCTAATCAGTACTTTTAGTCATCTCTTGAACACTTGGCAATTCACATCACTTCCAAGTTACATTCCTGATGTCTATTTTAATTTTATCTTCTTAACTCAACAAGACATTATTGCTTTATATAGTCAAGGCATCTTTGATTTGTTCACATACTTATCATCATCTTTTTTAAATTCCTTCCTGAATTTCAGACTTCCATTGAGTAGCTTTTCTCGGTAACCTGAAGTCCATGCTTAGACATTTTTTTAGTGGAGGGCTGCTTTAATGAAGTTATGAACTCCATTAGGTTTTGTTACATTTTATTGTTTTGTCAGCAAATACCTTATTTTATCTTCATTCCCAAGTGCTAGGGTAAATAATTCTATGTTGGTGTGTTGAGAAATCAGAGCTGGTGTATTCTGTTAAGATTATGACGTGCTGAAGAGGGGTTAAGCCATCCACATGGTCAGGTTACTCCCTCAGCATTCCAGTTACCACTTTGGGGAGTGAAAAACCCAGGGCACCATTTCAGGACATGGATACCGAAGCAAAGTCTTAAGATTTGTTACTTACAGTTTCCAGAAATGGGGAGATGAAGAGTTGTGGGGAGAGGATGAATTAATGGCACAATGAACCAGAGGAAGGGGCAGTCCTCTGTCCCTGGTCAGAAGCAAGCAGGAGAGAGAGAGCAAGGTAACAAGTACCTATCCCTTAAGAAGTGGTTGATGTAGGGGCACCTGGGTGGCTCAGTGGGTTAAGCCGCTGCCTTCGGCTCAGGTCATGATCTCAGGGTCCTGGGATCAAGCCCCACATTGGGTTCTCTGCTCAGCAGGGAGCCTGCATCCCCCTCTCTTTCTGCCTGCCTCTCTACTTGTGATCTCTCTCTCTTTCTCTCTCTGTCAAATAAATAAATAAAACCTTTAAAAAAAAAAAAGAAGTGGTTGATGTAGAAGTCACTAACTTTTCATCTGCTCAGGTCTAAGTGGTTATTTTATTTTATATTTAAGTGGTAAGGGAGGAAGGGCAGAGCGGCAGGGACAGGGCATCTTAAGCAGACTCCCCGGTACAGGGAGGAGCCTGATGGTGAGGTAAATCGCAAGACCCTGAGATCATGACCTGAGCTGAAATCAATGCTGCATGCCTAACCGACAGAGCCACCAGGCCTCTCTCAGAGATTCTCTTACCTGAATAAAGGCAATCTTCTGAGAGTGAAACTGCCCTAAATCTCCACTGGGGAAGTTTTACAGCCTGGAAGAGGACAGGCCACTCACCCTAAACATAAACAACATTACATAAACAAACATTATCACAAACTGTCTTACTTCCCACTTGTTCACTAAAAATTCATTTATCTCCCCAAAAACACAAAAACAAGGCCCATTTATATCCTTTTTCTCTCCCTTCCTTATTTTTTTTAAAGATTTTATTTATTTATTTGACAGAGAGAGAGATCACAAGTAGGCAGAGAGGCAGGCAGAGAGAGAGGATGCAGAGAGCCCGATGCGGGGCTTGATCCCAGGACCCTGAGATCATGACCTGAGACGAAGGCAGCGGCTTAATCCACTGAGCCACCCAGGCGCCCCCCTCCCTTCCTTCCCCTATGACGTTAATCTAGAAACCCCCATCCCTTGTTGGTCAGGGAGCCACTTCTTTGAGCTCTGACACAGGCATTCGAATAAACCTTGTCTATTTTCCTGTCAGTCTTTTTTTATCAGGGACGTTGCAGGCTCTCTGACATGAACCCAAGTGGTTAGGGAAAGTTTTCCTCCCAACACCACTCCAGATGATATGCGTGCTATGTAAGGACAAAGAGACAGACCAAACCTGGGTGGAGGGTAGGGTGCTGGGCAAATTACAGAAACATAAAAGTAAAAGCTCACACCATACCACATCTTCCTCACCCACTGGCACTTTCCAATTCATACTTGTTAGCAAATCATGCTGACTTCGTGAAGGAGTTCTTGGATAGCATGTGGCAACATAATAAAAACTCTTCCCTTTAAAGAATTCTGTTCTTTCTACTAAGGTCCCTCTCTTCTCTCCTCTTCCCCTTTCTTCCTCTCCTCAGGGCTTCAAACCTGCCTACTTTTTTCAGTTTAGGTTTAAAAAAAAAAAAAAAAGCCTTGGAGGTCCTTTACTTCACCCGTACTTTCTTAGGAAGTCAGAGATGGCTCCATGTCAATGACACAGATCCTTTATGGAGGACGTCAACAGCACCCTGTGTGAGCCATCACTAGAGCTAACATTTATCATGCTTTCCAAGGACCTCTCCAAGCCCTCTGCCTATCTTACCTTATTTTGTCCTCATAATAAACCTAAGACATACATATTATCATACCCATTTCAGGGTTGAGGAAATGGAGGAACAGGGAAAGAAATTCAGTTCTGGGAGTTGCCCGGCTCCTCAAATGCTAAATCAGAATTTGGACTGAGACCATCTAAATCCAGAGCAAGGAGGGAATTATGAGTATTCTCATTCCAGAGGAATGGAAATTGTTACCCAGAAAACAAAGGTCTCTTTTTAGGAGGTGTGAAATCGTATAAAAATTCTGGACATGACAGACTCCATCTTGAATCTCTATTTCCCCTTCTGCCCAGTTTTGAACTGGGCAGAAAGACCTTTAGAACTGGCCAGACACAGTAATTGTTTTATAAGCAGTTGTGTATAAAGTCAATGGGACACATGGCAGCCAGGTCATAAAACTGCCAGTGTGGCCTTCTGATGACAGATGATTAATTCATGCAGATCAGGAATCGTGTGGTGTGGTAACACCAATGCATTATTCAACCCAATTGTAAACCAGCAGGGCTCAGTCTGTCAGAGCCTTCTGCTCCCTGATGCGATTCAGGTACCTGGCCCCCACCCTTTATCCCCAACACCCTACTCTTCCTATGCAGGAGGGCACTTCTGGGGCATTGCTCCAAAAAACACAATCCTGAGACTTCCCAGTAAAGTCTTTGGTTCTTTTTCAGTTTTCCCTCTCTTTCTCAGTTAACAGAGGGAAATCTCTGCTAAGAAATATGGTGTTCTCTATTTTTTCTCCAAAGGGGATTTGGGTGCGGGGTTTTTTATTGAGTTTTTTGGGTTTTGTTAATAGATAATTTGCAATCCCAGCATGGGGCTCAAACATGTAACCATGAGATCAAGAGTCTCATGCCCTGGGGGCGCCTGGGTGGCTCAGTGGGTTGAGCCTCTGCCTTTGGCTCAGGTCATGATCTCAGGGTCCTGGGATCGAGCCCCACATCGGGCTCTCTGCTCAGCAGGGAGCCTGCTTCCTCCTCTCTTCTCTGCCTGCCTCTCTGCCTACTTGTGATTGCTGTCAAATAAATAAATAATCTTTAAAAAAAATAAAAAGAATCTCATGCCCTGGTGACTGAGCCAGTCTGACATCCCTTGGGGATTTGGTTTGACTTCAGTTCCTCTCCTCCACTCTGAGCTTCCAGAAGCGATTGCTGTGGCCAAGAACTGCCACACACCCCTCTTCCACATGCAGAACAGCTGAAGTGGCCAGCAGTCCTGAGGTTACAGGTGTCCTCCTCCTCCCTTCTGGGGCACTGCCTACACCCACACCCTCCCAACCCCCAAACCTCAGGTCCTTGCAGCATTCCATTGGGTGCAGCTGAACGCCCACACCCTGCCCCCCCCAGAAGAGGTGTTGTCAGAATTCCAGCCATGCCAGGACCCCTGGGCTCCTTTCCCTGCTATTCTTAGGATCACATGTTTATGTGTCCTTTGCAAACCTCCAAGCACTATTTGTTGAGAATGGCCTCCTGAGATGACAAGGACATTGCTGGGGTTCAGATATCAATACCGTTGTAGCCAAGATTCACCCTTCCCAGCAGTCCTGAAAAAAAAAGTGGTGTGGATGGTTCCCTACAAATGTCCTTCCTCACAAAGTCCTTGGTTCCCACTAAAGTGAAACCAAGATGCTCCTCCCACCAATCTTTCCTTGGAAGCCAAGCCCCTTTGTAATCTGTATAAGATTTCCTCCCTAGGGATCCGGGGATCACAGAGACTGGCCTTCTACTCTGTGCTAGAGACCAAGCTAGAGATCCAGGTCAGTGGCTGAAGAGGTGGTCTCAGGGACTCCTTCTACTTCTGTGTTGGATTAAAGGGACCGGTTTGGCTGAGGTTAGCACCCGAAAAACCTTGAGCTGGACCAATATGGGGATGGAGCAGGTGGGCTGCAGAGAACCAAAGTCGCTGGGGGAGGGAGGCATCACTCTTGGGAATACAATGGCATCCCACTATGATGCTGGTGTTAAGCACTGGGCCATTGCCCTGGTGTTGGAGGACAACAGGCCTCTCTCTGTCTATCATGATCCTGGAGGTCATGTGGTATTTCAGGGATTCAGTTTAGCTCATGGTTTATTCAAAAGGATTTTCTAATAAGCCCCTTGAGCACTGGGTATAAATGTATTTGTTTTTTAAATATATTTTATTTATTTTTTATTGTTTTAAAGATTTTATGTATTTATTTATTTGACAGCAACCACAGAAAGCACAAGCAGAGGGAGAGGGAGAAGCAGGCTCTGCATTGAGCAGGGAGCTGGTCTCGAGGTGGGACTCGATTCCAGGACACCCAGATCATGACCTGAGCTCAAGGCACTTAACAGACTGAGCCACCCAGATGGCTCCTCAAATGGATTTTAAATTTTAAAATTTCTAGTATTCAGACACAGGACTGGAGAATTTTAGTTCACTGTCAAGTCACCATCCAGAGGCGAGGAACACCTCTCTCCAGCAAGGGGGACTTAAATGCTCTTGGACAAGAGTGTATGTGAGAGTCTCAATCCTTGGAAAATTGCAGAGGAGGAGGGATACCTTTCTGGCTGACCCAAAGGGAGACTGTGAGCCAGGGAGGCCACAGGTAGGAGCTGGGGTTCTTTCTAAGGCAATGCTTTTTCTCTTCTTTCCCTTTCCTGGCTAGGCTCTTCCAGAGGAGTGAGACCACCATGGCTCAGGAGAGGTTCTTCATGCTGTTCCCACTACTGGTCCTGGTGCTGCTGGTGCTGGCTGTTTCCAGCCTTCTCTGGCCAAGGAGTCTGGGCTGAGAAGTTCCAGTGGCAGTACATGGACACCTCCACCGTCACTGCCAGCTACTTCAACCAAATGATGAACCACTGGAATATGATGGTTGGACACTGCAAGCCGGTGAACACATTTATCCATGAGCCTCTGCCAGATGTCCAGGGTGTCTGCTTCCATGGAAATGTCCCCTGCAAGAACGGGCAGCCCAGCTGCTACCAAAGCAGCTCCAAGATGCACATCATTGACTGCCACCTGAAGAATGGCTCCAAATACCACAGATACAACCACCAGACCCAGCAGCTACAGAAATCTATCATCGTGGCCTGTGAGGGGAACCTGTACATGCCAGTCCACTTTGACACTTCTGTGAAGGTCTGCACCTGAGACCAAAGCCGTGAAAAGCCCCACCTCCCCCTCCTGGCACCTGCTTTTCCTCCTCTCCTTTCCTTGTTCTGAGGACAGAACTCCACTCAGGGCTCATATCCAAAACACACACGTGTCCCTGCCCAGGGATTGCCCCTGTGTGGTTTGGGGGTTAAGGGAAGCCCCATGTAAACCACTTCCTGAATTCTTTCAATAAAACACAATTGCGACCACCTAGATTTCTGAAGCTGTCACCATCTGGTACTGTCTGTGTGATTGCATTCCTGCTCGGGTGAGAACTGTAAATCTGGGTAGATTTGGTAAGCATCGAATAGAATCATTATGTGCGATTGCTCTTGACTCTTGGTTTTCAGTGACCTGAGATCATTCCTTTCCTCAGAGATGCCTTGCTTTCAAATATGAAGCTGTTAAGTATGGGCTACTTGAGATGAAAGGGAGGTACAGTCTGGGACTGTCCTGCTGGGTGAGCTGATTGAGTATGAGCTCAAATACCAAAATCTCTGGCAGGAAGGATAGGGTGACCTCAAGAAGAGCCAGCCAGATCTTCTTGGGCAGGAGTAGAAGATGAAATTATGATCTTAAATTTTCCTTTTCCTTTTATTGAGTGAGCTATTACCAGATCACAAAAATGGCCATCTCTTAGTTGGAAAGTCAGAACCTTCCATTTAGGAGCTAGAGGGGTCTGTAGAGATTATTAAATTGAAGGAGAATAAGTAGGTTTTGACTTGTGTATCCACTTTCATGGGAAAAGCCTGCCTAGAACGCTGTAGAAAAAAATTCTAATAAGCGATGTGGTTGAACAGTAGCCTCCATTGAAGGCAGGATGGACATAAATGTGTGTGTTCCACTTGCCATCCCTGAGATAATGTAATCCCCACTTTTACAGAGGAACAGCCTGAATCTCAGAAAGGGTAAGTGACTTGCTCATGGCTGCTGCTACTTAGTGACACAGCTGAGACTAGAACCCAGGTCTCCTGGCCTCCAGTCCCGTTCTTTCTGCTACCAGAGGGGACTCAGGAAGAAAATCCTGCTTCCTCCGTTTTCCTAAGTGCAGTGGAGGAGGGCACCTGGGTGGCTCAGTCAGTTAAGTGGCCTACCTTTGATTTCAGCTCAGGTCTCTAGCTCAAGATCTCAGGGTCATGAGTTCCAGCCCTGCATGAGGCTTCACTGGAGGCATGGCGCCTACTTTAAAAAACATAACTCATAAGAAACAAACAAAACCCCCTTAATTGCTGTGGATGGAGCTATAGCTCTCTCCCTGATCTCGCTGGTGGCTCTCTCTCCTGCTTCCAGGGCACTGGGTCTGTGAGTGATCCGTGTCTGGCACCACTTCTACAGAGCCCTTGAACATGCTTAGAATCAGCTTCTGTTATCACTTCATCATCTCATTGGACCCACTGTTTCCAGCTGCCTCTGGCCCCTAGACCTAGAGAAAAGTCCCACTTCCCACCAGTCTGACCAGTTCAGTCATTGTCCTTATGCACAAAATTCATAAATGTTGGAAGAGACTGTGTTTCTCTTAAGTGAAGTGAACCTTTTGCTTCTGAAGAGGGGAGAAGGGCTGTGGGTGACAAGGGCCAGACATCCCTGCATTTCTGTGGTAATGAGGATCCCACTCCTTACTAGCAGTGAGGATGAAGAAGGGAACTTGGAGTATCTTGACAGGTTCCTTGGGCCAGAATTTATCTTAAGTTTATCTCACCCTTATTCCCAAACCTCAATCTCCTCATTTCCCTCCTTCTGGTGGTAAGAGAACACTTTTCCTGGAACACTCTTCCTCAAAGAGGAAAGAGAACACTTTTCCTGGAACATTCTTCCTCAAAGAGAACTTTTCCTGGAGCCAAAGTTCAAGAATAGTTACTTGGGGTTTTGCTGCTTCACTATCTGCGCATTCACCAGCTCTGGCTTCTGACTCCCCTCATGTTCTGGGCCTGGGACTGCTCAGGGCTTCTGTCTGTGGAAGAAGTGATAGGTGGTGACAGTGGTCCAGATCATCACACCTGGGGAGCCTGTGCGGAGGGAAAGTGCTCTGAATAGGAGGACACTGGGAGAGGAAAGACAGAGTCCTGTCATAGAGAGGGTCAGGCACAATCAAGGAGAGAAACACCTCAGATAGTCTGGTGACAAATTGGAGGTCTCTGTTCAGTGGGGAGACTATTGCTACCCCACAAAGAAAGGAGTACTAACTCCTTCCAGGAAACAAATCTGGGCAGATTAATTGGAAATTTGAGGTGCTAACATATTAAGGTGAGTATCTGCTTCAAGGCAGAAATGGCCATAGCCAGTGATTCTTTTAAGAAGGATAATGCTAATTTCTAGAACATTCTTCAAAACAAACAAGCTTCAGAAATTCTGCATTCTCAAAGGAAACAAAAGCAAAAATGAACTTTTGGGATTTCATCAAGATCAAAAGCTTCTGCACAGCAAAGGAAACAGTCAACAAAACAATGAGGCAACCCACGGAATGGGAGAAGATATTCACAAATGACAGTATAGACAAAAGGTTGATATACAGGATCTATAAAGAACTTAAACTCAACATGCACAAAACAGATAATCATGTCCAAAAATCGGCAGGAGACATGAACAGACACTTCTCCAATGAAGACATACAAATGGCTATCAGACACATGAAAAAATGTTCACCATCACTAGCCATCAGGAAAATTCAAATTAAAGCCACATTGAGATACCACCTTACACCAGTTAATGGCCAAAATTAGCAAGACAGGAAACAATGTGTGTTGGAGAGGATGTGGAGAAAGGGGAACCCTCTTCCACTGTTGGTGGGAATGCAAGTTGGCGCAGCCACTTTGGAGAACAGTGTGGAGATTCCTCAAGAAATTAAAAATAGAACTTCCCTATGACCCTGCAATTGCACTACTGGGTATTTACCCCAAAGATACAGATGTGGTGAAAAGAAGGGCCATCTGTACCCCAATGTTTATAGCAGCAATGGCCATGGTCGCCAAGCTGTGGCAAGAACCAAGATGCCCTTCAACAGATGAATGGATAAGGAAGATGTGGTCCATATACACGATGGAGTATTATGCCTCCATCAGAAAGGATGAATACCCAACTTTTGTAGCAACATGGACGGGACTGGAAGAGATGATGCTGAATGAAATAAGTCAAGCAGAGAGAGTCAATTATCATATGGTTTCACTTATTTGTGGAGCATAACAAAGAACATGGGGAGATGGAGAGGAGAAGGGAGTTGAGGGAAATTGGAAGGGGAGATGAACCGTGAGAGACTATGGACTCTGAAAAACAACTTGAGGGTTTTGAAGGGGTGGGTGGGAGGTTGGGGGAGCCAGGTGGTGAGTATTATGGAGGGCACACATTGCTTGGAACACTGGGTGTGGTGCATAAACAATGAATTCTGTTATGCTGAAAAGAAATTTAAAAATAAAATAAATAAAATGCATGTGTTTCCTTAGAGACATATTTAAGGAATGAGTCCAATGATACACAGCTTCAACCTACACTGTGCACCCAACATATCCCAGCACAATCTGTATCACACACCTTGGGACACCTCCACCAATCACACAACATATAATGTATGTGAATGTCATACACGTTGAAGAGACATAATTTATTTAGGGAAGGAAAACCATTCAGGATGGGTTGGTATAAGGATATTCAGGAATCTCCAATCAGGAATACCGCTGGTTCAGTAAAACAGAGAAGCCATATAGAACTTAATCTTAAAAAACTGTACATGGAGGGGCACCTGGGTGGCTCAGCGGGTTAAGCCTCTGCCTTCGGGTCAGGTCGTGATCTCAGGGTTCTGGAATCAAGCTCCGCATCGGGCTCTCTGCTCAGCAGGAAGCCTGCTTCCCCCTCTCTCTCTGTCTGCTTCTCCGCCTACTTGTGATCTCTGTCAAGTAAATAAATAAAATCTTTAAAAAAAAAAAAAAAAACACTCTACAAGGAGATCAGATACACGAGGGCACAGGAATACTCCAGGAAGAGAAACTGAGTGGTTTTGATAGGAAGAAAGCATGTGATGACGCAAAACTCTAACTAGTTGGAAAATGATGGCACATAAATGCCAAAGATAGAGTAGCAAGGGCTGTTGATGGAGGCAGGGGCTCAACTTGGGAAGTATTGGACACTCTACTCAAACCTCTGGACATGGGTAGATTTCTATTTTTTGATGTCTAACAACTGGATGTCCTCTATGCCATCGACATGCCCGTTCAAGCCATAGTGGAATTCAGTGTAGCTGCTGTGCTCTCTGTATCTCTTATGGTTACCCTCCTCGTAGCAGTGGAGTAATTTGAAGGGATGCTGGGCCCATATGTATACATTTCTGTAACGATCTCTCCACTTCCTGAGGCAAATATGCTCGATTTCGTGCCAAAAGGTATAGATGAAGATGCGATAGTTCCTGACTTGTGGATAGTTCCTGACTTTGTGGGATCCTTGAATGTATTCCTATCAGTTCACCTAAGCCACCTTGGTTGAGTTTCTCACAGGACCACCTTATTATCAGATAGTCATGAAGGGTAGCAGAGTTTGCCACTCCAAATGTTACCTCTTGGGCATAAGGATGATTTTGACCTGGTGATTTTTAAGAAAACACCAACACAGGAGAAGTTCTGAAACCAGAGTGGAAGTTAGCCTTTTTATAGGAACATTTCCATTAATAAAGGAAATTTCCATTTTAAGTCTGTCTCCCTCCTAGTATCAGAAAGAGGAGCATAACTCTACAAATCACAAGACACTCTTACCAACGTAAAGAAAGAAAGAGGGAAAACCTCTTATCAATGGAGAAGCCATGGACTTAAATATACTTGACAAATATGACCATTGTTTGCTGGGTTTGTCCTGGCAATCTCCATAACTGGCCACCCCACCACCATTCCAACATCTTCCTTTTTTCCTTGGCTGAAGATGGTATTCAAGGTGGTGCCTTGAGCCATTTAGGGACATTTTACTCAGTTTTTCTGGATATCTCCAATATACATACGTACAGGACATGTATGCTCTTTGTTTTTCTTTTCCCAATCTGGTTTTATTACAGTGGTAATGAAAGAACCTAGAAAGGGTTGACCAAAAATTGTAAGGAGACATACTTAAACAACAGTGTTTATTTGACATCAAGAATTGTAAATAGGGGTATACTGATTATACAACCCAAATACTGTCCAACTAGAGAGCAAATAACAGGGGTTTGTGGATAGACAAGAGGAATGCTTTTTTTTCTTTAATATTTTATTTATTTACTTGAGAGAGAGAGAGAGAGAAGGAGCTCATCTGAATAGGGAGAGGGGCAGAGGGAGAAGCAGACAAACCACTGAGCAGGGAGCAAGACTTAGAACTCCATCCCAGGACCCAAAGGCAGACTCATTTGAAAAGCCACCCAGGCACCCTAAGGAGAATGCCTTTGTACATTATTTACAAAGAATGTTGATGGGTGTTGGTGCCAGACAACTAATCTTGAATAAACATAATTGGTATCTAAGGTGATCACAATGCAAAGTTCAATAGATATTGTAGCAAAATGCAGGTGTTCTGTAGTCTTTAGAGTCTTTAAGGTTTGGCCCAGTTCGAACTTCATAAGGCCACCCATGAGGGTGTGCGTAAGGGCCATCTCCTTAATGACCTCTCTGCTCCATTTTAAACCCCCTTAACATAAGTAACTATATTTATTTCTTGTTTTGGAGTAAACTCTACCCACATCCTGGGGCTCAAACACATGACCAAAGATCATGAGTCATATGCGCTACCAAGTGAGGCAGCCAGACAACATATTGATGACTTTATTTTCTTTCAACTTTCACAGAAGGCAGAGGGCAATTGTTCTTTTCTGTTTTTTAGTCAGAATGTTCAGATAATACCCAGAACTTCTCTTCAAAGCATATTAGTAACAATGCCATACTGGAGTATAGTCTCTTGATCCTCTTCTTGGATGGGAAATATGTCAACAAGATTAGAAAGAGAGATACTGGGGGCACCTGGGTGGCTCAGTAGGTTAAAGCCTCTGCCTTTGGCTCAGGTCATGATCCCAGGGTCCTGGGATCAAGCCTTGAATCAGGCTCTCTGCTCAGCAGGAAGCCTGCTTCCTCCTCTCTCTCTGCCTGCTACTTTGCCTACTTGTGATCTCCATCTGTCAAATAAATAAATAAAATCTTTAAAAATTTTTTTAAAAAGAGAGAAATATTGGTATTTATAGAAACTCATTGGTGTTTCTATACAAAAACGCTGGTGTACCTCAAAACCCAGCTCAAGTCAAGCATTCCTTGAATAACAGGGACTCATACGCTGATAGATTGAATGGGGGCTGTATCATGACCACGATATGAAGGAGTTCATATTAGTTGTGTCTTTCCACAATGTCAGCTTTATTCATTCATAAAGCAAAGTTAAAGCACAATTAGAAAGCACGTTCAGGGTTCCAAACTCAATTGAATTTCACCATGTGATTCACATTGGCTTCTTACACAGCACACAGAGCAGGTCACAAGACAAACCACAGCACAAGGGAGATAACAGAAGGATGTAATAAGGTAACGAACCAAACTCGAAGTCAGTCTGTGGGCACACAATTGAGATAAGGCCTCGGTTGTGTGCTGGTCAGGTCTGGGCACTCACTGCTTCCTCTGTTCCAGCAGGGAAGGATCTCAGTTCTGTCTGGAGATTAATAAGGTAGAACCGTTGGAGGTAGTTGCCTTTGTATGTGGTCTCTGACATAGAGGGTTAAGGACTGAAGAGGCTGACAGTTCACTGTCTAATACTCCTCTTTCTAAGGGAATTGAAATGGTTTCAGACTCCTGCAGACCCTTTCTGGTTCTGCTCCTTATTAGTTCTGGGATGTCACCTGACACTGGTCCCAGGGAATATACCTTTAACTACTGTGTCATGGCTTGACACAGGGTCCCACTTGACATGAGGGACTCTATCTTGCTCTCTACAAGTTGTCTCAGATCTCATTCCATAAATCAAATGACCCTCTGGAATTTTGGGTGAAGGAGGAGAGTAAAAAGACAGGAATTCTGGGCACCTGGGTTTGGAAGACTTGAAAGAGGACTCTGAGAAAAATTAAGATACCCATCATGTGGCCATATATCCACAGCCCTTCCTAACAAGTTCATGGGAGTTACTGAATACCTAAATCATGCAGTAATGCGGCGAGGGCAGAGAGAGGCAGCAGGGAGGAGCTAGGAGGGCTGACCTGTGAAGGGGCAAGCTCAGAGAGAGGTCCACAGTTGTCCAAGGCATAGTATTTCACAGTGTATTATAAGACTTCAGCCAGGAATTTTGAGAATCAAAGGAAGCAATGCATGTGAGAGTAGTTTTGTAAACAATAAAGTGCTAATGTTGATCTATATTCTTCATAATATCATCATAAGGTTGCTCTACCCCAGTCATTGCCAGTTTTAACTGGTTAACCTAGTGTTTCTAAAATAAGTATGGTATTCTACTTTTGATATGGAAGACAAATGATTGTGAACCCAAAGCAGACATCCAACAATTCAACTCTGACCTCAGCCATAAGCTCTAAGGCTTCTCTGAAGTGAAGTCATCAGGAAGCACCCTAAACTGACTGGTAGGAACATATCCCTTTATCTCTGCAGAAATCAACTACCAAAGCATCCCAGGCAAGTCAGTTAACCCTTGTTTCTGACAGCTGTTTAGTGGGTCTCCTTCCTCAAGTTCAGTCTACCAGCTTCTGTAACAGACGCTGCTTGGGTTGCAGCTTCTACTTTGAGTTCCTAAAGAGATATGATCCCTTGAATATAAATTTAAAATCATTCCTTACTCCTATTCTTTCCTTAAACATTTCCTTGATTTAACTCCTTTCTATTAATTCTTTGATATTTCCTTTTGTTAACCTTCACTCAATTTTTTTCAGTGTTTTGGTACAACTGTTTCTGAAAATCATACTAAAAGATAAATGTCTTCATGCAGACTATAATAATGTCTTAGGGTGTCTGATCCTGGAATCTATCGGCTTCCAAGGACTCCATGGAAGGAACTGATAGAGTCATGAACCAGTATGGAGTATTAACCTGAAAATAAACCGCCAGTTATTTTACCACCAAAAACACGCTTATTCAGGAATAGCAGAGAACTGCAATCAGAGACGAGCAAGCTACAGCAAAACTCTAGGCAAGTGCCTGAACAAAGAAGAGGAACACTTTTTCTAGAGGAAAGGAAGAAGTTTGGAAGGTTGTTATAAACAGAAAGTCCATTGGAGTAAACAGGGAATTGGAAGTGTGGTAGATTTGCTTTGGCTGGGTTGTGACAGACTCATTTAGCTGGAGTGTTGAGGAGCAGGATGGGGAAGCCTATCTTCCTGCTGGGCTAGTACAGTAGTTTGCCTTGCAAAGTAGTTTTGTCCCCTTGGATCTGTAATTGGTGTAAGTGGTAGGGCAATAGTGCGCCCCTTGCTGGCCACACAGGCACTCTAAACCAGGTTTCCATTTATTAATTTTCACAGGAAGGAAAAAAATTAACATCTTATTTTCACTAACCTGCCACTGAGATTTAACAATTCCTTCAGTTCTGGGGGCACCTGGCTGGCTTATTCGGGAGAGTGTACAACTCTTGATCACGGGGTCGTGAGTTCAATCCCCACATTGATGTAGAGGTGACTTAAATAAATACAACGTAAAAAAAGAGAGAGATTTCTTTCTGTTGGTGGTCTTTTTGATTATTTCCTTATCTTGCTACTGTGAACAATGCCTCATTGAACATAGGGGTGTGAATATCTCTTTGAGATCTTGATTTCAATTCCTTTGTGTAATCCCCCTGGAGTGGGGTTGCTGGATCATATGGTAGTTCAATATTTTTAAAGATTTATATAGATGATCGGGGTGCAGCAGAGGCATGGCAAGAGAGTAGGAGAGAGGAAGGATCACAAGCAAACTCCCCAATGAGCACAGAGTTCAATACGGGGCTTGATCTCCCAACCCTGATAACATGACCTGAGTCAAAATCAAGAGACAGACACTTAACTGAGACCCACCCAGGTGCCCCAGTACTTCTGTGTTTAATTTTTGGGATCGAGTCCCATATCAGGCTCCTTTCTCGGTGGGGAGCCTGCTTTGCCTGCTCTGACTCTGTCTGCTTGTGCTCACTCTCTTGCTCTCTCTCTAATAAATAAATAAAATCTTTAAAAAATTTAAAATAGTCAAAGGGAGAGGGAACATACCTTAATATCATAAAATCCATCTATAAAAATCCCACAGCAAATGTCATTCTCTTGGGGAAAAACTGAGAGCTTTTCCCCTGAGGTCAGGAACATGACAGGGATGACCACTCTTACCTCTTTTGTTCAACACAGTACTAGAAGTCCTAGACTCAGCAATCAGACAACAAAAAGAAATAAAAGGCATTCCAACTGGCAAAGAAGAAGTCAAACTCTCTCTCCTCACAGATGACATGAAACTTTATTTGGAAAACCCAAAAGACTCCACCCCAAATTACTAGAACTCATATAGCAGTGCAGAAACATGGCAGGATACAAAATCAATGCACAGAAATCAGTTGCATTTCTATACACTAGCAATGTGATGGAAGAAAGGGACATAAAGGGATGACTTCCATTTATAATAACACCAAAGACCATAAGATACCCAGGAACAAACATAACCAAAGAGATAAAGGATCTAAACTCTAGAAACTATCGAACACTTATGAAAGGAATTGAGGAAGACAGAAAGAGATGGAAAAACATTCCAGGCTCATAGAGTGGAAGAGCAAACATTGTGAAAATGTCTATGCTGCCCAGAGCAATTTACACGTTCAATGCAATCCCTATCAAAACACCATTGACATTTTCCACAGAGCTGGAACAAACAATTGTAAAATTTGAATGGAACAAGAACAGATCTGAATCCCCAGGGGATTGCTGAAAAAGAAAACCAAAGTTGGGGGCATCCCTTCAATGCCTGACTTCAAGCTATATTACAAAGCTGTGATCATCAAGACAACATGGTATATTGGCACAAAAATAGACACATAGGTAAGTGGAACAGAATAGCGACCCCAGAAATGGACCCTCCACTCTATGGTCAACTAATCTTCAGCAAATCAGAAAAGACTACCCAACAGAAAAAAGAGAGTCTCTTCAATAAATGGTGCTGGGAAATTGGACACCCACATGCAGAAGAATGAACCTGGACAATTCTCTTATACCATATATAATGATAAAATCAAAATGGATGAAAGAACTACATGCAAGACAGGAATCCATCAAAATCCTGGAGGACAGCATAGGCAGTAACATCTTCAACACTGGCCACAACAACCTCTTTTAAGGCACGTCTCTGAAGGCAAGAGAAACAAAAACAAGATCAAAAGCTTTGCACAGCAATGGAAACAGTCAACAAAACTAAGTGGCAACCCACAGAATGGGTGAAGATATTTGCAAGTGACATTATAGATAAAGGGCTTGTATCCATGGTCTATAAGGAACTTATCAAACTCAACACCCAGGGAAAAAATAATCCAGTCGATAAATTGGCAGAAGACATGAACAGACCATTTCTACAAAGAAGACATCCAGATGGCATGAAAAAGTACTCAACATTGGTTGGCATCAGGGAAATACAAATCAAAACCACAATGAGATACCACCTCACCAATCAGATAGGCTAAAATTAACAAATCAGGAAACAACAGGTGTTGGCAAGAATGTGGAGAAAGGGGAATCCTCTTACACTGTTGGTGGGAATGCAAGCTGCTGCAGCCACTCAGGAAAACAGTATGGAGATTCCTCAGAAAGATCAAAATAGAGCTACCCTATGACCCAGCAATTGCACTACTGGTATTTACTGCAAAGATACAAATGGAGTGATTTGAAGGGGCACCTGCTCCCCAGTGTTATAACAGCAATGTCCACAATAACCAAACTATGGAAATAGCCCAGATGTCCATCAACAGATGAATGGATAAAGAAGAAGTGAGATATATATATATATAGCTATATATATATCTATATACAGCTGTGTGTATGTATATATATACATACACACACATATATATGGAATATCATGCAGCCACCAAAAAATGAAATCTTGCCAATTGGAATGATGTAGCTAGAACTAGAGGTACTATGCTAAGCGACCTAAGTTAATCAGAGAAAGACAATTATATGATCTCACTGATATGTGGAATCTGAGAAACAAGGCAGTGGATCATAGGGGAGAAGAAGAAAAAATGAGACAATATGAAACCAGATAGGGAGACAAACCATAAGAGACTCTGAAACTCAGGAAACAAACTGAGGATGTTGGAGTGGAGGGGGTGGCAGGGAAGGGGTGGCGGGTGATAGACATTGGGATGGGTATGTGTTGTGGGGAGTGCTGTGTCTTCTGTAAGACTGATGAATGAGGGCGCCTGGGTGGCTCAGTGGATTAAGCCGCTGCCTTCGGCTCAGGTCATGATCTCAGGGTTCTGGGATCTCAGGGTTCTGCTCTGTAGGGAGCCTGCTTCCTCCTCTCTCTCTGCCTGCCTCTCTGCCTACTTGTGATCTCTCTGTCTGTCAAATAAATAAATAAAATCTTTAAAAAAAAAAAAAAAAGACTGATGAATGACCTGTACCCCTGAAACAAATAATACATTATATGTTAATATTTTTTTAAAAAACAGAAATAAATAAAATAGTCAAAGGTAGAAGGAAAGGGCATGGGAATTGAGAAAGATCATTCTCTCTGGAGTAAATGAGATAAGGGATTCTGTAGTGTGGTCATGGATGTGGTGGGCATTAGTCTTTGACCAGAGTATATGAGGATAGTAAGGTGTGTGCATGCTTATAAACCAAAGAATTAAAAGAGGAAGAGGAAAAACTACCACCACAAGAACCTTAGCACAGCCTCTTCAGATACCTGCGGTTTAAGTCCTTTATTAAAAGGAAAACATGAAAGAAATTTTCATGAGGAAGAGTGAATGAGTCCTAAATGACCTGGTACATTTTTAATATTCTGACTTATAGAGTGATTCAAAAGTCTGGGAAGAGAGAAAGTAAATCTCTTGTATCATTTCATGATGCTGTTACACCAGTGCAACAAGGGAGCCAGATTATACAGATCGAGCTCTCATTTTGCCAGCATGCATTTCCAAATTTCTAATGTTTCTCCCAACAAGTGACTTTTGGGAAAAACCAAAAGCAGTTACTTTCAAAACTCTCTTTGTGATGAACTGGGAAAAACACCTGGATTAGGAGCAGTTCAACTGGATTTTTGTCTCAGCTTTCCCACTATTTATCTGACAATCAGATAAGTAAACAAATACACTGTATGCTAATAATAGTAAATAGCTCTCCAGCTGTGGTGGAGGAGATGCCAGGGGAAGATGAGGAGCCAGTAGAGAGGAGGCCACAACACCAGAGCTGATTGTGATGATTAACTAGAAGTTAGGTGAAGAGGATGGTAAGGTCATCCCATAGAGGGAACTGTGTGTGAAAACGAGGCTGAACATATGCTTCCCGGGCCTGTTTTGAAAGCATAAGCAAAACTATTATTAATTTAGGTCTATGCTGTTTTGTTCCCTAGTTAATTCTGGTTTTTGTACCTCTTTTTTCTTTGAAAGATTTATTTATTTATCTATTTATTTGAAGAGAGAATGAGAGAGAAACACAGTGCATGGGTGGAAGGGCATAGGGAGAGATTCCCAGGTAGACTCTCCACCAAACATGTAGCTAGATTAGGGATTTATCCCACCACCCATGACATCATACCTGAACTGAAAGCAAGAGTCTGAAGCTCAACTGACTGAGCCACTCAGGTGCTTCTGATTTACTTCCCTCCAATCCCCACGCACTATCAATCATTAACTTTGACTTTTTACTCCTACACCGAGTCTACCGAGCTATTATAGAAACATAACGGGAACCAGAGAGGGACATCTGTCTTGATGCAGCTGATCCCAGGTCCCAAATAATGCCTCATTGTCCACAAGGATGTTTACATCCAGAGTGGTTCAAGGACCTCCCAACAAGGTCCAGGAAACCCGTCACCTTCCTTTCATATATGTAAGTTGTCCCCAAGTTCAACAGGGCAAGGCAGCTTTAGGAATGATCCCCTGATTTCTCCTTAGGCTGCCCTCTTGACTCTAAAGCTTTCCTTGCTTTAAATCCAGTGTGTCAGAATTTGACCTACTGCACATTGGGTGCATGGACAGGTGTTTGGTAACAAAGAGACCCATAGGCATGAAAGAGAAGGGCCAATTTAGGGTATTTGCTTGCACATTGATGGTAAGAATCTGTTGGGAAACAGATGACAACATTTGTCTTAAAATTACCTGATGCCTCATGTCCCCAGTGACACCTCATTTTCTGTCAGAATGCATACTTCCAGATTGTTTCAAAGTGCTTCCACCATCATTAAGCTTTCAAGAAAGCCCTTGCCCTCCTCTCAAGTGTTCACGTTCCTCCCCAAACATATGTAAGCTATTCCTAGTCTCAACAGGGCAAAGCAACTTTGGAAATATCCCCTGCCTTCTTGTTGGGCCACCCTTCTGACGATAAAAAAGCTTTCTTTGCCATCAAACCAATGTCTCACATGTTGGCTTACTGCAAATGGGGGCACAGACAAGTTTGAGCTCAGTACCAATAGTTGACCTAGGACATTCTACTAGCTGGTAAAACCAGGATTCTTCAAGATTTGAGTAGAAGGAATAAAGAATTATAAAATGCAGGAGAGTCTGGGTGGCATAGTCACTTAAGCATCTGACTCCAGAACTCAGCGCAGGTCTTGTTCTCATGGTCTTGAGGTTGAGTCCTGCTTAAAAACAAACAAACAAATGAAAACAAAAATGAACAGGTATGTGATGGTAGCTAAATCAATTAATCATCTGCCTTCACCTAAGGTCATGATCCCAGGGTCCTTGGATCAACTCTTGCATCTGGCTCCTGCTTAGCTGGGAGCCTTCTTCTCCCTCTGTTTACCTCTCCCCTGCTTGTGCATGCTCTCTCTCTCTTTCTCTGACAAATAAAGAAACAAAATCTTTTTTAAAAATATAAGAATTATACAATGAGGAAATTTTACAAAAGCAGGTGGGGTAGTAAATTTCTCCATACAGAACAAATAGCAAAGATCGTGTTCCAAGCTCTCTCTGTACCTCCCTCATACCTACTCATTACCAGGAGTATGGATATAAATCAAGTTTTGTGGTGGGTTGAAAATGTGTGTAAGAATATTTACAGAATTAGTATAATTTTGGTGGGAGAAATGAGGTAGAGATTTTTTGGAAAAATCTGGGAGAAATCACATTCTGAAAAAATAGAGAAAGATCAGTCTTTGGAAATAGGGTCTAAAGGTCATGAAACCACTTTAACATTTTTTCTTATTAAAATCCTGTGATGTAGGAATTTGTTGGGGTTTCAAGCCTCTGGTCAAGAAAGCATTCTTGAGACATCTTTGCTGCAAAGAGTTGATTTTATTAAAGCACCAAGAAGAATCCCTACGCAGAAAGAGCTACACTGGAGTCATGAGAAGTGGACCATTACACACTTTCCAGTTGGGAGGGTGTTAGGCATAGGCAAGTCTCTAAAGAGTTTGGAATCAAGGTTTCCAGGACCCTGAGGGGACTACCTATTGTTAGGAAAAGGTCATTTATTACTGTCTAGTAAACCTTAGTCATGAGACCCTTAAGATGTATATTGGAGGGCCATATGATTGAGGGATGATTGCCATGCGATATCTTGGCGGGGGCGGGGGTGGTTGGGGATAGGGTAGAGATATAGAAAATTTGCACAGGAATTTTTATAGGATCTAGCAGATCAGGCTAAGATTGCCTTTTGGCCTCAGTAATGTATTAACATTGAGGCAGTTGAATTCCTAAAGGATTTCACTCTACTTGTGTCAAGGCCCTATCAGTGGGCTAGAGGCAGTAAGGAAATGTAATTTTTTCTTTCACCTTTGTTTCCCACAGCATAGATGTGTTTGTCAACTTGGAAGTTCCCTGAATCCCATAATTTGTGATTTTTATAGAGGCGACATCACATAGGCAAGATCATTATTACCTCCATTTCCATCCCCTCTCTCCTCTGTAGAGGATGGAGCTGAGGCCGAAATTGCCATTCTTTTTTTTTTTTTTAAGATTGTGTTTATTTATTTGACAGACAGAGATGACAAGTAGGAAGAGAGGCAGGCAGGAGGGGGGATGGGGGGGTGGGGAGCAGGCTTCCTGGGGGACAGGAAGTGTGATGCAGGGCTCAATCCCAGGACCTTAGATCATGACCTGAGCCAAAGACAGAGGCTTAACCCATGGAGCCACCCAGGTGCCCCTAAATTGCCATGTTTTTAATCATGGCTGGATCTTCCTGGTGATCAGCCCGCATCCAGGGAACATACCCAGGTGTCTGCCAAAAACAAAAGATATTCCCAGGACTCTCATCACTTAGGAATTTACAAGGGTTTCAGGAGCTCTGTGCCAAAAATCAGAAGCAGAAATCAATACATATTTTCTACTATCTCACAGGGTTGTACTCATTGATTGACTGATAAAGAGTAACAGAAAACGTTGATCCAAAATATGGGTCGACTTTTCAGCATAAGAATTACATTGAGCTGTTTATTTTGAGAAATTGCAGACCAGGAGAAATTCTGAAAGCAGACTAGAGATTTGTAAGCCTCACATGTCTAGCTGCCTTTTAGTCTCATTTTCTATGGGGCTACCAAATGTCTTTACATAATTAAAAAAGTTTTTGTCTTATTAATCAGCCTTTTTATAATTGGAGGGGTGTTTCATCCAAGAACCTAGAATGGTGGAGGGAAATTATTTTCCCTCCTACACCTAGAACCTAAATCTTAATCCCAGCCACATTCTTTTTTTTTTTTTCATGATTTTATTTATTTGAGAGAGACAGAGAGAGAGAGAATGAGCATAAGGGGAAAGGAAGGAAGAGGAGAGGGAAAAGCAAGCTCCTTTCTGAGCAGGGAGCTGGAAGGGACTTGAACTAGGGACCTGGAGATTATGACCTGAGCCCAAAGCAGAGGTATAACAGCTTAACCCACTGAGCCACCCAGGTGCACCCCAGCCAAATATGAAACTCCTGTCCTTCAGTGTCTAATTCCAATATTGGCTCCAAAACACCATTACTTCTGTGATATTTCAGTATTTAGGTAAGGGAAGAAGGTTTTTCACCCCCCAGCGCTTATTCCCCCCCTTGATCTATGCTTTCTTTCATGCATTCCAATAAATCATGGGACTCTAAAGCTACAGTGGATTATTATCCCTACTACTACTTATAGTAAAGCATCATCTGATGAAATAGGAAAACCAATAGTAAATATGTATGATGCATCAGTCGCCAAGGTTAGAACCTGTGTGTGAAGGACTGTGCACACTCTATGAGGTAATCCATTCCACCTCCAAACAAACATAGACCATGATTTCAAGGGAAATATGTCAAAGCCTTGAGCAGAGTTTGAAGGGATGATGAAATTTCCTCCTCCAAAATTCAAAAGACATGGGGGAGGCAGGGGAGTGGCAGAAGCCTTGGGTTACAGTATAACCTCAAAAGTCACATAGGGCTCAAATAGTTCTCCTGAGAATGTGAGCAAATGCAATCAAGACAGCTGACAGTTTGTGAAAGGGATCCCAGACACACACATTTAAGGTCATTACAGTGCAACAGAAAGTGATTTTATTGCTGTGAGCACAATGCAACAAAGCTTGACAGAAGTTTCAAGATTGAAACTAGAGGGCCTGGGTCTTTGTTTGTCCTCTTCCCTCTTGCCTTCTTTCAAAACACACAGAGCTCCAAAGCAGAAAAGTATCTGATCACTCTTGTCCACAACTCTGTCCACTCCCTTTCTTCTTTCTTCTGTAGGAAACATGGAAATCAACAAAGGGAAAG